>NC_045434.1:106025788-106239436 GCF_002776525.5 Piliocolobus tephrosceles | reverse complement strand
GTGGACAATTATTACAAGTGTTTTTAAAAATGTACAGAGTTTGAGAAATTTTCAGTAAGTCTATTACATCTCCAGTAATCAATAATGACCCTTAACAGCGAGGAAGGACAATATTTCAGACATAATAAAGTTTTAGCTGACAGCTGGCCATATTAGGGAACTCTGTAGGCAGTTCTTTTTTGGTTTCATTTTTTGTGGGCAGGTTAAAAATATAAGAAAGTTGAAAAATGCGGGAGGCTTGGGCTGGAAAAATTTTTCAGTTTATTAGTATAATGTTGAACTCATGGAAGTGTAGAAAGAAAAACATTGGGCTTTATTTTTTAGGATGGCAAGAAAGAAGGCTGTCAGCAAAGAAAACAAGAGCAGGAGTTAGAGAGGAAAGAGGAAATATGAATAGTGCAAAATCAAAGAGGAAAAAACGGGAAAAGTTAATAGTATCAAATAGTACAAACCTCCACAATGATGAGGACTTAAGAATTGTATCACAAAATGGTTATTGGTGATCTTTAAGATGATAATTTTATTATTATGGTGATAGGCATTAGTTTTACTTGGAGTTCAAAATGAGATGTGTAGGTAACAAATAGGAATTTGTTGGCAAAACAAACTAAGAAATTTGATAGTTGCTTGAAAGAGCAGAAAGGTCAGATATTGTTTTATATTCAAATAGAATGTTTGGACGAGATAGGGGAAATTAAAAATTCCTCTACAATCTGTGTATATTGGTAGTATAAAAGCAAAGTCTCAGAGGAGGTGGGAATGTTGAAATCCAAAGTACAATGCTCAGAATTAGCTTGAAAAAAGAGAGTCACTTCTTTTAAGTTTGGAATGACGATTAAAAGGTCAGATGTTTAGACAGTGATGAGTTGAAGGTAAATGTACATTCTGACCTCATTTCAAATATATTTTATATAGATTTATTGCTTATTTTGCTTTGTGAATGTTGGGTTATTTGGCAATGGCATTAACTTTATAGAAACATCACTATTAATATTTATCTTTAATTAGCTTTGCATAGTTAGATTTGGACTTCCTCTATGCTTTACATTGCTCTAGTTGCATTTATCTCTCCTGATTTTTCCCTTTTGCATAGTATTATGCTTGTTCCTTCTGTCTCTTTTCCTATTATTTTAATCCAGCTTTTTAACACTTTTTTTTTTTGCTTATTTTAGAAGACATGACTAAGCTCACAAATAACAAAGAAGTAGAACTTGAAGAATTGAAAAAAGTCTTGGTAAGTATAGTTTTTCCTATTAATATATAGCAATTACTTTTCAGAAGAATATTGAATCCCTTGACTTACAGACTCTCACACTATAGATGTTTTATACTAATTTTTTCAGCAAAAATGTAAAAATTATATTTGGTTTTAAGTAGAGATGCATTTTTATACCAATTTTTATATACCTGTCTTCATCAAGCTGTTTATATCATTTGAATATGTGTTGATAGCACACTAAGATCAAATTTGCATGTTATGTAACTGATTGTAAATTTGGTAATTTTGGATGTTGTACCCTTTGAACAATAAAGATGCAATTTTGAAAAAGGTGTATGATATATATTCAGTACGTATGTTTAATGTTCAGGTAGAATCATGTTTAGTGAAGATGTAGGGTAAAATTTCATTATATTTTAATTGATTGCCGTGTATAGAACATGGGTCAGCAAACTTTCTTTAGAGGACTAGATAGTAAATATTTTACAGTTGGTGGGTCATACATGGTCTCTCTTCTCTTCTTCTCCTCCTTTTTGCCTTCCCTCTTTTATTTTTAAGAAACTTGTAAAAATATAAAAACCATTCCTACCTTAAGGGTCTAGGAAAAGAGACGTGAATTTGTCTTGCATACTGCAGTTTTCTGGCCCCTGATGTAGAAAATAATATTGTTTATGATGACTGATTGATTTTGTGTTTACCTATCACATCTCTACCTGATTTTGTAGCTCCTACTTCTTCTGTCCCTTGGAAGCATTATTTTAAAATACTTTTCTTTTCTCCATTTAATTGCTCTGGGACAAACTGCAACTAATAATAATGTTTTCAGTGCTTTCAAATTTATTAATGCATGCTTATACAGGTCTTAGCTTAAATGTCACTGCTTTATGAAACCTCTCTTGATACTCCAGGCTAGGTTTAGGTCTTTGTATGGCTTATTTCCATAGCACCCTGAATTTTTCCTTTATAACACTTATCACAAATGAAATCCATTTATTTTTGGTATTACTATTTAAGGCTTTATTCACCCTTTAGACTCCTTACCTAGCATAGTGGCTGGCACATAGTAGGTGCTCAATAAATAAATAGTGGAATGAATGTATGCTTCAATAAGGGTTAGGAGCATTTGTCTTGTTTACCTTGTGACTCTAGTACTTAGTACAGAAAGGGACACTTTGTAACACTTTATAAATATTTGTTGAATGAATACTAAAGCATTGGCTTTTATATAATGATTCACTTCTGCATGGATGATTTCACTGGTAAATTCTGTCAAACACTTTAGGAAGAAATAATACCAGTCTTCCATAAATCCTTCCAAAAAATAGAAGAGTGAAAACAATTTTCAAGTAGGTTTTTGATACCAAATCCTAACAGAGATATTATAATAAAGGAAAATTACAGACCAATATCCCTGTGAATAAAAGAAAATTACAGACCGATATCCCTATGAATATCAGTATAAATATAAAATTCTTAATAAAGTATTAGTAAATCTAATCTAGATTTTAATACATGATAAAGATCATATTACATTAAACAATTTATCAAGAATGGGATTTATCAGAAATGTAAGGTTGGTTTAAAATTTGAGCTATCTGTGTGATTTACTGTATCAAGTAACAAAGGAGAAAAATAATATAATTATCTCAATAGTTGCAGAAAGACATTTGACAGAATTTCACACTCATTCATGATTAAAAAAAAACTTTCAGCAAACTAGGAATAGATGAGGACTTCTCCAATCTGATAAAGAACATCTACAGAATACCTACAGCTAGCATCCTATTTACTGATGAAAGGCAGTGTCAAGAACAATGTCTGCTCTTACCACACCTATTCAACATTGTATTGGAGGTTCTGGCAAGAAAAATAAATATATACAAATTAGAAAGGAGTACGTAAAACTGTCTCCCCAACCCATGACAGGCCCCAGTGTGTGATGTTCCCCTTCCTGTGTCCCAGTGTTCTCATTGTTCAATTCCCACCTATGAATGAGAACATGCAGTGTTTGGTTTTCTGTTCTTGCAATAGTTTGCTGAGAATGATGGTTTCCAGCTTCATCCATGTCCCTACAGAGGACATGAACTCATCCTTTTTTATGGCTGCATAGTATTCCATGGTGTATATGTACCACATTTTCTTAATCCAGTCTATCACTGATGGACATTTGGGTTGGTTCCAAGTCTTTGCTATTGTGAATAGTGCTGCAATAAACATACGTGTGCATATGTCTTTATAATACTTTAGGTATATACTCAGTAATGGGATGGCTGGGACAAATGGTATTTCTAGTTCTAGATCCTTGAGGAATCACCACACTGTCTTCCACAATGGTTGAAATAGTTTACAGTCCCACCAACAGTGTAAAAGTGTTCCTATTTCTCCACATCCTCTCCAGCACCTGTTGTTTCCTGATTTTTTAATGATTGCCATTCTAACTCATTGTGGTTTTGATTTGCATTTCTCTGATGGCCAGTGATGATGAGCATTTTTTCATGTGTCTGTTGGCTGCATAAATGTCTTCTTTTGAGAAGTGTCTGTTGGCTGCATAAATGTCTTCTTTTGAGAAGTGTCTGTTCATAGCCTTTGTCCACCTTTTGATGGGGTTGTTTGATTTTTTCTTGTAAATTTGTTTAAGTTCTTTGTAGATTCTGGATATTAGCCCTTTGTCAGATGGGTAGATTGCAAAAATTTTCTCCCATCCTGTAGGTTGCCTGTTCACTCTGATGGTAGTTTCTTTTGCAGTGCAGAAGCTCTTTAGTTTAATTAGATCCCATTTGTCAATTTTGGCTTTTGTTGCCATTGCTTTTGGTGTTTTAGACATGAAGTCCTTGCCCATGCCTATGTCCTGAATGGCATTGCCTAGGTTTTCTTCTAGGGTTTTTATGGTTTTAGGTCTAACATTTAAGTCTTTAATCCATCTTGAATTAATTTTTGTATAAGGTGTAAGGAAGGGATCCAGTTTCAGCTTTCTACATGTGGCTAGCCAGTTTTCCCAGCACCATTTATTAAGTAGGGAATCCTTTCCCCATTTCTTGTTTTTGTCAGGTTTGTCAAAGATCAGATGGTTGTAGATGTGTGGTATTATTTCTTGGGGCTCTGTTTTGTTCCATTGGTCTATATCTCTGTTTTGGTACCAGTACCATGCTGTTTTGGTTACTGTAACTTTGTATAGTTTGAAGTCAGGTAGCGTGATGCCTCCAGCTTTGTCCTTTTGGCTTAGGATTGTCTTGGCAATGCGGGCTGTCTTTTGGTTCCATATGAACTTTAAAGTAGATTTTGCAATTCTGTGAAGAAGTCATTGGTAGCTTGATGGGGATGGCATTGAATCTATAAATTACCTTGGGCAGTATGGCTGTTTTCATGATATTGATTCTTCCTATCCATGAGCATGGAATGTTCTTCCATTCGTTTGTGTCCTCTTTTATTTCATTGAGCAGTGGTTTGTAGTTCTCCTTGAAGAGGTCCTTCACATCCCTTGTAAGTTGGATTCCTAGGTATTTTATTCTCTTTGAAGCAATTGTGAATGGGAGTTCACTCATGATTTGGCTCTCTGTTTGTTATTTGTGTATAGGAATGCTTGTGATTTTTGCACATTGATTTTGTATCTTGAGACTTTGCTGAAGTTGCTTATCACCTTAAGGAGATTTTGGGCTGAGACGATGAGCTTGCAGACACTTTGAAGGGTGTGTAGATCAGTTTTTATTTGGTGAAAAGTGAAAAAAGGGAATCAGGGACTGTCAGCAATGTGAGAGTCCTGCTAACAAGCTTTCTGCCTCACAGATTGAATCCCCAGTTACCACACAGGAATAGAAGGGGCCAGGCTCCTCTTTCTTGCAAATGGCATGAACTTCCCAAGGCCCCACCCTGTCCTCCCAGTGCACAGACTGGTCGGAGGTTCTCCGGGAAGACCTTTTTACTTGGCTGTCTCATTCTCCACTCTAAAGAAGTATATCTAACTGCCATTAGAATAAGGATAAGGATATGGACAAAGACCAATCTTAACTGCTTCCTACTGACAGGAGGTTCTGTTTTGGGAAAACAGCAGTCAAATCTCCCTCAGAGACGTATCTAAGGATTCCTGGCAAAAGGGGCCAATGTCTGAGTTGCATGACCGTTTTGGAGTTTGATGGCCTGAAGGTGAGAAGACACAAACAGGGTTATTAGAAAACATGTATCAAAATGAAATGTGGAGTGGGCGGTAAGGACAGCTCAAAAATCCCAAGGCCTTTTACCAGTTTGCATGGGGAAAGGGAGGCCAAAAGCCTGACTGGTAAGAAAAACTTTTACCTTTTTGCTGGTATGTCAGGCTTCTGGGTTCCCTTCCCCTGAGCCCAATCCTAAACCAACCAGTTTAAGGTTTGAGAAATTAACTCCCCAATTTGGAGGATGCATCTGAGGGGAGTCTCCCATAGTACGAACACACAATTACCTATCAGTGAAGAGAGGAGAGAGGAGGAAAAAGGAAAAAAGAAGGTTTTTTTTTTTTTTTCCAAAGGAGTCCCAGGAATTCAGGATGCATTTGAAAGGGGTGCAGACTGAAGATGAATGGTTATTCATCTAGAAAAGGAGAGCAGGCATCCCTGGTTCCTTTCTCTTCCTAGCAAATACCTGGGATATGTGAGGGAGGGAAAGTGAGGCATTCCTGTTTCTTTCCTCGTTCTTGCATCCCTGAGTCCTGGCAGGCATGACGGGGTACCACCCATTGGTGTTTTAGTGGCTTTCACTCATGTTAACAGGGGAGCCTAGAGGGTGGAAGTATCAGCTCTTACCCACATATGCTATATCTCTCCTGCTGTCAGTAGCCTTTGAATTCCCTAGACCTCATTTATGTCATGGATACTAGCGTAGACTTTATCTATGAAATGGGAAGCTTGGCTTAATTGGCAGGAATCAGCCATACTTAACTGTAGTATGCCTTTTAACTTCCATTATTGTCTGCCTCTGGATCCAGTTTTCTTTCCTAGTGCTTTGACCCAAACCTTGGAATTGAGTTTGGGACCAAAATGTGTCTCAGGGGTGTTGCATGGACTCCTTATCGTAAGCTGAATGCTAAGGTAACACTGTGGAATTGAGTTTTCTTCCAACAAGGGAGAGAAAAGGATGTCTTGTGACACGCCCAGATAACTGGTGGCTATCATTATGCTTGCTAAGATTTGGGTGCATTGTGCTTGGCTTTGGCTGGCTCCCTTGGTCTTACTTTCCCAAAAAAGAAACCTCCAGGTGATGGGCACCCTATTTATTCCCATCATCTCTCTGAATTTGCAAGATAGTTGCTCAGAGCTAGAATATTGATCCAGATTTTTACATTACCCATCCCCCTTTCTTCCTTCTGAACTGCATCTGGAGAATGCTGGTTGGTTCATAGGAACAAGCAGGGTTAGTCTAAAATGTAGGCAAAAACTTAAAAACAACTAATGAATTTAGAATGTAATGACAAATGTATGATAAGTTTTGAAACATAATTTCTCTCTCTCTAGTCCTTATTTTTGTTAAAGAAACAAATCATGACAGGACTGGGTTGTTTGCAAAATAGACTTTAGTCTTATACTTGGCCTGATTTTTTTGCATAAAGTACAGCAAGAATAACTATTTCTACATAGGACTTCTAGATTGACTTTGATGGTACTGTGTTCCACAAGGAATCTCAGACAAGACCTTTTAAAGCTAAGCCCAGCCATGGGTTTCTATCCTCAGATACCTCTGAGTTGGGTGATCCTCTCCTCCTAAGGTCCCAAGATATACTTGGAACTCCTGGCCTGTTAGAAAGTGACATTCTTTACTGACCACAGGTCAGGAACCCTGTACAGGGGCTGTGCAGACAAGGGTGTAAGGCCAGTTTTTTTCCCAAGGGGCTTTTATTGGCTCTGCAAGTCAAGTTTGATTCCTTAAAGGGAAGCATACCCTTCCAGTCAAAGCCTTGGTGAAACAACCAGTTTCTTTAATTGCATCCTGTTGCAAAAGAAAATGGATTCTTATTGCACTGAAGCAAACAACTATATTGTCATAAGTTAAGAATACTCACAGATAGTTTCCAAATTCTAGAGGAACCAGGCAGAGAGAAACAAACATGCTCTAAATTTTGTTCACAAGAGTATACCTTACTCAATTATTAAAGGCTGTAAATAGTCCAGAATGTTTCCTTTATTCTGAAAAACAAAAAAAGTATCAGCAGTATGCCAAGCAAATGTCAAAAAGATTGCTTCAGTTTTCTGAATTCATTCAGTTAGCTTTTGTTTTCCTTGATATTCATGAACATTTTAGCTCTTTGTGAATTCTATACATTTCCCTTTATTCCTGTGTCATAATCTTCAAAGTTATCAGACCTGTATTTGAGAGCACTTGTCAAAGTTCTATAGCTTATTATAAACCATCTTTTGAAAAGAATTAAAACAAGACAACAATTGTGAATAATGAAATGCCCAGGGTAGTTACAATTAGAAACACAACTGACAAAGAAGTTTGGTATCTCCTTGGTTTACAATAACTTAACCTTAAATGTGATTGATAGCATACTCAGACATTAGAATTTCAGAAATCCCATACAATTTGGGAACATATATTAGTATTATTCACCAAAATATAACCTAAAGAATATTGAACACCATTTTGGCAATCCTATGTAACTAAACATGTCACATAATCCTGTTTACCTCTTTTCTGGATACTTCAGAGGCCCTTCTGAAGCATCAGAAAAGTCTGGCATCAGGAAAGGCAATTTTGAAACTGAAGTTTGATTTTGGGAAGCCTGTTAAATATGTTAGAGGTTTAAAACACTTAATGTTATGAAATAGAATTCCAGATTACATAAATCATTTATTTTGCCAAAATCATGATTCAGAAACTTCTATAACCTGTTACAAATTTTGCTAAAGAGCAGATTAGTGCCTTATGGATACCTTCTTGTGCTTTTATTTTAAAGCTCAATTTACAGAAAAACCTTATAGTACCCTTTTAAATTTAGTCAATATATGCACACACAGAATTTTTGCAAGATTAATTTTTACAATCCTTCCACCACTTGTATGAACTTTTATCTACTTTGAAACAATTCTTTAACCTTAGGTAAGAATTTAGATTTTTAATTGCCTTCTTATAACCCTTTTTTTTTTTGAGATGGAATTTCACTCTGTCACCCAGGCTGGAGTGTGGTGGCATGATCTCAGCTCACTGCAACCTCTGTCTCCCAGGTTCAAGCGATTCTCCTGCCTAAGCCTCCCTAGTAGCTGGGATTATAGTTGCCCACCACCATGCCTGGCTAATTTTTGTATTTTTCATAGAGACAGGGTTTTGCCATGTTGGCCAGGCTGGTCTCAATCTCCTGACCACAAGTGATCCACCTCCCTCAGCTTCCCGAAGTGCTGGGATTACAGGCATGAGCCACAGCACGTAGCCTCTTATAACCTTTTATTAAAAACACATTTTACTGTTCTTACACACCTCACATGTAAATCTATTTCCAGTAGTCTCAATTATATGTCATGATGGCAACTTTTAGCAATTTTTAACTTCATTGTAAAATCTGGTAAGTTGTTTTGAGTATGTGCTAGGAGCAGCTAAGGTTTGACTCCTTCCTGCATAATTAAGGGTGTGGTTAGTTCCATATGTCCCCATGCCTTACCAAGTTGAACAGTTCTCACAACCAAAAAGCAGTTTATAACCTTAAAACACTTAACAAACCTTGCATCTGACCTGCGTAATTTAGTCCACCTATTTATATTTTGATGACATCTGCTTTTTACCAATAATCTTTAAGTCTGTCTTTATTTTACAAAGATTAAAGTTATATGAACTGAAAGGTACCACAGCTTTTATCTTCCCTTTTAAAAATATTTGATGCAAGCCCTTATCTTCCTTTAGGCCAATTAATTAGAGCTCTTTTTAGAGACATCACACATACGTAACTACATAGGCAGGCAGAAGAAAACCCCAGTTGTCATAAGATTTTTTCAAATGGGGAGAGGGATCTATCTACTTTTAATTCCTGGGGTTCCATGAGGATAACAGAGGTCTCTCCCCACTCAGATGTGCATTAAAAGTGGCAAGGCAAAATCAAGAAAAATAATTCAGTCAACTGAAAAAAACCTTTTTTTCCAGAAAAACAAGGTCCAATAAAAGGAAAACATAAAGGCCTTATAAATAGAACTATAACGTGGATATCCATTTTAATTAAGCTGAGTGCTCCTTAAGAAAATCCTTTTAACTCCATTATTAGCCAACTTTAGTTGGGCCAAGCTGCCAATACTTTTGGCTTTCAAACTTACTAAAGCCTTAGAGAAAGGAAAATCCAAGGCAGTTCGTGGAGGGAAAGAGAGTCAGTAAGCAGCAAAAGCTTATGCAGATATGAAACCATAAAGGACTCATTTGCTAAGCTAGGATTGAATCTGGGGCCACCATTGTAAAATGGCAGAGGCTAGAATAAAACGTTGCCACGTGGTTACAGGTCTTGCTCCCAAGGACAACAAGATGGAGGCCTGCAGCAAAGTTTGCTGCGGACTATACAGAAAGTCATGCAAAGCACACTAGATTGGTTGCAGCTTAAGACGAACCTCACAAATCCTTTCTCACAACTAAAACTACAGAAAATATAAACAGTGATCCCCATCATTCCCGGCCCAGCAAAATGTCTTCCAAAAAGAAAAAAACCTCGTTTAAAAGTTACCTGCTGACAAGGTAGAGAAAAGGATGAGACAGCTTAGATGCAGGGCTATGTTAACTGCTGACAGGGTGGAGAAGAGAAAAGGATGCCTGGGGGAAGAACCTATTATTCTTATGCCAGTTTTTCCTCCACTAGGGAAAGAAGCATAATTGCTGTGGGATGGAGCTGGACTCCCTGGCTGGGAGAGTGGGAGACTCCACGGGCGCTTGGCAGGGAATGCCATCCAGCCTCGCGGGGCCCTTGGGTCATGCGTCCAAGCCCTGGCAGGGAGGGGAGGGCAGTGGGGAACTGCTGCTCGCCCATCTGTACCAAAAAAAGAAAGAAAAGGCCATGGAAAGGCTGGGTTGGACTGAGGCCGAAATTCCGCATCTCCGGGAGCAATAGGAGTGGGGGCACAGTTTCCTTTATCCTCAGAAGAAATCCAAAGGAAAAAAGGCTTAGAAGCAAAAGATAAAAAGTTTTTTTTTTTTGGTTTGCATCTCACTAACCCTTTCTCAAGCCTTATGTTTTGCAAACAGTATGTTATAGGAAAAAACCGGGTTCTTGTCACAGGATCAGGAAAGATTAGGCTTGCAGACACTTTGAAGGGTGAGTAGGGTAGGGTTTATTGGGTGAAAAGGACAAAAAGGTCCACAGGGACTCTCAGCAAAGAGAGTCCTGCTAGCAGGCTTTCTGTATCACAGATTGAATCCCTGGTTGCCACATAAGAGCAGAAGGGGTCAAGCTCATCCACCCATGCAAACGGCATGAACTTCCTGAGGCCCCGCCCTGTCCTTCCAGTAGGCAGGCTGGTCGGAGGTTCTCCAGGGTGCTCTTTTTACTTGGCCGGCTCATTATATATGAACAACAATTAATATCTGGATTCTCAGGATCAGAATGTCTTGATTGGTGTGCAGCTCTTTACTTGCTAGCTATATGACCAAGAGCAGTTTAAACTCTTGATGCCTCAGTTTTTCCATCTATGAAACGGAGAAAATAATTGTTCATATTTCATAGGGTGATTGTGAGGAATAAATACAATAATTCATTTACTCATTTAACAAATGTTTGTTGAGTTTTTCAGCTGGGCATGGTGGCTCACACCTGTAATGTCAGCACTTTGAGGGGCTGAGGTGAGCGGATCACTTGAGGCCAGGAGTTTGAGATTGGCCTAGACAGTATGGCAAAACCCTGTCTCTACTAAAAATACAAAAATTAACTGGGCGTGGTGGCGGTGTGTCTGCAATCCCAGCTACTTGGGAGGCTGAGACATGAGAATTGCTTGAGCCTGGGAAGTGGAGGTTGCAGTGAGCTGAGATCAAACCACTGCACTCCAGCCTGGGCAGCAGAGTGGAACCTGTCTGAAAAACAAAAACAAACATTTGTTGAGTTTTATTTATGCTAAAACTCTGGGGATACAGTGGGGAGCAAATGGATGCATATACTACCTTCATGGAATGACAGTGATCAAATAGTCACACTTAAATTCAGTCACTCATTGAAATGTAACATTACAATGGTGACAAGGGCATTAAGGAATTAGTTCATAGTATGATGAGGCCTATGATAAAAGGGTTTGAAGTAGTTAGATTAGAATAGGCTTTTTTGAAGAAGTAAGGATTGAACTGAATTCTGGAGAAAAAAATACAGCATATCAGATAGAGGAAACACGCTAAGATTTTTTTCATGGGAGGGAGTATGGTGAGTACATGATGAAGTGAAAGATGCTGCTGGAGAGTTAGATAGGAGCCTTACAATTCATGGCCTTGTAAATCATATCAAAGGAATTTTGTATTTATCCTAAGAGGAATGGGACACTCCAGATAATTTTAGCAGGGAGTGACTTGATCAGATTTGCATTTCAAAAAGCACATTTGGCCTGAAGGAGAAAAGTATATTCAGGTAAAACAGTTAAGAGTAGACAGACAATCACAGTAGCCAGAGGAGAGATGATGGTGGCTTCCTCTGGGAGGTGGTAGTAGTAGTAAGAAAAAGTGATATAGGATGACATTACCACTTGTTAAAAATACTCTCCTTTCTCCATTGAATTGCTTTTGCACATTTATTAAAAAAATCAACTGGCCATGTTTGCATGGGTCTATTTCTGGGCTCTCTTACATTGTCTTGGTGCATTTGTCTATTCATTTGCCAATATTGCAGTGTCTTGATTACTATAGATTTAATACTAAGTCTTAGAATTGGGTAATGAGATTCCTCCAACTTTATTATTTTCAAAATTGTTTTAGCTATTCTAGTTCCTTTACATTTCCATATAAATTTTAGAATTAGTTTTTCTTTTTTTTTTTCTTTTTTTTTTTTTGAGATGGAGTCTCGCTGTGTTGCCCAGGCTGGAGTGTAGTGGCATGATCTCTCCTTTTTAATATCTGTACAGTCTGTAGGATTACCTTCTTTTTGTTACTGATACTGGTTGTTGTGTCATTTCTCTTTTTTGTCTTTTTTTTTTTTTTTGGACATAGTCTTGTTCTGTCACCCAGGTTGGAGTGCAGTGGCATGATCTAGGCTCACTGCAGCCTACACCTCCTGGGTTCAAGTGATTCTCCTGCTTCAGCCTCCTGAGTAGCTGGGATTACAGGCATGCACCACCACATCGTACTAATTTTTTGTATTTTTAGTAGAGATGGGATTTCACCATATTGGCCAGGCTGATCTTGAACTCCTGACCTTAAGTGATGCACCCGCCTTGACCTCCCAAAGAACTGGGATTACAAGTGTGAGCCACTGTGCCTGGCCCCTTTTTTGTTAGTCTTGATAGAGGTTTCTTAATTTTATAGATCTTTTCAAATAATTAGTTTGTATTTCATTGATTCTTTCTATTGTTTTTCTGTTTTCAATCTCATTGTTTTCTGCTCATGTCTTTATTATTTCCTTCCTTCTGCTGCTTTGAGTTTATTTTGCTCTCTTTCTAGATTCCTAAGGTGGAAGTTTAGATTGTTTTGAGACCTTTCTTTTCTATAAGCATTTGCATGCTGTAAATTTCCTCTAGTCACCTTTTCAACTGTATTTCACAAATTTTTATATGTTGTATTCTCATTTAGATTAAAATGTTTTTAAATTTCTCTTGAGGATTTTCCTTTGATCCCATTTAGAAGTCTGTTGTTTAATTTCCATGTATTTGGAGAATTTCCTGTTTTTTTTTTGTTATTCTTTCCTAGTTTAACTTTGTTATGGTCAGAGAATGTACTTTTAAAAAAAATTATTAAGGTTTGTTTTATATATCAGGATATGATATATCTTAGTGAATGTTCCATGTGCACTGAAAATAATATGTATTCTGCTATTGTTAGGTAGAGTGTTCTATAATTGTCAATTAGGTTCAGTTGGCTGATGGTGTTGTACAAATATATGTTTTTAATTGAATTTTTGGGTCTAATTCTATTATTTATTGAGAGAAGAGTGTTAAAACTAGTACATTTTGGAACTGTTTATCTCTTTAATTCTATCAGTGATTGCTTCATGTGTTTTGAACTTCTGCTATAAATTTCACATTTATATATAACTGCCATATCTTCTTGACGAATTGACCGTTTGATTATAATTAAATGCCCTCTATTTCTGATAATACTTTTTTGTTTCAAAGTCTATTTTAACATATTATTATAGCCACTCCCTGTTTCTTATGCTTGTTGTTTGCATGGTATATCTTTAACCTACATTTGACTTTATATTTGTACATATGTGCTTATATGTAGCCTACATATAATTGGGTCTTCCTTCTTTATGCACTTCGACAGTCACTACTAATTGGAGAATTTAGGCCATAGATACCTTTAAAAATTGCTGTTTAAGTGTTGATATGGCTAGATTAGATTTACTATTTAAAAGTTGTTTTCTGTTTGCTTCTTTCATTTTGTTCCTCTTTTAAACTCTCTGCCTTCTTTTGGGTTATTTGAATATTTTTTGGTATTCCATTTTAATGTATCTACTGGTATTTTATCTATACTTCTCTACATTTATTTTTGTGGCTATTCTAGGGATTACAATGTGTATCCATTACCTTGTCTATAATGAGTTAATATTGTACCACTTCATGTTGAATGTTGAAACTTTTTGACTATTTATGTCCTTTTCCCACTTTGTCCTTTGTGCCAGAGTTGTCATATATATTACACCTACATGCATTTACATCTTCATAAGACAGCTATAATTTTTGCTTTAGTAGTCATATTTTTTAAAAATAACTTGAGGAAAAATGATCTTTTATATTTACTCCAATATTTATCAGTTGTGATATTCTTTATTTTTTCCTGAAGATCCACATTTACCTCTAATATTGTTCTCCTTCAGCCTGAAGAACTTCCTATAGTATTTCTTGTAGTGCAGTTTTGCTGCTGACAAATTTTCTTAGTTTTTCTTTTTGAATATATTATTTATTTACTCTTCATTCTGGAAGAATTTTATTTCATTTTTTAGGTATAGGATCGTAGGTTGACAGTTTTGTTTCTTTCAGCACCTTAAAGATGATGTCTTATTGTCTTTGATCCTCCATGTTTTCTAATGAGAGACCCACATACTTTCAAGATTTTCTCCTTAATTTTGATTTTTCAGCAGTATGTAAGTGAAGTTGAATTATTATATTTGAGTTTTACTGCACTTCATAAATCAGTAAATTTTTAACTTTCTTCAAATATGGGAAGTTTTGGCCATTTAAATATTTTTCTGCCCTATTTTTGCTGTCTTCTCCTTTTAAGATTACAATTATACATTGATTTGATCTTTTTATATTGTTCCATGGGTTCCTGAGGTGCTATTCATTTTATTTCAATATTTTTCCTCTCTGTTCTTCAGACTATCATTTCTGTTGTTCTGATAGTCAGATTTACTATCTCTTTCCTTGTAATCTCCATTGTGCTCCTATGAGCATCCAATGAATTTTTTTTACCAGTTCTAAAATTTCCATTTTTCTTATTTTCTATTTCTTTCCTTAGATGTTCTATCTTTCTATTCATTTATTTAAGAGTATTTCCTATACCTGATTGAGCATACTTGAATTAGCTGCATTAAAGTTCTCATCTGATAAAGTTCTCACATCTTGATTATACTGGGGTTAGTATATATTTGTTGCCTTTTCCCTTGAGAATGTTGACGTTTTACCAGTTCTTTGTATATTGAATAATTTTGGAATTATATTCAGGACATTGTGAAGGTTATATTATGTAGGTTCTATTATATTCTTCTGAATAATGTAAATGTTTTTGTTTTATCTATCAATTAGCCTGCTAGATTCAGAAATAAACTTTATCTCACCTTCTATGAATGGTGCTTCAAATCTTAATTCTCTAAGCCTTTGGTGTACTTTTTTTGACTCTGTATATGAATGTATGCTTCATGGGTTGTTTTTAAATTTGTGTAGTATTCATACATGGAATCAGGAGATTACTTTCGGTGGTTCTTTGTTCTGTATGATTTCTCCTTTATATTCTGGCAGCTGGTCATGGTTCCCAGGACTCCTTTCCCTGGTTCTACCAGGTTCCTCTAGCAAGAGAGATGGTGGGATTTCTATTGTAGTTTAAGCTGCCTATACCACACTGCTTAGCAGTGACGTTTCACCATTGGGACAAAGCTACCAAAAACTGACAAACTCACTCCTCTTCAGCCACTTGTGTTAATTTTTCTTTTTTCACTTGTTAAAATCCTTAGGTTATCTCTCTGTCTCTCTCTCTTTCTCTCTCTCTCTCTCTCTCCCTCCTTCCTTCTTTCTCTCTCTTTCTCCCTTGCCATCTACACACACACACACACACACACACACACACACACACACACATTTATAATTTATATGTATTTATGTATTTTGTCCAGAGTTTACAGAAGTTTTCAGTGGGAGAGTTGGTCTTTGGGCATGAGATTATAGTGACATACTAAAAGCTAAAAGACTGCTTCTATTTTTGCTCTGTCAAATTGAGACACAAAAATCTGACTTCCATAGGGTAGTGAAGAGAATGAAAATATATTTTAAGCATCTAGTGAGGGCTGGTCATATAGAAGTCATTCGAAAGCATGAAACCATGGTTATTGTTATCAGTCTGTCTCCACAGCCCTTGACATAATTTAAACACTTTTCATCTTGCATTTGTTTTGGCACAGTAGTCTCATTACTGGCTTTCTTGTTTTTAGGTTCACCCTACTTAAGCTTTCTTGTGCACTGTTGCTAGTGTTATCTTTTAAAATTACAAATATGATGATGTTATATTGTTACAGTAAAATTTATGATGATTCCACATTGTCTATAGATAAAATTCAAACTCCTTAACTACAATTAGTAGTTTTTATAATTAATAATATAGGACCTTTTATTGTGAGGCCTTTTATAAAATTTTTGTGATGTTGTGCTTGGGAAGACAAAGTAAAAAGTGAGTTCATAAATATATGCTGTGTCGGATAGTAGAAAGAATGATAAGAAATTAATCATCTGTAACTAAAGAATTAATTATTGTGTTCCAGGGCTGTGTCTATTGAATTGTCTGTCATCATGTTTAGTCTTTGAATTTACTTAATATTGACTAATTTTCTCTTTTTAAAGAATTTTAGCCAGGGGGAAGCTCATAGATCTTTCCATAGCTCCATTTGGCCAGTTTGATTACTTTGAATATGTGTATGGTTTGGTACTCCTGATTTGTTAATATTTATAAATAGGGAGAAAAGGAAAAGCTTTTATATGAAAACAAACAATTTGAGAAGATTGCTGAAGAATTAAAAGGAACAGAACAAGAACTAATTGGTCTTCTCCAAGCCAGAGAGGTTTGTTTAAGGAAATATTTTTATTTTAAATATTTTGTTAATAGAATATAGATTTATGAATTATGGTATAAGTATTTGTTTTGTTAAAGATTTCTTCACAAAATTCCTTTCAAAGCATTTGTTATTACATTAATGTGTTTATGATTGATTTAAAACACATCTGGACAACCTCCACATTATAATGTGAGAAAGATCAACATTTAAAAGATCAATATGATGCATTATGCTGTGGTTTATAATAGTTATATTTCTTGATGTCTTGAGTATTTTTTCTTTTGAGACAGAGTCTCGCTATGTTGCCCAGGCTGGAGTGAAGTAGCTAATTCAAATGTACAGTAATTGCACACTAGCTTTGAACCTTGTGCTTCCTGGATCATCCCCTCAAGTAGCTAGGATTATAGGGGCACACCACCATGCCTAGCCAAGTATTTCTTAATTGGTACATTTGAAATTTAGTCTTCATTAAGTTAGGTTCTTAGTTTATAGTACTTTTTATAGTGCTCATGTTATAGTTTTAGAATTTGTATTTTAAAGTATGTTTCCAGTCCATGACAGAATTACATCTTGTCTTTTTGTAATAATAACGTTTTAGTTTTTTAAGATACTACCTGATTTCATCAATTAATATATTTCTCCTTTGATAATATAAAATTTTAATTGAAATTAATTACTTGGCAGAGTGATAAGAATATTTTATAACATGTAACTATTTTTCTGGTTGAATTTTACAGTATCAAGATAGAATTTACTTACATTGAATATGTCATTGTTCATTGTTTTAAAATTATAGTGATTATAGTGATTATTCACTTTAAATTTACTCATTTAAAATATTTGACATAACCTGCCCAATTTTTGCCAAATATATGATTTAATTACTCAGTGAATATACCTTTCAAATGAGAAAATTGGAAAAACACTTGCCATAGTTATATATGTTTATTTTGCAGAAAGAAGTACATGATTTGGAAATACAGTTAACTGCCATTACCACAAGTGAACAGTATTATTCAAAAGAGGTTAAAGATCTGAAAACTGAGCTTGAAAATGAGAAGTATGTTTTCCATTTATCTAAGAATAGCTTATGTACTCAATTCCTAAGCTTTCTGGTGATAAATAATAATTTAATTATATTTAATATTTATTTGAATGTATTTGAAATTGTATTTTTATTCTTAAGGATCTAAATAATGTGCTAATTTCATTGCTAAGGAACGTACATATCACTGACATGAAAAAGAGTATACCGCAAAGCTTAGAAACACTTTACATCAATGTGCTCCTTTTCTTAGAGGTATTTAGTTCCTCATAAAAGTAATCATTTTCAGTTCTAACTAGTTGTTTTGGTTGTTTTGCTAAATTATTTTATAGGTTTTTGTTGATAAAGTGTCAAAATAAAAATTTATTTCTTACATTATCCAAATAAAATATTGAATTGGATGATTTTACCTACTCAGTAAGTTTAATTTGGAGAGAAAGCGGGGGAAATTATTATTGTATTATTACTCAGAGAAAAGTAAATTCAAGTAGCCAGTCTAGTGGTGGTGAGCATGATTTTCCCCTTTTGGTGGCTTCTCAATACTAAGTTAAATAAGAAAAGTAAACAGTTTATGCAGCATCCTCTCATTTCCTTTTTATCTAATTCTCTATTTCTGGTACCTTTTCAATAGTACTTTTTTAAGGGCCCTAGGTAAAACTCATCTATTAACTAATGTCCCTTTTAATGAATGGACTGGTTAGTTATTTGTATTTTAATGTACATTTGTTATCCTTAGTATATTTGCTTTTCAACTTTTCGTGGCTTAGTGAAACGCTTTATCTCCTCTTTGATGAATTTCCAGTATCATTAAATAGAAATAGATAATAGATGCTCCTAAAATCACTCTGTAGAGCCACATACTCCTCTGCCTTCATTTAAAATTGATATTGGATGTAACCAATACAGCAATAATCTCTCTTCCAAGGTAGAACATTTGAAATCTTTTAAGAGCAAATTAGGTGTTGTGCACAAAAGTTAAACTTAGGTTTTTTTTTTAATGAAAATATCTTAATTAAACACAGCTCATGCCTCATGTACTACTTTAATCAAGTTATAGGAAATTTGAATTAACTTCTAAGAGTCTAATGGAGAGGAAAAAATTATTGAAGAAAATAATGTACTTTTCAAAATTTGTGGAAAGTATGAAAGGATGAGCATACAGGGAACATGCAAGGAAATATATTGTGTGACATTTGAAAATTTAGTAAAGAAAAATTTCAAAAATATATAAATTAGAGGGAATAATGTAATGATCAACCTATCACCCGGCTTCAGGAATTATAAACCAATAGTCAATTTTGTTTCATGTTTTTCCCCCCGTCCATCATCCCTTTCCCCTATCATTATGTTGACTTAAATTCCATATTATGTCATTTCATTTGTAAATATTTTGGTGTGACTTTTTTAAAAAAAATAGGCTTAAGAATACTGAATTAACTTCACACTGCAACAAGCTTTCACTAGAAAACAAAGAACTCACACAGGAAACAAGTGATATGACCCTAGAACTCAAGAATCAGCAAGAAGATATTAATGTGAGTTGAAAAAGAAAGTGCTGGTGACTTAGTTTTCTTCCAATTAGTAGGTTAGAATAGATGACCTCTAGACATCCTTTGAACTTTAAAGTCTGATTACTTAGAGCTAAAACTTTGTTTTAGAAGAAAAATATGCATATTGGTCTTATAGGGTGGTAATGGGTGACAGAGGCTACCCTCTGATTAATGTGGAGGCCACTCCTAGAACAAGTTAATCTAATTTTAGGCATCAAGATTTTTAAAAACCATCTAGTCAATAGGTATTTATTAAGTCATATAAGATTGTGGAGGATACAATGATGAATAAAATGTCACCCTTTCTCTTTAAGAACTTTTGACTCAATAAAAATAGTAATTTCTCACATAGCTTAAGCAAAATAGTGTGTCATATGTGTTGTTAGTGGGGCAAAGTGTTATCAGAGTTTGCAGGATCACTTCTGCTTTGGATAAAAAGAAGGCTTCTGAGAGAATATAGCATTGATTTTGGTCTTAAAAGATGAATTATGAGTTCAGTAGGTAACAATGAATGGAAAACATTACTTGAAGTGACAATATGAACAAAGGATACAGACTCAAAGTAACACTGGAAAACCAAATGAGACTTGTTTTGTTAACTATTGTATAGGGATTGTTGGGAGAATAATTAAAGTAAGGCTTAAAATGTAGTATGAAACTATACAAGATGAAAAGCCCATTTTTTTTTTTTTGCTTTATATATAACTAAATAAATTTTATACTGACAGATAAAGGTCTTAAATAGTAGTTTAATTTTATTTTTGTTTAAACAAAATAATTGATATAAACAATGTTATTTCTTTAGAATAACAAAAAGCAAGAAGAAAGGATGTTGAAACAAATAGAAAATCTGGAAGAAACAGAAACCCAGTTAAGGCAAGACTAACAAATTGGCCTCTTTTTTTGTCTGGCAAAATATTTTGATATTTCTTTTCTATTAACTTGTTATCATTAATTTAAATTGGACTGATGTTGAATACTGTATAAAGTAAAAATTAGACATAAATCACTGTTGTGGAATCCTGCTTAAAATAAAATTATAATAATGTCTACTTTGTGCTTAGTGTTAAAGGCTAGTGAGATTAGACAGAAATTTTAAAACATCATAAACCTTCTCATTCTTTAAGAAAATATATTAATCACATTTCATAAAATAGAGAAATCTTAAAAATTACTTCTAATCATATGAATGATTATAATACTGGATTATTTATACCCACTCTATATTTTAAAGAATGTGTTTGGTTATTGCTTATAACTATACACACATAATTTTATATGTGGTTTTTCCATTTAATATTATTTTTAGCATTATTAATGTTTTTATGTTTTTTCACAGTCATCTATTTTATGTCCATCTACCAGTCATTCAAGTGGATGTAATGACATTATTTTTGTCATTTTTACTTTTGGATATTTATGTTTTTTAGTTTTTCACTTTTTTTTTTTTTTTCTGAGACCGAGTCTTGCTCTGTCGCCCAGGCTGGAGTGCAGTGGCGCCATCTCGGCTCACTGCAAGCTCCGCCTCCTGGGTTTACGTCATTCTCCTGCCTCAGCCTCCCAAGTAGCTGGAACTACAGGCGCCCCCCACCTCGCCTGGCTAGCTTTTTATATTTTTTAGTAGAGACGGGGTTTCACCGTGTTAGCCAGGATGGTCTCGATCTCCTGACCTCGTGATCCACCCGTCTCGGCCTCCCAAAGTGCTGGGATTACACGTGTGAGCCACCACACCCGGCCTCTTGTTTGTACTTATATTCTGAAGTATTCAGTTTTGGCTTTTTACATTTGGTTAAAGAATGTGGTCTTTAAGACTTCCTTATTTTGAGTTATTTGAGATCTTCTTTAGACCTAATAATTTTTATTATAATGTCACTTTTCCATTTTCTTTTAGAAATGAACTGGAATATGTGAGAGAAGAGCTAAAACAGAAAAGAGATGAAGTTAAATGTAAATTGGACAAGAGTGAAGAAAATGTATGTTGTATTTAATAATGGATTGTATCACAAAATTTCAAATCGTAAAAGCAACACCACATGTCTAAACTAAAATAAAGGGAAGTATACTGTTGTAAAAATAATAGTGATCTAGAGACTGTCATCAGCCATCAACCTTAAATATTTAGGAAAAGTTGGATTATTTTACTACTAATCTGTTATCTATATCTAGAAGAAATAGTGGTATAATTCTGATTTTCTTTTAACATATGTTCAATATTTAATGTAGACTAACATTTTTTAGGCTAAACAAAAGGCTTATACTTCAGTAATATAAAATATATGGATGACAAATTGTTTAATAATTTTGTGTCATGCTTTGGTGAATATGATATCAAATTAAGATAATAAGGTTTTCAGGGAAGAGTGTCATGAAAATGGAATAGTACAAGATATGTGACATGATTATAGTATATATTATACAGAGTGGAAGAAAATTGTGCCAAAGTAGAAAGATCGATCTAGATTATTAGGCCTTTGATTGTGTTTTTTTCATTCATTCAACAAATATTATTGACCACCTACTGTGTGTCAGGCACTGTTCTGGGTGTTATATTTGGATTTCATTTATTTGGTAGACAGTAGTGATCTAATTAAAGTTTTTTATTGAGGAGGTGACACCGTTTAATATTTGCGAATGGAATGGGGAGAGATGAAAGGCATTGAAATCAGTTGGAAAACTATTAAAAGTCATCTTCAAAGTTCTAAAAAAATCTTGGAGAAGACTCTGGCCTAGTTCAATTCATACTTATTCCCGAGTCAATCATTTTGGCTAGGGGATAGAGTAACCTGGCTAAGCCTGAGCTGCATGTCCACTCATAGAGATAGAGTTAGCCCCCATAAAATTACATGAGCTGAGCAGGACTACTGTGAATTTTATAGTAGAGGAATTCTTGCAGGAAAGGGTGTTGGCCAGACCACAACATAGGTCCTCTATTTGGATACTATTAGAGTCTATAGAAAGGACATCTAATTCAAACTTAAGCTAGGGCATGCTTCCTGAAAGAAGTCACATTCAGTGTGAAGCTTTAGATTAACAGGAATTAGTGGAGGACAGGTGGTGGATACAAGTATAGCAGGGAGGATAATATTCTAAGTTAAAAAAACATAAACATTGTATGTGTAAGTCTGAAAGTATCAGAGCATGGCATATTTAAGTACAAAAAAATCATTGTAACTAAAAGATGGAGTTTAAGGCAGTGGTGGTAGAGGGCAGAGTGAGGAAAGATGAGGGTAGGGAGAGGTAAGCATGGAGAGATGAAGGTGGGGAAAGATGAGGGTGGATCATTTAAGGCCACTTAAGCTGCATTTAGGAGTTTGAGGCCATTGAAGAATTTTGACATGAAGATTGTTAAAATTATATTTACACTTTTGAGAGCTGTAAAACTATTGGAACAGTTCAAGGATGAGATAAGGTACCACTTTAAAGGGCTTACAATAGACCAAGCACGTTCTAGGTTCTTTTTATGTGTTATTTCACTCAAAGTGGGAAATCAGACCTCCAAAGGATAAAAACCTTCAAAAGGTTACATGACTAAGAAAGAAGTACTAGAGTTGGTCTTCTACATTCTTTAAACTATACCACATTCTCCTCCCTGAAAAGCTATTTTTCTTTTAGTTCATATTTATTAGTTAAATTCAGCCTGAAAAAAATGAACTTAATATGCTAAATGCTTGGTATGTAATTCACTACTTTAAAATTTGTATCAGAGGCCACTGCAGATCATTAAGCCTATTGTTTGTTCATGGAGAAAAACATGAATTTAATTTTTAACGTAAAATAAAATCCTCCATTAAGAATTTAAAACACAATTTATTTTGCAAATATAGAAAATATTAGTGACGATTTAAGGAAAAAAATGAAATGCATGACAAATTTTTAGCAATTTCAGTTTCCCGTATTTTGATTCCAACTTACCTGTTAAAACAGTTTCCCAGAAAGAATCCAGGTTGTAAATACTTCCCAGATATTTTGTGTGACATTGAGTTTCATTACACTTTTCTTCCCTCAATCTGCTACCTTAGTTCCGACATTTTTTATTTTATATATATTTTACCTATCTGAGCCTCAGTTTCCTCATCTCTCAAATGGAGATACTACCTATCCTTTCTATCTCATTGGATTGTTGCAAAGTTCAGAATTAAACATTGCAAAGATAAGAATGATGAATGTTGACATATAAGCAGTAACATAAAAATGATTTTTTAACTGAGAAAAATTATATATATTTATGGTATACAAAGTGATGTTTTGATGTATGTATACATTGTGAAATGATTAAATCATGCTAGTTAACATATTCATCACTTCACATGCAAAGATGCGTTTTTTTTTTAAAAAGGGATACTGCGGCTGAGTATAGTGGCTCACATCTGTAATCCCAGCACTTTGGGAGGCCGGAGTGAGAGGATCACTTGAACCCAGGAATTGGAGGTTGCAATGAGCTATGATTACACTTGTATTTAGATATCTTTATTAAAATTTGTGATTTTAGTATAATTTTTATATTAATGGAATTACCATGATTTTGAAGTGACATTTATCAGTACTTTATGCAATATTTTTATTAGTCTGAAATTGCCTGTTTTGACTGGAATACTGAATAAAATAGCTATAATTTCTCAAAATTTTTTAGTGTAACAATTTAAGGAAACAAGTTGAAAATAAAAACAAGTATATTGAAGAACTTCAGCAGGAGGTATGTATTTTTTATAAATATTCTCAAAATCAAACTGATATTTTCATCACAGTTTTAGAGAATAATGCTTTCTCTTCCTTTAGTAATTTGAGTCTAAGTCAGTGGCAAGGTAAGTTTGAATAACTTTAGTACTAAATATAATTATTTTTACTTTTAACAGAATAAGGCCTTGAAAAAGAAAGGTACAGCAGAAAGCAAGCAACTGAATGTTTATGAGATAAAGGTATTTGGCATCTTTATTTTTGTTTTTTAAATATTAATAGATAGATGAGAATTTAGATATTTTATTCCACTTGTTTATACAGTATAAATTGAAAAGTTGAAAGGTTGTTATCTTTTTAAATAGGGGAGATCAATTCTTTTAGTTGTAATAGAGTACACTTCTGTGATTTAGCATGCACATATCTTCTTAAGCTTGGATTCAGGCAGCTTAAGAATATATGTGCATGCATGAGCTCTTTGTGTGTGGTCATATTCCCTACCTCCATATTAAAAAGTGAAATTGAGTAAGTAGAATGGATTCTTGGAATCTACATTTTAAAAAGCTCTATGTGTGATTATCCTGCTGCAGAAGGGGATTGAGAACCATTTACTTGTATAAAACAAATTAAAGCCTTACAGTATAAGCTCCTAATATTAGAGCCATATTTTGTAACCTTATTCCTATGTCTTTGAACAATGACTGACAGTAAGTATTCAATAAATAGTTTTTGAATTATGAATGGAAAACAGCAGTTCTCATTGTGTTAATTATGTGCTTTTTGGGAGGAAACATAAAAATCTTATACCTTCCTTTAATGGTATTTGAAATTAAAAATATGTAAATGTGATTAAAAATTAAGTCAAGTAAGGATTTTCATAAACTGTTGACATTCTATATAAACATAACAGATTCGTATATCTTATAATTTAGCTCTTCTACTCTTAGGTAGAGTAAATAGAAAGGTACAAAAACATTTATAGCAGCATTCTTTGTATTAGCCCCAAACAGAAGACAACATAAATGTCAATCAATAGTATAAAAATCAGTCAATAAAAAATAACACCAAAATAATCCAGATGTTAGAATTAGCAGATAAAGTCTTTTATGCAGCTATTATAAACATCTTCAAAGACAGAAAGGAAAATATGGTCATAATGAAAGATCAAATGGTGAATGTCAGTGAAGAAATGGAAACTGAAAATAATCAAATGGAAGTTCTAGAACTGAAAAGTCAAATGTCTTTAAAAACCAAAACCAAAACCAAATGGTCCTAATAGTAGATTGAAGACAAATGAATCAAGTGTCAGTAAACTGGAAGCTGGATAAGTAGAAATTATCTAGTCAGAGGTACACAGAAGAAGATTTTTTAAAAGAGAGGAATAGTGCCTCAGTGGCCTGTAGAACAATAACAAGTGTTTTCAAGTGTGTAATTGAAATCCCCAAATAAGAAGAGAAAGAGAATAGGGCAAATAAAATTTTCCATTTTGAGACAGAGTCTCACCCTGTCACCCAGGCTGGAGTATGCACTGGAGCAATCACAGCTCACCACAGCCTCGACCTCCTGGACTCAGGTGATCCTCCTACCCTAGCCTCCTGAGTAGCTAGGACTACAGGTGTATGCCATCACATCCAGCTAATTTTTGTATTTTTGGTAGCGATGGGGTTTTGCCATATTTCCCAGGCTGATCTCGAACTCCTCGGCTCAAGTGATCCACCTGCCTCAGCCTCCCAAATTGCTAGGATTATAGGTATGAGTGACTGTGCCTGACCTTGGCAAATAAAATTAATTGAGAAATTTCTCAAAAATTTATCACACTTAAAACAAACTCGCAAATCCATGGCCATCAGCAAATCCAAAGCAAGACAGACACAAAACCATATGCAGGCAGTCATATCTTAGTCAAAGTGCTAAAACCAAAGATAAAAAGAAACTTTTAAAAGCAGACCGAAAAAAATGTCACATTGCGCAACAATGACATAGATGATGACTGACCTTGTATCAGGACAGTGAAGGTCAGATGACAAAGGAATGACATTTATAAAATACTAATAAAAATAAACCATCAACCCAGAATTCTGTATGCAGCAAAAATCTTTATAAAATGAAGACAACATGACATCAAAAGCTGTACCCTAAGCAATACTAAAGGAATTTCTTCAAGCTGAAGGAAAATGGCATTAGATGGAAACTTTGATCAATAGAAGAAGTGAAAAGCACTGGAAATGGTAAATACTGAGATGAATTTAAAAGGCAACATATTTTTCTTTTAATTTTAAAAGGGTATATATGGCTGCTTAAAGGAAAACAAATTGCTATTATAAAGTTTATAATTGATGAGACTTCCATAACACAAAGGACAGGGGAGTAAATATAACTATTTTGTTGTAACATTTTTACATTGCATATGAAACAGTTATAATATTAACACTTAGAGTTTGATAAGTTAGTGATATATACTATCCTCCTTAGAGCAACCACTACAAAATAATGCAACAAAGTATAGCTGTCTTAGTTTAGGTTTCTATAACAAAGTACCATAGACTGGGTGGCGTATAAACAATGAACATTTATTTCTTACAGTACTGGAGACTGGGAATTCAAAAATCAAGGCACTGGCAGATTCAGTGTCTGGTGGGACCCTGATTCCTGGTTCATAAACAGCCAACTTCTCATTGTGTCCTCAAATGGCAGAAGGGGCAAGAGAGCTCTCTGGGATCCTTTTTACAAGGACACTAATCCCATTAATGAAGCCTCCACCCTTATAACCTAATCACTTCCCACAGGCCCTACCTTCTAATACTATCACATTGGAGGTAGGATTTCAACATATGAATTTTGGGGGGATACAAATATCTAGTCCATAACAATAGCAAAAAAGTCAATAGACTGGATTAAGAAAAGGTGGCACATATACACCATGGAATACTACGCAGCCATAAAAAAGGATGAGTTCATGTCCTTTGTAGGGACATGGATGAAGCTGGAAACCATCATTCTCAGCAAACTATTGCAAGGACAGAAAACCAAACACTTCGTGTTCTCACTCATAGGTGTGAATTGAACAATGAGAACACTTGGACACAGAGTGGGGAACATCACACATTGGGGCCTGTTGTGGGGTGGGGAAAGGGAGGAGGGATAGCATTAGGAGATATACCTAATGTAAATGATGAGTTAATGGGTGCAGCACACCAACATGGCACATGTATATGTATGTAACAAACCTGCACGTTGTACACATGTACCCTAGAATTTAAAGTGTAATTAAAAAAAAAAGTTGAAAATAAATAAATAAGTAAATAAATAAATTTGATAAAGGAGAAAAAAAGAATGAGTGGAAACTATACCCTCCTCTTCAATATTTTGGAACCATTTGTTTAGAATTGGTATTATTTTTTCTGCAATAGCTTTGTAGAATTCATCAATAAATTCATCTTGGCCTGGAAAAAAAATATGGGCAAAGGACTTGAATAGATATTTCTCCAAAGATACACAAATGGCCAATAAGCACATAAAAATGAAAATATGCTTAATATCACTAATCATTGCAAATCAAAATCTCATGAGATGTTACCTCATATCCGTTAGAATGGGTACTAATGAAGTAATAGAAAATAACATGTTAATGAGGTTGTGGGGAAATTAGAACTCTCGAGCACTGATGATGGGAATGTCAGATGGTACAGTCAATGTGGAGAACAATTTTGTGGCTCCTCAAAAAAATAAAATTAGAATAACTATACGATCCTCTCATTTCACTTCTGGATATATACCTAAAAGAATTGAAAGCATAGTCTCAAAGAGATATGTGTTCACCTACGTTCATAGCAACATTATTCACAATAGACAAAAGTTGGAAGCAACCCATGTGTCCATTGACAGAAGAATGGGTAGACTAAAGGTGGCCTCTACATACAGTATTCCATACAGTATGGAAAATGTTTTGATGGTTTCTGCTAAAACTACACATGCATCTACTGTGTGATCCAACAATTATTTTCCTAGATATTTACTTAAAATAAATGGAAACATGTCCACTAAAAATCTTGTACAAGAATATTCGTGGTAGCTTTATCCACAATGATAAAAAATGGAAACACATAAAATGTTCATTAAGAAGAGACTGGATAAACAAATTTGGTATATTCATACAATATAATACTACTCAGAAGTAATAAAGACCTACTGATACTCACAGGAACATGGATGAATCTTGTAATATGCTGAATGAATAACTTATATACAAGAGAGTGTGTTTGGCATGATTTCATTTAAATGAAGTTTTCGAATCGGCAAAACCAATTTATGGACACAGACAGAACGATGGTTGCCTCAGTAGGGTATGATTAGTTTGTTAAGGGATATGAGGGAACTTTCTGGGATTATGGAAATTATGTCTTGATTGGTATTGCCATTACATGGTTTTAAAAACAATTTGTCAAAACTTATTAAACTTTACACTTAAAACCTTGCATTTTATTACATGTAAATTATGTCTCATTGAAGTTGAAGTCATCCATGAAAGCTACCGGGCCTAGAGTGCTCTTTATGCCAAGGCTTTTAATTTCTGAAACAACTTAATCATAGTTACAGCATAACTTAGTTGTTCTATTTCTTCAAGTTTGATAAGTAATATTTTTCTGGGTTTCATCCAGTTCATCTACATTTTCTACAGTTTCAGAATTGTCTGTAGCCTTTACTGTTAAAAACAGTAATATCCTGTTTTTAATCTGATGTTGGTTATTTGTTCCTTCTTTTTTTTTTTTTTTTTCTTTATCAGTGTCACCAGGAGTTTGTCAATTTGGGAAGTTTTCTTCCATTTTTTTTTTGAGACGAAGTCTGCCTCTGTGACCCACACTGGAGTGCAGTGACTGTGATCTTGGCTCACTGCAACCTCTACCTCCTGAGTTCAAGCGACTCCCCTGCTTCAACTTCCTAAGTAATTGAGATTATAGGCGTGCGCCTCCACGCCGGCTAATTTTTCTATTTTTAGTAGAGACAGGATTTCATTATGTTGGCCAGACTGGTCTCAAACTCCTAGCCTCAAGTGATCCACTCACGTCAGTCTCCCAAAGTGCTGGGGTTACAGGTGTGAGCCACTGCACCCGGACCTATCTTAAGATAAATTCTTAGATCATTAATTTTCAGTCTTTCTAATGTACACATTTCAAGGCTATAAATTTCCCAAGAAGTATTGCTCTATCTGTGTCCTATAGGTTTTGATATATAGTACATTGGTCTTGTTTAGCCCAATGCCCCCCTGTATTTCTTAATTTCTAAATTTAAGGGGACATATTGTATTTTTGTTACTGATTTCTAGCGTAATTCAATTGTTATTAGAGAGCACACTCTGGTATGACTTTAGTACTTTGAAATTTATCAATATTTGCCTGATGGCCCAATATATGGGGTCATGTTTTATAAACATCCCTTACATACATGAAAATAATGTATATTGTATAGTTGTTGGGTAAAGTGTTCCTTTATGCAAAGATTACCAGTTATATTCTTTATATTTGTGTGTCTTGTTTTGATTCTGTACCTCTGCTTATTTTTTATTTATTTTTTATTAAGCAGTGACTGAGATAGATGTGTTTAAAAATTTTATACAATGATTGTGGATTTCTGTCCTCTTATTTGCAGTTCTGTTAACTTGTCTTTATTTCAAGGTCATATTATTGGGTATACATTATTTAGAATATATGCAACTTTTTATTACATACAGTAGAACTTTATATGTGCAGTTATTCCCTTGGTTTATAAATGGGGGATTGGTTCCAGAACCCCCCAAGAATACCAAAATCTGTGCATACTCATATCCCCTAGTCAGCACTGTGGAACCCATGCAAACAACAAGTTGGCCCTTCATATATGTAAGTTTCATATCCTGTGGATACTGTATTGTCCATTTAAATTTGGTTGAAAAAAAATCCAAATATAAGTGGATGCAGTTCAAACCCATGTTGTTCAAAGGTCAACTGTATACTTAATATGTATCTTACATATTTATATATAATGGAAATTGCTGTTAAAACAAGATACCTCCTTTATCTCTAATAGAGATAAACTTGCCTTAGAGCAAGTTTTTATGTTATTATTATAACTATACCATTTTTTATTCTGTTTTGTGTTTGCTTGTTATATCTTTTAAATCTGTTCACTCTTATCCTCTATCTTTGTGTTTTAAATGACTCATAAATAGCATGTAGCCAGAGTTCATAATTTTATGCACTCTGACAATCTTTGTCTCTTTTACTGGTATATTTGGCCTTAGACTACATTATCTCCTTTATCTCTTATGTCTTACTTATATGTTAGTATATTATTATTGTTGTCATGTACTTTGATGATTTTTTTTCTTAGGGTTTTGTATTGTCCAAGAAGAAAAAAAAAAATAGAGTGAACTGGGGATGAGCAGTACTTACAGGCTGAATATTTCTAACCTGAAAATCCAAAATCTAAAATGCTCCCAAATCCAAAACTTTATAGCACAGACATAATGCTGCAAGTGGAGAAGTCCATGGATAAGTACTTAACACATACTTTTTCATATACAAAATTATTAATATATTATATTAAATTACCTTCAGGCTATGTGTAAGGTATATACAAAATATAAATGAGTTTTGTGTTTAGACGTAGGTCCTATCCTTAGGATATCTCATTAGATATATATAAATATTCCAAAATCTGAAAACATCTGAAATCTGAAACATTTTTGGTCCCAAGCATTTTGGAAAAGGAATACTCAGCCTCTACTGAGAATATTTAGATTTGATGAAAGACATGAATTCACAGATACAGAAAGAGAAATTTATACCAAGCAAGAAAAATTAAAAGAAATCCACATCTAGACTTGGTATAACTAAAGAATATTGGACACGTAGAAGTATTAAAAGTAGCGGGAGAGAAACGAAAGATCACCATTGAAGGAATGACAGATTGGTCATGAACATCTCAACAAACAACAATAGAAGTCAGAAAACAATGAGAAAGTATTTTCATGGGCTGAGAAAATTATTGTCAACATTAAATTTTGTCTACAACATACCTATCTTTTAAGAATGTTGGAGAAATAAGCATAATTTTATATTAAAAAGTGAGGAAAACATGCTTTTCAAGAACGCTTGGACTGTTTAACAAAAATGATCATATAGGCCAAGAATAACTAAAGCAATCTTTAAGAACAAAGTTGGAAAATGTGCCCTACCAGATATAAAGATTAATTGTATAGCTAAGGTAATTAAGACAGTATGACACTGGCACACAAGTTGTCAAGTCAATTGAATAAAAGAGAAACCGAGACAAAGATCCAGGGGTACATGGTAACTAAACACAATACAGAAATGATATTGCAGATATGTAGTGCTAGAACATTTGACTATCTACATGTAAAAATATGGAAGTCTACCTCTACACTACATACAAACACAAATTCCTTAAGGATATAAATAAATGTGAAGGGCAGGGCTTCAAAACATTTGAAGAAGATGTGGGACAATATCTTTGTGGCCTGATAGTAAAGAAAAAGTTCCTAAATAAGATTAAAAAACACAACCATATTTGAAAATATTGATAAATTCATATAGTCTATAACAATTTCTGGTTACTTGGAAAGTAGAGCAACAAACCTCAAAGTTGGAGAAATATTCCCACTTTACATATATAATGAACAAAGGATTAGAACCCATTAAATGTAAGTAAGAAGAAAATGAAGCACCAAGTAGATAAATGAGTAAAATATATGAACAGAGATGATCACAGAACAGAAAACATGAAGAGTTAAACATGTTACATAATTTTCTGGAAAATGCAAATAAGGCCACAAAACTTCAGTTGAATACTTTTGTCTGACAGTATCAACTCTTGGTGAGGTTTTGAAGCAGGAAAAGTCATAACCCTGTTACTGGGAATTTAAATTGGTATAAACACATATGGATAATAATGTCATTTTGTAAAGTTGTATATGTAACCTGCCCTAATGCATATGGAAAATAATGTCATTTTGTAAAGTTGTATATGTAACCTGCCCTATGACCCGGCAATTCCAATCCTAGGTGTATACTATAGAGAAATTCTACATTTTCACCACGAGATGTTTACAAGAGCATTCATAGCACTATTGTGTGTATCAGTCCCAAAATGGAGACAACTCAGTGCCCTGAACAATTGATTACATAAATAAACAGTGTTATATTCATACAATAGAACACTACTCAGCAGTGAAAATGAGCGAACTGTATTTTTACACATAAATATCTCAAGCATAACTGTTCAATGAGAAAAGCAAGCCAGAAAAATAATGTACTATGACAACATTTATATGAAGTTCAAAAAAAATCTTGAACTGTTGTTTAGGGATACATAATTATGCAATGAATCTATAAAGAAGAATAAGGGAATATAAATTAAGAGTGTTTTTTATGCTTAAAAGGGCAGTAGGGGAAAGCTAATGAAGAGGGAGGGGCATTTAATAGCTTTTATCAATATTGGTAATGGTCTATATATAGTCAATGATTGACTCATGGATACAAAATACAGTGTGATTCATCATTATATTACCCATAACCCTCTTCCCAATTCCTGTCCCTGCTGTATAACACCTTTCCAGTATTAAGTTAGCCCTAAGATAAAAGTGAATATGAAGGGTGCTAATTCAGGGCTTTCCTTCCCTCTTGATAATTTCTATATTTGAATTATATCTACACAACTCAGTAAATATTTATACAAAGTATGTGAAAATAATATAAATGGAAGTTGTTGCTTCTTTATAGAAAATTAATCTCATTAAGAATATGCCTTTTCTTTGAATCACATGAGTTTTCTGTCCAATGGAAATACTTATTCTAATAAAGCATATTAAACAGAGTAACCAATGTAAATATTGTTGAGAAATTCATTAAAAATAAATGCTTGGATGTTTATTTTATGTTACTTGTCAAGACAAAATACATATTTTAGGGGAGAAGATAGATTTTGTGAAGATAAAACACTTCTCACCATATGAAAATGTAAGGAGAGTGATCCAACCATAATTTTCATGAATAAGTAATCTTTTAAGATTCACAAAACCACAAAATGAATATGGAATATTTTTAAGTAATCTATAGCATTTACTAATATTCATATTATTTTTCTTTACTTAAAGGTCAATAAATTAGAGTTAGAACTAGAAAGTGCCAAACAGAAATTTGGAGAAATCACTGACACCTATCAGAAAGAAATTGAGGATAAAAAGAGATCAGAAGAAAATCTTTTGGAAGAGGTGGGAAAAACTTAGTATTAAGAACTTGTTATACTAAAAATCTATATTTTTATTAGGATTTTAAGAGAAAAGTAAAAAAAATTCTTAATTTTTAAATTATGATTTTAAAAAAGGTTTCGTAAGTTTATATTAGGGTCAGTGTATCAGTTTTTATAGAAGCTAAAAGTATCCTTGTTATTCTAAGTATTTGAATATATATTTATTTTGAAAGGGTTAAATGATTGCCACAGTGGTATACTGTCATCTTACTTCATAGAACACCCTGAAAAAACCCCAAACAGTGCATTTTCTACTTGTTTTTCCAGTTTCCTGGTGTTTGAGATTTGCTTTTATTTAAGTAGAACGTACACTTTTTACACTTGTTTGTTTTTTGGGTATTTATTTTAAGAAACTTTTTTTTGCTTATTTGATAGGTTGAGAAAGCAAAAGTAATAGCTGATGAAGCAGTAAAATTACAGAAAGAAATTGATAAACGATGTCAACATAAAATAGCTGAAATGGTAGCACTTATGGAAAAACATAAGGTAATTTTTTTCTCCTTATATAATGAAAATTATTAATTGGAGCCATATTTCTGTTAAATAATGGTGAAATCAAGATAGTATTCTAATTTGTCAGAGAAGATTATTGTCTATGCAACAGTGACTTCCTATAGCTAGAGTACCCTTGATGCCCATTTCTCCAAGTTCAGATCTTAACCATACAAAGTTGAGCCTGTGTATCACATCCTTGAGGAAATCGCTCTTTATTATCTGTGATGAATAGAAGTAATCACTCTTTTTCTGGATTCTCCTAGTAGTCTCTTATAGCACTTTCTACCTTACATATTTTTAAGTACATAACCAGGGTAAGTATCTCATTGATATCTAACACATAATGGGCTAAATCTATTTTTATCAAAGGAATAAATAGATGAATACTTAGTGTTTGATGTTTTTGTGTCTTATGTTTTTAATTGTTGTTTTAGAGTATCCATCTGTTAAGGAATTAAGCCTCATTCCCCTTAAGATTTGGAGAAGAGGTAGGGTATACCTACCTATTCATTAAAAAAAAAAAAAAGCTGCTGGAATACGAGATTATTATGAGGGAACCAGTGAGGATTTAAAAACAAATTTAAATAACATTGTGAACTCATAGATTGAAACACACTTGGTATGTTTCAATCGAGTGCGGCATCTGTCCTTATTGATAACTCACATTTTACCACCTTTGGCCAGCAGGAGCCTCTTCAAACTGACTGGCAAGTCCTTTTGACTTAGCTCTAATTTTCTCTAATAGCTTTCTTTGAGTTATGACGAAATGTTTAAGGCTTATATTTTCCGTCCCAGATTTGAAATCAGCCAGTTTTGTAGAAGTCCTGGTGTTTCTGGCATATTATTAAATGTTAAAATTCAATGTTTCCAGTAAAAGAATTATCTTTTGCTCTTAGGTCATTTCCAAGACTGTTGTGTGTTTCACTGTTGAGGTTGTTTGAATGAAAAAATATAACTGAAACATTAAAAATATATATCCATATATCTTACTGAATTTATAAACATAATTTTCTGCAAAATTAAATTAAATACTAAATAATTAATTAAATACTAAATTAAGTATTGAAATATGTTAGGATACCAATCTTATAATCTATTCAGTTTTAATATATCTAAAATGTCTTCTTTGTTTAATATAGCACCAATATGATAAGATAATTGAAGAAAGAGACTCAGAATTAGGACTTTATAAGAGCAAAGAACAAGAACAGTCATCACTGAGAGCATCTTTGGTGAGATACAGAAAAAATAGTAGTAACGGCCAGTTTTCATAATGTCAGCAGTGACTGGTGGTAAAGAATAATATTAAGTAAAACTAAATTTTGAGCTATAGAATCAGTCTTAAATCTGAAAGGGATCTTATAGATCTTCTAGTTATATGTTTTTTTCTAATGTAGTTTTTGAAATAGGGAACAAACTATTTTTTCAAGTGAAATTTTATAAACTCCAGTTAACAAATAAGTTTGGAGCTCTGATTGAAATTGGGAGAGGAGGCTGGGATAAATTGGGAGAGAACGAGGAGAGATATACTTTGTGTTAAATTTTTCTTTAAAGAAAACTGTAAAAAACTTGATTTTTTTTTTTTTTTGTTTTTTGTTTTTTTTTGTTTTTTTGAGATGGAGTCTTTCTCTGTCCCCCAGTTTGGAGTGCACTGGCATGATCTTGGCTCACTGCAAACTCCAGCTCCTGGGTTCAAGCAGTTCTCCTGTCTCAGCCTCCCAAGTAGCTGAGTCTACAGGTGTGCATCACCATGCCCAGCTAATTTTTGTATTAATATTTTTAGTAGAGACGGGATTTCACCACGTTTGCTAGGTTTGCCTCAAACTCCTGACCTCGAGTGATATGCCTGCCTCTGCCTCCCAAAGTGTTGGGATTACAGGCATGAGCCACTGCGCCCAGCCCAAACACTTGTTTGAATGAGGTTTTTAGCTATGTTAAGCTAGCAGCCTTTATATCCGTTGACTTTAAAAGTATCTATATTTTATGAGTGAATTTATTCCTCTGTAATATTGAATTTACTCAGCACTAGTTTATATTTTCATTGTCTTGAGAAATATATGAAAGCTCTTCTAAACTTCATGTTTCTTTTTCTTTAGGAGATTGAACTATCCAATCTCAAAACTGAACTTTTGTCTGTTAAGAAACAACTTGAAATCGAAAGAGAAGAGAAAGTAGGTTTTTTGGCATTATAGATAAAATGATTGTAAGGTTTAGGGCAATTTTGCATTTTTAGAAATACGTCATGTTATAAAATAATTCGATAAATTTCAGTAACGGGATGAGAAAATAGTTTTTCCCCATAAGCTTTTTTCTAGAAACATTTAGAATATTTCCTAATGTGAATGCAAAACACATGTAAATATAAGTGTACTTTTAAGAAAAGAAACACTTTTGAATATACTGTATTTGAGTAACATTATCTGATATTAAAATGCTTATATATATAAAATGTTTATATCTCATATTAAAATGCTTATATAGAATGCTAGATTCCCACTTTTAGTAACCTTAGGAGACGTCACTTCAACGAGATAAACAATTAGTTTCTTCTTTTGATAGTCAGGAATTCAGCCTAGCCAGCTAAGTTAGGAGAGGTCCTCCTAACATATATATTTAGATATGCTTTTTTTGAAGAGATTCATCATGTTTCAGAAAAAAAGGCTATCTCTGTAGTGTTTTACAGTTTGCAAAGTGAATTGATTCACACTATAAATGACAAATAGCAATTTTTTTTTTGCTTTCTATGAGATACGAACTGTGTTTAGTACCCTACTTACATTTAATTTAATATTTACAGCAATGTTATATGCAATACTTTACTATTATCTTTATTTTGACAGAGGTTACATTACTTATTAAGGATTACGTAGTAAGAGAGCAGAATGACTAGATTTCAAACCTAGGTTTATTTTTGCATGGCTTCCAACCTTTTCTCTTAATCACTCTGCAACAGCTTAGATAACGTACACTTTCAATTTCAAGCCTCTAAGAATTTATTTACTTTGTTTTCTGCATTTAATTCCTTTCATCCTTTTCTATCTCGGAAAATCTCACACATCTTTCATCTTATAGTTGTGAGCTTACTATATTCGTATGTATTCTCAAAGCACTGTTTTTAATGTTAAAATGGTTATTTCACTTTGTGCCCCCTATTATATTGCAACCTCTGCAAGGGCTAATTATGCCTTATTTATCTTTGTTTTCCCTTTATCTGTGTACAGGGCTTTGAAATTTTTATATTTTCAATTAAAGGACTAACAAAATGGCTTTCCCTTCATCTGCAATAATAAGATTCATGCTTACCTTTATCCTACTGTTTCAGTAGAAGAGGAATTCTTCTGTGGCTTAACTCTCGATGCTATTAAACCCTCAGCAATCTTTACTTTTTACTCTAGTCAGTAAACATAAATAAGAATTATATTACTGTAGCTTGTATCTCAAGTTCTTTGGCTCTCACATAAGTAGAAATTAACGCCAGGCCAAAGAGACATTTTTCTCAGGGAAAGTTTAATAGGTTTGTGGCTCAGTCAAAGCAAGGGAGCAGTTTACGGCAAAGGTGTCTCGGTACTATCTCCCTGAAGCTCAACTCTTGTCATTTTAGAAGCTGAGGCAGAAAATGAAATGATGTACAAGCATATTTAGGCGAAATTTTCTTTGTGTTTGCACAATGGGGTATCATGCTCTGACATACATTGCGTGATCAGAAAATGATGGATAAGCCCTGCCTTTGTTGGAGATGTTAGTATTAAAATGATATTATAATGAGGAAAAAATCAGTGAGAGGTCAGTGTAGGAGCCTGTCTTGTCTTCAGCAGACTGGATCTGGTCCAGTTCTTATCGGGAATGCCAGAGCCTCACTCACCTTGAAAGATGGTCAGGTTCTTATCAGGAATACTAGTTTCTCACTTTTAGTAACCTTGGGAGACATCACTTCAAGGACATAAACAATTAGTTTCTTCTTTTGATAGTTAGGAATTCAGCCTAGTCAGCTAAGTTAGGAGAGGTCTTCCTTCTGCTATGTGACTTGGGTCAGCTTATTAAGGGAGACAGGAAGGTAGGGGAGAGAATATGCCTTGATATGTGAGGCCCATGGGGTCTTGATTACCATGTCTGTGGTCTACCAGGGCTGAATCCCTTCCCTATACTGTCTCACTTCTATCATCTTATAAAAACTTAAACCATTAAACTGCTTAAGCTGCTATACTATCTCTGTTCTTTTCTTAAGTAGCAGTCTATTTTTTCAGTTATTATCTCCTCACCTATTAGAATTTAGCTATTGGCCTAACTGCTTTCTTGACTTGGGTCACACTGAACTCCTTATTAACAAACTTAAGGGCTTCTTTTTTATTTGCATATCAAAAATAATTTAGGACCTCCATTTACATCGTGTTGTGTTTCTTTCTGATCATTTATCTATGAAAAAATATATAAACACACACACATGTACACATGCACACACACAAATATGCCTGTACATAGATATATATAAAAAACTTGGGCTTGTGATAGATTGTTTTATTTGAAATGTATGCTGCCCTTTTCTATTAGGGTCCCTCCCAAAGGAAGAATTATATATTTCCACCTTGCTGACTTCAGATTTGGCCAAATGTTTTGTTTTGCCCAATGGAATATGAGCAAAAGTGGCATTTCTGAGAGGATGTTTTAAGAGACACCACATGGTCTTCCCAGCCTCTCTTTTCCTTTGGCCTTGAGACTGACATAGAAGTTGCTTCTTCAGCCTAGATTCCTGGAGATAACAAGGAGTAGGGTAGAAACCAGTCTATAATTGACATGTAATGTGATTGAGAAATAAACTTCTCTTGTAATCCACTAAGATCTGGGGTTGTTACTACAGTATAATTTAGTCTAAACTCATTGATATCAGGATTTATTGTACACATAAATTTATATTGTTTAATAAAAACACATTATGTTTATATTTCATAAAATATGAATACAGAAAACTACAAAAAGGGTAAGAATAGCCTACAAACCCATGTCCCAGAGTTTACTGTTTTTCCATCTGCTTTCCAACTTTCCATATACTCAGATTGGACTAATAGTTATAGAGATAATACCTTTAGGTGTTCTTCTTCTGTTTAAAAAGTGTCCACTTTTATTGCATTGTCTATACTATTGTTACTTTTTGGAAATTTCTTTGGTGTTTTTTCTAATGCTGTAAAATATATTAAGTATTTATGAATGTACATGAGGACATAAAATGAAGGTATAATTATAATTATAGACTATCTAGCTAATGATGAATGCTAATTATACATACATATATACATTATCATGTTAAATTACACTTTTTTTTTTTTTGAGACAGAGTCTTGCTCTGTTGCCCAGGCTGGAGTGCAGTGGCGTGATCTCGGCTCACTGCAAGCTCTGCCTCCCAGGTTCATGCCATTCTCCTGCCTCAGCCTCCTGAGTAGCTGGGACCACAGGCACCTGCCATCATGCCTGGTTAATTTTTTGTCTTTTTAGTAGAGACGGAGTTTCACTGTGTTAGCCGGGATGGTCTTGATCTTCTGACCTCATGATCCACCCGCCTCGGCCTCCCAAAGTGCTGGAATTACAGGCATAAGCCAGCACGCCTGGCCTAAATTACACTTTTGTACACATTTTAAGAATGTAAGTAATACATACAAATGTAAAGGAAAATGTTGATGGAATTCTAGAGCTTACATCCCAGAATAACTTTTATCTATTTTGGGCGTGTATCACTTCATATGGCTCCTTTATGAAAAAACAAAAAGAACCATAGTCAGATACACTTACACATACCAAGAAAGATAAAGAAAGAATACCTTTGAAAAAAATGCCATTTTAGTTACTTTAAACTTTAATGTACATATTATATGTGAATTTATCAGAAAAATAATTTGAAATTGGAATTGCAGAATTATTAAACTTAAGATAGAGATTTCTTTACAAAACATTTAATAGTTCTTAAAAGAGCTTAGATTCTAAGGTGAAGAAAACAGACTGAAAAACATTTTGAAGAGGGAGGAAAGTTGTAGGTACCAGTGTAGTTTCTTTTAATTAAGCTTTTTATTTTGAGATAATTGTAGATTCACATGCAGTTGTAAGAAATAATATAGAGAGATCCCATGTATCCTTTATTAAGTTTCCCCCCATGGTCACATCTTACAAATTGTAGGATAATATCACAATCAGGATTTTGACATTGAAACAATTAAGGTACAGAACAGTTCCATCTCCATAAAGATTCCTCATGTTGCCCTTTTATAGCCACATCCACCTCCCTCCCCCACCCCTGGCAATCATTAACATGTTCTCCATTTCTATAATTTTGCCATTTCAAGAATGTTGTATAGATGGATTCATACACTATGTAACCTTTTGTGACTGGCTTTGTTCCTTGGAGATTTATCCAAGTTGTTAGTCCAACCTGAGTATGTAGAAAGTTGGAAAGCAGATAGAAAAATGTAAATAATTTTTTTAGTTTTTATTGCCAAGTAGTATTCTGTGGTATGGATGTTCCGCAGTTTAAGAGTTTGCCCAGTCAAGGGTACCTAGTTGTTTCTAGTTTTGAGCTATTATAAATAAAGCTGTTATGAACACCAGTGTACAGGTTTTGGCGTGAACCTGTTTTCATTTTTCTGAAACAACTAATGGTATGGCAGTTGCATATTAGTTTCATAAGCAACTGCCAAACTATTTTCCAAAGTGCCGGTACCATTTTACATTACCGTAAGCAATGTATAAATGATCCAGTTTCTCTGCATCCTTGCCAGCAGCAACTTGCTATTTTTATTTTAGTTATTTTTGTAGATTTGTAGTCATAATTCATTGTGGTTCTAATTTGCATTTTTCTGCTGTTGAACAGTGTATTAGTGTATTCTCATGCTGCTAATAAAGACATACCTGAGACTGGGTAATTTATAAAGAAAAGAGGTTTAATTGGCTCATAGTTCCCCAGGGCTGGGAAGGCCTTAGGAAACTTACAATTATGGTGAAAGGGGAAGCAAACACATCCTTCACATGGCAGCAGGAAGGAGAATGAGTGCCAAGCAAAGGGGTGAAAGCCCCTTATAAGACCATCAGATCTTGTGAGAACTCACTATTATGAGAACAGCAGCATGGGGTTAACGAACCTCATGATTCAATTACCTCCCACTTAGTACCCTCCCACTGGGTACCCTCCCACAACATGTGGGGATAATGGGAACTACAATTCAAGATGAGATTTGTATGTGTGTTTTTATTTTTAACTAATTTTCTAATTAGACTTGTTTTTAGCTGTTGAATTTTGAGAATTCTTTATATAATATAATTATTAGTCCTCTGTCAGAGGACTTAGTCCGTTTGTGTTGCTATAACAGAATACTTGAGACTGGGTAATTTATAAAGAACAGAAATGTATTTTTCTCACAGTTCTGGAAAATGGAAAGTTCAAGATCAAGGTGCCAGCATCTGGTGAGGGTCTTTTTGTGGCATCCTCCAGAGGGAGAAATGCCCTGTGTTCATATGGTGGAAGGCAAAAAGGCAAAGAATAAAAAGAGGGCCAAACACGCCTTTTTATGATGGGATTCCTGCCACCCATAAGGGCAGAGCCTTCATGGGCGTGTCACCTTCCAAATGTCCTACCTCCTAACACTGCCACAATGACAACCAAATTTCAACATGAGTTTTGGAGGTTACAAACATTCAAACCATAGCATCAGATATGTGGTTTGCCAGTGTATGCTCCCAGTCTATAGCTTGCCTTTTTATTCCAGCAGTTTTTTTGCAGAACAAAAGTTTTTAATCTTGATAAATTTTAATTTTTCAGTTTTTCCTTTTACGGATTGTACTTTTGATCCCAAGTCTAAGAACTCTTTGCCTAGCCCTAGATCCCAAAGACTTTGTCCTGTGTCTTTTTGTAAAAACTTTAGAATTTTATTTTTTATACTTTATGTCTTTGATCCATTTTGAGTTAATTATTACATAAAGCGTGAAGTTCAGTTTTTTGCCTATGTATCTCAGATTGCTCTATCACCATCTGTTGAAAAGACTACTTTATCTCCATGGAATTACTTTCAAACTTTTGTCAAAAAGTAGTTAGTCATGTTCTTATGGATCTATTTCTATGGTCTTTATTCTGTTCCACCGATCTATGTGTCTCTTCACCAATATCACTGCCATGATTATAATAAGCCTTAATATCAAGTAAAATGATTCTCCTTCTTTATTTTTCTCTGTCAAGATTGTTTTAGATGTTTTAGTACCTGTTACTTTCCATATATTTTAGAATAAATTTGTTTATTTTTACAAAAAACCTTGCTGGGATTTTGATAGAAAATTTATTAAACCTGTAGATCACAGTTTGAGGAAAATTGACATTTTTGTTGAGTTTTCAAATCTATAGCATGGTATTTTTCTCCATTTGTTACATATTTGATTTCTTTCATAAGCATTTCACAATTTTCATTATATAGCCCCTGAACCTGTTTTGTTAAATGTATATCTATTTCATTTCCTTTCATGCAATTGACAAAAGTAGAAATTTATTCTTTTTATTAATTTTTAATTGACAAATAGTAATTGTGTGCATTTATGAGGTGCAATGTGACATGTTGATATACGTACATGTACATTATAGAAGATTCAGTCAAGCTAATTAACATGTCTATGACCTTACCAGCTTATCATTTTTTGTGGTGAGAACTTTAAAAATTTTTTAACAATTTTGAAATACACAATATGTTATTATTAGTGGTGGTCATCATGCAGTGCAATAGATTGTGTTTTTAATTTTGTTTCCTATATGCTCATCATTAGTGTATAGAAACATGGTTGATTTTTGTGTTTATTTTGTATCCTGTGCCCATGCTAAACCTATTTATTGGCTCTATAATGCTTGTTTTTAATCTTTGTGATTTTCTGTGCAGACATTTGTCATCTGCAGGATGACTGGAAAGGATAAAACACTAATATTAATAAATACAATAATAATTATTATATTTTATTTTATCCTTTCCATACAGTGTGCTTTTTATTTCTTTTTATTTATTTATTTATTTGTTTTTGAGACGGCGTCTTGCTGTGTCACCAGGCTAGAGTGCAGTGGCGTGATCTCAGCTCACTGCAACCTCCACCATCCAGGTTCAAGAGATTCTCCTGCCTCAGCCTCCCGAGTAACTGGGACTACAGGCACATGCCACCATGCGCAGCTAATTTTTGTCTTTGTAGTAGAGACAGGGTTTCACCATGTTGTCCAGGATGGTTTCGATCTCTTGACCTCGTGATCCACCTGCCTCGGCCTCCCAAAGTGCTAGCATTACAGGCATGAGTCACCATGCCTGGCCTTTATTTCTTTTTCTTGACTTATTGCAGTGAGTGACTAGAACTTCCAGCACCATGTGGTAGACATTATAATAAGTGGTGAGAGCCTACATGCTTGCAGTATTGATAAATGTAGGGAGAAAAGCATTCAGTTTTTGAATCAAGTATGATGTTAGCTATATATTTTTTTCTAGATTTAAAAAATCAGTGTAATCTCCTTGTACTAATTTAATTAGAGTTTTTAAAAATCATGAATTGGTACTGGATTTTATCAGATGCTTTTTCTGCATTGATTGATATTATCATATGATTTTTCTTTTTAGCTTGTTGATATGGTGAATTACCTTGGTTGATTTTTGAATGCTATTCCCTAGAATAAATCCCATTTGGTGTATGACATATACATATGGAGAATATGTTTCATTTACCTTCTTTATTTTTTGTTTCAATTTCATTTAGCTATGCTCTGGTCTTTGTGATTTCTTTTCTTCTGCTGAATTTGTGTTTAGTTTGTTTTTGTTCCTCTGGTTCCTTGAGGTGTGTCCTTAGATTGTCTATTTGTGCTCTTTCAGACTTTTTGACGTAGGCGTTTAATGCTATGAACTTTCCTCTTAGTCCTGCTTTTGCTGTGTCTCAGAGGCAATGATAGGCTGTGTCACTATTATTGTTCAGTTCAAAGAATTTTAAAATTTCCATCTTGATTTCATCGTTGACCCAAACATCATTCAGGAGTAGATTATTTAATTTCCATGTATTTGCCTGGTTTTGAGAGTTTCTTCTGGAGTTGATTTCCAATTTTATTCCACTGTGGTCTGAGAACTTGATATAATTTCAATGTTCTTAAATTCATTGAGACTTGTTTTGTGGCCTTTCATATGGTCTGTCTTGGAGAATGTTCCATGTGGTGATGAATAGAATGTATATTCTGCAGTTGTTAGGTAGAATGTTCTGTAAATACCTGTTAAGTGCATCTGTTCCAGGGTATAGTTTAAGTCCATTTTTTCTTAAATGATTTTCTGTCTTGTTGATTTTCTGTCTTGATGACCTGTCTAGTGCTGCCAGTAACGTATTGAAGTCCCCCACTATTATTTGTGTTGCTATCTAATTTTTTTTTTTTTTTTTTTTTGAGACTGTGTCTCACCCTTTTGCCCAGGCTGGAGTGCAGTGGCACAATTTCGCCTCACCGAAACCTTCGCCTCCCAGGTTTAAGCAATTCTTCTGCATCAGCCTCCCGAGTAGAGTAGCTGAGATTACAGGCACCTGGCACAATGCCCAGCTAATTTTTGTATTTTTTTAGTGGAGAGAGGGTTTTGCCATGTTGGCCAGGCTGGTCTCGAACTCCTGACCTCAGGTGATCCGGCCTGCCTCAGCCTTCCAAAGTGCTGAGATTACTGGTGTGATCCTCCACGCCCAGCCTGTCTATGTCATTTTTAAGGTCTGGTAGTCATTGTTTTATAAATTTGGGAGCTCCAGTGTTAGGTGCATATGTTTTTAGGTCTGTGATATTTTCCTGTTAAACAAGTCCTTTTATCATTATGTAATGTCTCTTTTTGTCTTTTTAAACTGTTGTTGCTTTAAAGTATTTTGTCTGATATAAGAATAACTATTCTTGTCTGCTTTTGGTGTCTATTTGCATGGAATATCTTTTTCCACCCCTTTACTTTTAAGTTTATGTGAGTCCTTATGTGTTAGCTGAGTCTGTTAAAGACAACAGATACTTGGTTGGTGAATTCTTATACATTCTGCTATTCTGTATCTTTTAAGTGGAGCATTTAGGCCATTTACATTCAACATTAGTATTGAGATGTGAGGTACTCTTCCATTCATTGTGCTATTCGTTGCCTGAATCCTTGATTTTTTTTCATTATGTTATTGTTTTATAGGCCTTGTGAGATTTATACTTAAAGGAAGTTCTATTTTGGTGTATTTTTAGGTTTTGTTTCAAGATGTAGAGCTCTTTTTAGCAGTTATTGTAGTGCTAGGTTGGTAGTGGTGAATTCTCTCAGCATTTGTTTGTCTGAAAAAGACTATCTTTTCTTCATTTTTGAAGCTTAGTTACACTGGATACAAAGTTATTGGCTGATAATTATTTTGTTTAAGGAGTCTAAAGATAAGACCCCAGTCCCTACTAGCTTGTAAGGTTTCTGCTGAGAAGTCTGCTATTAATCCGATCGGGTTTCCTTTATTGGTTAGCTTGATGCTTTTGCCTCAAAGCTCTTTAGATTCTTGCCTTCATCTCGACTTTAGATAATTTGATGACTATGTGCCTAGATTATGATCTTTTGCAATGAATTTCCTGGGTATTCTTCAAACCTCTTGTATTTGGATGCCTAGATCTCTAGCAAGGTCAGGGAAGTTTTCCTTGATTATTCTCTCAAATAAATTTTCCAAAGTCTTAGATTTCTGTTCTTCCTCAGGAACACCAATTTTCCTTAGGTTTGTTTGTTTAACATAATCCCAAGCTTCTTGGAGGCTTTGTTCATTTTTTAAAAGTATTTTTTCTTTTTTTTTTTATTATACTTTAAGTTCTGGGATACATGTGCAGAATGTGCAGGTTTGTTACATAGGTATACATGTGCCATGGTGGTTTGCTGCACCCATCAACCCGTCATCTACATTAGGTATTTCTCCTAATGCTATCCCTCCCCTTACCCCCCACCCCCTGACAGACCCCAGTGTGTGATGTTCCCCTCCCTTTGCGCATATGTTCTCATTGTTCGGCTTCCACTTATGAGTGAGAACATGTGGTGTTTGGTTTTCTGTTTCTGTGTTAGTTTGCTGAGAATGATGGTTTCCAGCTTCATCCATGTCCCTGCAAAGGATATGAACTCATTCTTTTTTATGGCTGCATAGTATTCCATGGTGTATATGTGCCACTTTTTCTTTATCCAGTCTATCATTGATGGGCATTTGGGTTGGTTCCAAGTCTTTGCTATTGTGAATAGTGCTGCAATAAACATATGTGTGCATGTGTCTTTGTAATAGAATGATTTATAATCCTTTGGGTATATACCCAGTAATGGGTTTGCTGGGTCAAATGGTATTTCTGGTTCTAGATCCTTGAAGAATCACCATACTGTCTTCCACAATGGTTGAACTAATTTACACTCCCCAGCAGTGTAAAAGCATTCCTATTTCTCCACATCCTCTCCAGCATCTGTTGTTTCCTGACTTTTTAATGATTGTCATTCTAACTCATGTGAGATGGTATCTCCTTGTGGTTTTGATTTGCATTTCTCTAATGATCAGTGATGATTAGCTTTTTTTTCATGTTTGTTGGCTGCATAAATGTCTTCTTTTGAGAAGTGTCTGTTCATATCCTTTGCCCACTTTTTGATGGGGTTGTTTTTTTCTTGTAAATTTGTTTAAGTTCCTGTAGATTCTGGATACTAGCCCTTTGTCAGATGGATAGATTGCAAAAATTTTCTCCCATTCTGTAGGTTGCCTGTTCACTCTGATGATAGTTTCTTTTGCTGTGCAGAATCTCTTTCATTTAATTAGATCCCATTTGTCTATTTTGGCTTTTGTTGCAATTGTTTTTGGTGTTTTAGTTATGAAGTCTTTGCTCATGCCTATATCTTGAATGGTATTGTCTAGGTTTTCTTCTAGAGTTTTTAATGGGTTTAGGTCTTAAGTTTAAGTCTTTAATCCATCTTGAGTTAATTTTTTTATAAGGTGTAAGGAAGGGGCCCAGTTTCAGTTTTCTGCATATGGCTAGCCAGTTTTCCCAACACCATTTATTAAATAGGGAATCCTTTCTCCATTTCTTGTTTTTGTCAGGTTTGTTAAAGATCAGATGGTTGCAGATGTGTGACATTATTCCTGAGGCCTCTGTTCTGTTCCATAGGTCTATATATCTGTTTTGTTACCAGTACCATGCTGTTTTGGTTACTGTAGCCTTGTAGTATAGTTTGGAGTCAGGTAGCGTGATGCCTCCCACATTGTTCTTTTTGCTTAGGATTGTCTTGGCTATATGGGCTCTTTTTTGGTTCTATATGAAATTTAAATTAGTTTTTTCTAATATGGTGAAGAAAGTCAATGGTAGCTTGATATGGGGGTAGCATTGAATCTGTAAATTACTTTGGGCAATATGGCCATTTTCATGATATTGATTCTTCCTATCCATGAGCATGGAATGTTTTTCCATTTGTTTGTGTCCTCTCTTATTTCCTTGAGCAGTGGTTTGTAGTTCTCCTTGAAGAGGTCCTTCATATCCTAGTAAGTTGTATTCCTAGGTATTTTATTCTTTTTGTAGCAATTATGAATGGGAGTTCACTTATGATTTGGCTCTCTGTTTGTCTGTTATTGGTGTATAGGAATGCTTGTGATTTTTGCACATTGATTTTGCATCCTGAGACTTTGCTGAAGTTGCTTATCAGCTTAAGGAATTTTTGGGCTGAGATGATAGGGGTTTCTAAATATACCATCATGTCATCTGCAAACAGAGACAATTTGACTTCCTCTCTTCCTATTTGAATGACCTTTATTTGTTTCTCTGATTGCCCTGTCCAGAACTTTCCATACTATGTTGAATAGGAGTGGTAAGAGAGGGCATCCTTGTCTTGTGCTGGTTTTCAAAGGCAATGCTTCCAGGTTTGGCCCATTCAGTATGATATTGGCTATGGGTTTGTCCTAATCAGCTCTTATTATTTTAAGATATGTTCCATCACTACCTAGTTTATTGAGTGTTTTTAGCATGAAGGGGTGTTGAATTTTATCAAAGGCCTTTTCTGCATTTATTGAGATAATCATGTGGTTTTTACATGGTTCTGTTTATGTGATGGATTATGTTTATTGATTTGCATATGTTGAACCAGCCTTACAACCCAGGGATGAAGCCAACTTGATTGTGGTGGATAAGCTTTTTGATGTGCTGCTGGATTCGGTTTGTCAGTATTTTATTGAGGATTATCACGTTCATCAGGGATACTGGCCTGAAATTTTCTGTTTTTGTTGTGTCTCTGCCAGGTTTGGTATCAAGATGATGCTGGCCTCATAAACTGAGTTAGGGAGGAGTCTCTCTTTCTCTGTTTGGAATAGTTTCAGAAGGAATGATACTGGCTCCTCTTTGTACCTCTGGTAGAATTCGGCTGTGAATCCATCTGGTCCTGGGCTTGTTTTTAGTTTGTAGGCTATCAATTACTGCCTCAATTTCAGAACTTGTTATTGGTCTATTCAGGGATTTGACTTCTTCCTTGTTTAGTCTTGGGAGGGTGTATGTGTTCAGGAATTTATCCATTTCTTCTAGATTTTCTAGTTTATTTGTGTAGAAGTGTTTATAGTATTCTCTGATGGTAGTTTGTATTTCTGTGGGATCAGTGGTGATATCCCTTTTATCATTTTTTATTGTGTCTGTTTGATTCTTCTCTCTTTTCTTCTTTATTAGTCTGGCTAGCAGTCTATCTATTTTGTTAATCTTTTCAAAATGCCAGGTCCTGCATTCATTCATTTTTTTTGAAGGGTTTTTCGTGTCTTGGTGTCCTTCAGTTCTGCTCTGATCTTAGTTATTTCTTGTCTTCTGCCAGCTTTTGAATTTGTTTGCTTTTGCTTCTCTAGTTCTTTTAATTGTGATGTTAGGGTGTTGATTTTAGATGTTTCCCACTTTCTGATGTGGGCATTTAATGCTATAAATTTCCCTATAAACACTGCTTTAGCTATGTCCCAGAGATTCTGGTACATTGCGTCTTTGTTCTCATTGGTTTTAAAGAACTTATTTATTTCTGCCTTAATTTTGTTACTTACCCAGTAGTCATTCAGGAGCAGGTTGTTTAGTTTTCACATACTTGTGTGTTTTTGAGTGAGTTCCTTTTTTTTTTTTTAAGATGGAGTCTGTCTGCTACTGAGGCTGGAGTACAGTGGTGCCATCTTGACTCACTGCAACCTGTGCCTCCCAGATCTGAGCGATTCTCCTGTCTCAGCCTCCCAAGTAGCTGGGACTACAGGCATGTGCCAGCATGCCTGGCTAATTTTTGTACTTTTTGTAGAGATGGGTTTTCACCATGTTGGCCAGGCTGGTGTTGAACTTCTGACCTCAAGTGATTGGCCTTCCTCAGCTTCCCAGAGTGCTGGGATTACAGGTGTGAGCCACTGTGCTCAGCCTTGAGTGCGTTTCTTAATCCTGAGTTCTAATTTCATTGCAGTGTGGTCTGAGAGACTGTTTATAATGATTTCCGTTCTTTTGCATTTGCTGAGGAGTGTTTTACTTCCAATTATGTGGTCAGTTTTAGAATAAGTGCTATGTGGTGCTGAGAAGAATGTATATTCTGTTGCTTTGGGGTGGAGAGTTCTGTAGATGTCTATTAGGTCCGTTTGGTCCAGAGCTGAGTTCAAGTCATGCATATCCTTGTTGATTTTCTGTCTCATTGATCTGTCTAATATTAACAGTGAAATTTTAAAGTCTCCCACTATTATTGTGTGGGAGTCTAAGTCTCTTTGTAGGTCTCTTAAAACTTGCTTTATGAATCTGAGTGCTCTTGTATTGGGTGCATGTATTTAGGATAGTTAGCTCTTCTTGTTGCATTGATCCCTTTACCATTATGTAATGCCCTTCTTGTCTTTTTTGATCTTTGTTGGTTTAAAGTCTGTTTTATCAGAGACTAGGATTGCAACCTCTGCTTTTTTGTTTGTTTGTTTACTTTCCATTTGCTTGGTAAATATTCCTCCATCCCTTTGTTTTGAGCCTATGTGTGTCTTTGCACGGGAGATGGGTCTCCTGAATACAGCACACTGATGGGTCTTGACTCTTTGTCCGATGTGCCAGTCTGTGTCCTTTAATTGGGACATTTAGCTCATTTACATTTAAGGTTAATATTGTTATGTGTGAATTTGATCCTGTCATTATGATGCCAACTGGTTATTTTACCCATTAGTTGATGCAGTTCCTTCATAGTGTTGATGGTCTTTACATTTTGGTATGTTTTTGCAGTGGCTGGTACCGGTTTTTCCTTTCCATAATTAGTGCTTCCTTCAGAAGCTCTTGTAAGGCGGGCCTGGTGGTGACAACATCCCTCATCATTGCTTGTCTGTAAAGGATTTTATTTATCCTTCACTTATAAAGGTTAGTTTAGCTGGATATGAAATTCTGGGTTGAAAATTCTTTTCTTTAAGCATGTTGAATACTGGTCCCCCACTCTCTTCTGGCTTGTTGGGTTTCTGCAGAGAGATCCACTGTTAATGTGATGGACTTCCCTTTGTGGGTAACCTGACCTTTCTCTCTGACTGCCCTTAAGATTTTTTCCTTCATTTCAACCTTGGTGAATCTGACAATTATGTGTCTTAGGGTTGTTCTTCTTGAGGAGTATCTTTGTGGTGTTCTCTGTATTTCCTGAATTTGAATGTTGGCCTGTCTTGCTAGATTGGGGAATTTCTCCTGGATAATATCTTGAAGTGTGTTTTCCAACTTGGTTCTGTTCTCCCTGTCACTTTCAGGTACACCAAACAAATGTTGGTTTGGTCTTTTCACATTGTCCCATATTTCTTGGAGTCTTTGTTCCTTTTCATTCTTTTTCTCTAATCTTGTCTTCACACTTTATTTCATTAAGTTGATCTTCAGTCTCTGATATCCTTTCTTCCTCTTGATTGATTTGGCTATTGATGCTTGTGTGTATTTCATGAAGTTCTCATGCTGTGTTTTTCAGCTCTGTCAGGTCATTTATGCTCTCTAAACTGGTTATTCTATTTACCAGTTCCTGTAACCTTTTATCAAGGTTCTTAGCTCCTTTGCATTGGGTTAGAACATGCTTTTTTAGCTTGGAGGAATTTGTTATTACTCACCATCTGAAGCCTACTCTGTCAATTCATCAAACTCATTCTCCATCCAGTTTTGTTTCCTTGCTGGTGAGGAGTTGTGATCATTTGGAGGAGAAGAAGCATTCTGTTTTTTTGAATTTTCAGCCTTTTTGCACTGGTTTTTCCTCATCTTCATGAATTTATCTACTTTTGGTCTTTGATGTTGGAGACCTTCAGCTGGGGTTTTTGCATGGATGTCCTTTTGGTTGATGTTGATGCTATTGCTTTCTGTTTGCTAGTTTAACTTCTAATAGTCAGGTACCTCTTCTGTAGGTCTGCTGGAGTTTGCTGGGGGTGTACTCCAGACCCTGTTTACTTGGGTATCACCAGCAGAGGCTGCAGAACAGCAAATATTGCTGCCTGCTCCATCCTCTGGAAGCTTCATCCCAGGGGGGCACCTGCCAGATACCAGCTGGAGTTTTCCTATATGAGGTTTCTGTCAGCTCCTGGGAAGTGTCTCCCAGACAGGAGGCACAGGGTTCAGGAACCCACTTGAGGAGGCATTCTGTCCCTTAGCAGAGCTGAGCACTGTGCTGGGAGATCCTCTGCTCTCTTCAGAGCTGTCAGGCAGGAACATTTAAGTCTGCTGAAGCTGCACCCACAGGTGTTCCTTCCCCCAGGTGCTTTGTTCCAGGGAGCTGGGAGTTTTATCTATAAGCCCCTGACTGGTGCTGCTGCCTTTCTTTCAGAGATGCCTTGCCCAGAGAGGAGGAATCTAGAGAGGCGGTCTGGCTATAGCAGCTTTGCCGTGCTGCAGTGGGCTCTGCTCAGTTTGAACTTCCCAGTGGCTTTGTTTACACTGTGCGGGGAAAACCGCCTGCTGAAGCCTCAGTAATGATGGACTCCTCTCCCCCTCTCCCAACAAGCTCAAGCATCCCAGGTTGACTTCAGACTGCTGTTTTGGCAGCGAGAATTTCAAGCCAGTGAGTTTTAGCTTTTAGCTTGTTCAAGCCAGTGAATTTTAGCTTGTTAGCTCCATGGGGGTGGAATCCACTGAGCAAGACTACTCGGCTCCCTGGCTTCAGCCCCTTTTCCAGGGGAGTGAACAGTTCTGTCTCATTGGAGTTTCAGGTGCAACCAGGGTACAAAAAAAAAAAAAAAAAAAAAAAAAACTCCTTCAGCTAGCTAGGTTCCCAAACACCCACCCAGTTTTATGCTTGAAACCCAGGGCCCTGGTTGTGTAGGCACCCAACAGAATCTCCTGGTCTGCAGGTTGCAGAAACCGTAAGAAAAGTGTAGTATCTGGGCTGCATAGCACCATCCCTCATGGTACAGTCCCTCACAGCTTCCCTTGGCTACGAGAGGGAGTTCCCTGGTCCCTTGTACTTCCTGGGTGAGGCAACACCCCACCCTGCTTCTGCTTGCCCTCTGTGGGCTGCACCCACTGTCTAAGCAGTCCCAGTGAGATGAACTGGGTATCTCAGTTGGAAATGCAGAAATCACCCACCTTCTGCATTGGTCTCGCTAGCAGCTGCAGACCAGAGCTATTCTAGTTGGTCATCTTGCCAGCCCCCTGCCCCCATTTTTTCTTTGTCTTTATTGGATTGGATTAATTTGAAAGCCTTGTCTTTGAGCTTTAAAGTTCTTTCCTTTACTTGTTCAGTTCTGTTGTTGAAACTTTCCAGTGTATTTTGCATTTCTGTGTGTCTTTCATTTCCAGAAGCTGTGATTTTTTTTTTTTTTATGATATCTATTTCTTTGGAGATTTTTTTTTCACTCCTATCCTATATTATTTTTTAAGTTTAAGTTTGTTTTCACCTTTCTCTGGTGCCTCCTTGAGTAGCTTATCGATCTTCTGAATTCTTTTTCTGGCAATTCAGAGATTTCTTCTTGGTTTTGATCCATTGCTGGTGAGCTAGTGTGATCTTTTGGTGGTGTTATAGAACCTTGTTTTGGCATATTACCAGAATTGATGTTCTTTTTTTTTTTTTTTTCTAGTTTGGATGGACTATGTCAGAGGAAAGATCTGGGACTCAAGGGCTGCTGTTCAGATTCTTTTATCCCATGGGATGATCCCTTGATGTGGTGCTCTCCTGCTTCCCCTAGGAGTGGTGCTTCCTGAGAGCATGACTACAGTGATTGTTATTGCTCTTCTGGGCCTAGCTACCCAGCAGAGCTATCAGGATCCAGGCTGGTAGTGGGGAGTGTCTGCAAAGAGTACTATGATGTGATTCGTCTTCAGGTCTCTCAGCCGTGGCTACCAGCACCTTCTCTGGTGGAGGTAGCAGGGCAGTGAAGTAGACTCTGTGAGAGTCCCTGCTTGTAGTTTTGTTTAGTGTGCTGGTTTTCTCAAATGCTGGTTATGCTGGCAGTGAAGTTGTGATGTGAACAGATTCAGGACCTCTGGTTAGCCAGGGTGTTACAGTTGGTGGAATTAGCTGTTGTTTTCCCCTTCCTTGGAGTAGAGTTGATCTGTTAAGAGTTGCTGCAATGCTTTGAGTTGGTTGGCCTCCAGCCACGTGGTGTTGCCTTTAAGAGAGCATCATCTATGGTAGTGTGGAGGGATACAAGCTTGGCCTAAGATCACCTGGATAAGTATTCGGATTTCTCAGGTAATGGGCAGAGCCGTAGAGCTCCCATGAGTTTATTTCTTTTGTCTTCAGTTACTAGGTCAGGTAGAGAAAGACCATCAGGTGGGGACAGGGTTAGGCGTTTCTGAGCTCAGACTTTACTTGGTCGGGGCTTGCTGCCACCATTGTGAGGGTTGGGGTAGTGGTTCTCAGGCCAATGGAGTTAAGTTCCAAGGGGGATTATGGCTGCCTGTGATGCTTTGTACAGGTCGCCAGGGAAGTAGGGGGAAAGCTGGCATTGACAGGCCTCACCCAGCTCCCACACAGCCAGCAAGGCCAGTTTCACTCCCTCTGTACTCCTACAACAGCCAACAGAGCCAAATTTATATCCAGACCTCCAGTGTGTAGGGCTGAGATCTTGCTTTAGCAGCTTTCAGTACTTCCCCATTCAGTATGATACTAGCTGTGAGTCTGTCATATATGGCTTTTATTATGTTGAGATACATTCCTTCTATACCCAGTTTTTTTGAGGGTTTTTAATCATGTAGGGATGTTAAATTTTATCAAAAGCTTTTTCAGCATCCATTGAAATGATCATATGGTTTGATACGATATATCACACTGATTTATTTCTGTATGTCGAATCATTCTTGCATCCATGGGATAAATCACACAGCTGTGATGATGATCTTTTAATGTGTTGTTGAATTTGGTTTGCCCATATTTTTTTTGAGGATTTTTGCATCAATGCTCATCAGGGATATGGGCCTTTAGTTTTCTTTTTTAAATGTGTCTTTGTGTCTGGGTCTGGTTTAAAGGTACTACTGGCCTCATAGAATGAATTTGGAAGTATCCCTCTCTCCTCTGTTTTTCAGAATACTTTGAGCAGGGTTGGTATTAATTCTTCTTTAAACGTTAGGTAAAATTTTGGGGTAAAGTCATTGGGTCCTAGGTTTTTCTTCGTTGGGAGACTTTTTATTATAGCTTCGGTCTTGCTAGCTGTTATTGATTTATTCAAGTTTTGGATTTCTTCATGGTTCAATTTTTGTAGATTGTATGTGTCTAGGAATTAATTTATTTTTAGGTTTTAAAATTTATTGGCATATATTTACCTCATAGTAATCTCTAGCGATCCTTTGAATTTCTGTGGTATTGATTGTAATGTCTCCTTTTCCAACCCTCATTTTATTTATTTGAGGCTTCTCTCTTTTTTTTCTTAGTTTGTCTGGCTAACGGTTTGTCCTGTATATCTTTTCAAAAAAATAAACTTTTTGTTTCATTGATCTTTTGCATCATTTTCTTCAATTTCATTTATTTCTGCTCTGATCTTTATTGTTTCTTTTCTTCTACTAACTTTGGGTTTGGTTTGCTCATGCTTTTCTAGTTCTTTAAGATGTATCATTAGGTTATTTGAAGTTTTTCTTCTTTTTTGATGTAGATGGTTATAGCTGTATACATCCCTCTTAGTACTGCCTTTGCTGTATCCCATAGATTTTGTTGTGTTTTATTCCAATTATTTGTTTCAATAAATTTTTTGGTTGCCATTTTAATCTCCTCATTGACCCACTGGTCATTCTGGAGCATATTGTTTAAATTCCATGTGATTTTATAGTTTCCCAAATTCCTTTTGTTATTGATTTCTGGTTTATTTCATTGTTGTCAGACAAGATACTTGATGTGATTTCCATTTTTGAATGTTTAAAACTTGTTTTGCGGCTAGCATATGGTCTGTCCTTAAGATTGATTCATGTGCTTAGGAGAAGAATGTTTATTTTGCAACTGTTGGATGAAATATTTATAAATATCTATTAGATCCTTTTGGTCCATAGTGCAGATTAAGTCTAGTGTTTTGTAGTTTTCTTGTTATGTGTTTTCCTCAGGCTTCAGATCTTTTTACCAGCTCAGTGTAGAGCCCTGGGGCCTGTGTGACTGTCTGATAGGATAAGCTGTGGTTATTTATTTTGGTCATTTTACCAGTCTTTTCAAGCTCTGTTACATCACTTGCACAGCTTTGTGAGTGCAAAGATATAAATATCATGATTTGGAATATTTCACTTACAGGGTGATGAGAGGAGCCCAGAGAAAAAGATAAAATTTACCTGGTGCTCTTAGTGAGTCTCTTTTTGTGCTTTGTATTCTTAGAGGGAAATCTTCTGTTCAAGAAGTTTATCTTTTGACTTTATTTCTAGTATGTTCTGTTTATTGGCAAGGATAACTAATTCTTTATTGTTATGGTTGTGCTTCCTGTCTCCAATCAAGAGAGACCAAAATATAAACTTAAGTGATTTTTCCTACTGATCACTCGTTATGCATTTTCTAGGCATCTTTTTCCTGGATTGCCTATTTATGTCCTCAAATCTCTTCTTACAAAATCCAGGTATATTAGTGACCTTTACTTTCATTATTATATGTTTTCATTTTCTTTCACCAATACTCTACAAGTAGTAATAGGGTGAGGAGCCACAGTGAGTGGGGTCAAATGAGCACAATTGTATGTTGTGGCTCTTACTAAGCCTCACTAATATTAGAGATTATAGCATGAGATTGTATGATTTTGTTGTTGAATATATTTTTGCCAATTTTTAACTACTTTTGTTTCTTTTCCTCTCTTCCTCTCTTGCTTTTTTTTGTTGTTGTTGTTAGTTTAGGAGAAGGAAGATTTTGTAATCTGACTTTACCGTCTTTACCAAGAAGTTTGATTTATTGCATTTCAATTATATATACTTTAAATTTCTTATATAATTTTTCTGTTTGATCAATCATGAGCTAAAAGGAGTTAAGGGTTCTATTACTACTATCTTTCTCTTCCTTTTGAATTCTCCACTAATTTTGCCTTGTATATTTTGATGAATACTATTTGCTGTATAAAAGTTTATACTAATTCATTTTTTTTTGGGAAATAGTATACTTTATTTTTGTCTTTTTGCCCCCAAATCAGCTTTATCTGGTATTCATATTGTGACCCTCACTTTCTTATTGTATTTGTCTCCTGTGTTTTTGTCTATTTTTTATTAACCTTGATTGAATCTGTAACCCGAGAGTCTTTTTTTGACTAATAGGTTAGTTTTCCTGATTGTATTTGTTGATATGATATGTATCAGTTTTGAATTATTCTTATGTTTCTGTAATAAACTCTATTTGGTCATGATGTATTTTTAAAATATGATGTTAGATTATGCTGGCCAATATTTTATTTAGCATTTTTATGTTGATATGCATAAGTTGAATGGTTTGTGCTTTAACTTCATTATTGTGATAAAAAACGTATAACATTAAGTGCACCATCTTAACACTTTTTAAATGTACCGTTCAGCAGTGTTAAGTATATTCACCTTGTGCAACAGATCTCTGGTAGTTTTCCATCTTGTAAAACTAAAAGTCTATACCCATTCAACACGAGTTCCCTTTTCCTCTTCCTCCAGTCCTTGGCATTTGTACATTCTGTTTCTGATTTTGAGTACTTTATATGAGTGTAATCATATGGTATTTGTGTTTACGTGACTGGCTTATTTCACTTAGCATAATGTCTTCAAGGTTTATCTATGTTGTAGTATGTAACAGGATGCCCTTTTTAAAGACTGCATAATATTCTATTATATGTACATACCATATTTTCCTTATTATTTTTCTCTTGATGGACATTTGGGTTGCTTCTACCTCTTGCTATTGTGAATAATCCTGTAATGAAAGTGAGTGTGCAACTATCTCTTTAAGATCTTGCTATGAATTCTTTGGGATATATTTCCAGAAGTGGGATTCTTGGATCATACGGCAACTGTATCATTAATTTTTTGAGAACCTCTATATTGGCCGTAGTGACTGTACCATTTGACATTCCCACACAACAGTGCATAAGGATTCTAATTTCTCCACATCAGCATTTGTTATGTCCTGTTCATTTGATAGTGGCCATCCTAGTGTGTGTAGGCATTATCTCATGTGGCTATGATTTGCATTTCTTGTATGACTAGCAATGGTGACTATTTTTAATATGCCTATTGGACATTGTATATCTTCTTTGGTGGTTTAATTATTCAAATCTTTTGCCCATTTTTGAATTGGGTTAATAATAATTTTAATCCAATTTTTTGTTGTTGAGTTGTAGGAATTGCTTACAGATTCTAGATATTAACTCTTCATTGATTATATATTTTAATAAAGTTTTTATCATCTTACTTTTCATTACATAGCAATAATTATTTTCTTTCTTATTCTCTAAAGTGTGTGTGTGTGTGTGTGTGTGTGTGTGTGTGTGTGTGTGTCTTACATTGGTTGATTTGGAAGGTGTATGTAGCCTTTTAAATTAGTTTATTGATTACCTTTATATTTTAAAATAATGTATCTAATACTGTCTCCTGTTTCATATTCCCCAGCATATACAATTTTAGTATTTATTATTCTACATTGTCAAGATTGTTAAAAATGTATATTCTGTTATTTAACTATGATTCCTGTATCTCTTTAACTTGAGCTTTATATTTACATAGATTCAGCTCATCTTTTATATGCAACTTTTTTCCAAGTTCTCAGTTAATATGACAATCCCCACTTTACCTATAAACCCATTGGTATAGGAAACTGTTACTAGATGACTGTCTTAACTTCTAATTAAAATAGATTGGCTTTTGGGGATTATGATAAATCATTTTCCCTGTATATTTCATTAATTTAATGGGGCCTTAATCTCTGCCTAGCAATGTGAAATTTGTTTACTATCTTGATATGGAGAGAGAGATTCAAAGTGTTCTAGTTGGTCCTTTCAACCTTAAAATCTCTTACTCTGTGGTCAGAACAAACATGGGGATTATTTCTTTTATTGAGTTTATTCAAACTATATACTTAGAATCTAAAAAAATGAGCACAAGATAGGTTTATGGTTCCATGGGCTCACCATGAGGTAGACTCTGATAAAATTCTAATTATTGCTTGACACTGATATGCTTGCAGTCTGACTAGTGAAAAAAATAGTGGCATTATAGATTCCCAAGAATTAAGTTAGTTGTTGTGCAATTACCCATGTCTTAATATTTTAATCCTTGGTGCATAATATAGTAGGAAGGATGTAGTATGTATTTGTTATATTATTTCAGAACTTTTCCACTAGAGTACCAGGCTTCCTTTTTATTCAAATGGCTATAGGCTGATAAATTTATTTAGATCCAAAATTTGGTCACAAGGCTGTCATTATCTACTCTGGTTGCTCAAGTCAACCCTGTGTTTGCCAGGCCATATTACAGGCATATTTTACTTATTCAGATTAAATAGGAACCTTAGAGGTATGGCCATCTCTTTGGTCTAAGGGAACTGATGATTATTTAGCTACCACTAAAGATGCGCATTCTTGTATGAGCTATTTCACACCTTGGAAACATATATTTTATTAGAACAGACTTTACCAAGATCTTCAGACCAGGAAAAGTCAGAATTGCAGAGACAGTGCAGTTGTGGGCAACGGTTTATCTCTCTGTCCTCTAGAAGCCAAGATACATATTCTGAGAGTCATTACGGTATTGCTGGTTTAGGAAATGTACTTTGTTTTAAAAGACAAGCATGCCAGCCCCTTAGAGTACACTCCAATTGTCACTATAACTGAAGATCAACCATTGGTAGATGATAGGATACATAATAAGAACAGTAGTAAATACTATTACATCAGTTTGCAGCCAGCTTCTTTCATAGTGAAGTGAGTTCTGTGGTTAGGAGCAATGCTGTGGGAGAGATAACATGGTGTATGCAACGTATTCAGTGAGGATAGATACTGGCATAGACATCATGGGCAAGTTTTTACTGCCTAAAGTTCTGCACACTTGGAGATTTTTACTTTCTAAGATATCTAGTACTCCCTGGAGTTGTAAAAATTTTGTTCTTCAGATGGTTGTCATATTACAGGCACCCTACATATTCATTTATGTAGGCCAGGCTTTTCTTTTATCTTACTGAGTAAATTCTATCTAGTGATATTAGCACATCACTCTTTCCACTCTGACAACAGCTCTCCTTTCCGTTTTTGTCTTGACTATACATATACCCTATTCTTCAGCAAAAGTTACGTATTATTTCCTAAGTATTATGCTCTTTTCTGTATTTATTCATGTGATGATTTTTGCTTCTCAGTTTTTCCTTTTACCCCTCATCTCTACTTATCCCCTGTTGAAAACTTGTTCATTATTGACAGTCTAACTGAACTGCACCTTTTCTCAACATGCATGGAAAAATCTAATTCTACCTATAAAGGCTCACAATATTTTAAATCTTTTTGCAACTTTTCACAGCTTAGTTACTTCTGCGTACCTCTTATTCTGTAATTTGTTCCATTAACTTTATTTTACAAAGAAGAAAGCTGACATTCAGAGTTTTAAGAGACTTATGCAAAAGTCTACAGATATACACTAGAGACTGATTAGAATAAAGGAAAAGATAGTCAAAACCAAATAATACCTCTGTAGAAAGGAACTAACTTTTCTTTTTTTCTTTTTATTACTTTATAAGATTGAGAGGTTAGTCATCTTTCTTTGTTAATACTCATTAGAAAAGATTTTGATAATATTCATTTGTGATCATAGTGATGATTATGTTATTTGTACTTCATATTTATTTTTAATAGGAAAAACTCAAAGGAGAGGCAAAAGAAAACACAGCTACTCTTAAAGAAAAAAAAGACAAGGTAAGAGCATATAATTCTCATAGTTTTAAAATACAAATTTATTTTCTAACATCTACTTAGAAATGATTTTTTGTTTATAAGAGGGAAAATAGCAGTAGAATTTTAAATATTTCATACAATTTCATTTCCTAAATTATTTCTTGCTATTTATTAATTCAAAAACATTTTAGCTAAAAATTTCAAAATTTTTGTCATTTGGAGATTTAGAGAAGGTTTCCTAATGCAGAAACAAAAAAGAAGAAAAAAAAGATTTCAGTTTTTCTCTATAATTCTTATTATAGTTTTAATTTAATTAGGTACTTCTGTGTTTCTTAAAATTTTTTTAATGTTAGAGGCAAAATATTTTCATAAACAATTCTAAAACTTATTTAGATTATATCTAATTTTGGGTTTTGAGGGGGCATAATAAATGACATCCTGTTTTCCTCACTTACGTTCCGAACCAACTGCGAAAGACAAGGGAGAATAAAAATAATATTTTTATTATTGAAGACTTTATTAAAAAGTATCAATATTTTAAATACTGGAGAATGCAGTTTATATTTGAAGGCAAGAGAATCTCTTAATCTTGAAATCCCAAATTAGAAAAATTTATCTACTGTCACAAGTAGAGCTTAAATAGCATAGGTCTACCCACTCGATCATCTGGTCTTGTAAAACTTATGTTATAAAGGAGTAGAGCAGAATTTATGTGTAATTCTTTTAGTTCTCAAGAGGAGGAATAAGGAAGAGATTGAGCTGTGTGTGACCAACTTCTTCCTTTCTTTAAATTCACCAATCATATTAAGTAATTTTTTCTCCCCTAAGGAATCAGGAAGAGGTTTGGAATGTTACCTTGGTGGTACTCCCTGCATATGGAAGGAAAAGAAGAATACCCCTCAGCTTCTAACCTATCTGATACTATAGGATTGTTGCAGAATAATTTTGATTTAGCAATTTTTTGGTTAAAATGATTAAGAATTTTCTTTACACATAGTGATATAGTCTTCTAAGTTCCCACAGAGGTTGCTATGATTATAGTTAAACTGGAAGGAAATGACACTCAGAGTAGTTTGAGAACAGTTCATTACATTTTATTACATTTAGGTTAAAAGAGAATAAAGAAAAGATGTATTGAACCTGTGAGTGAATATTGAGTGCTTTGTATGTTTCTGACACTGTGCTAGACACTTGGAAACATTATATTTGGAGAAATTATACTCATAATAAAATTAGCCAGAATGGTTAAATATAGACTTACGGAAGTATCTAATGAATATAAGCAAATTGGTTAATCTCCAATATTGTTTTCTAAATTTAGAATGTGTTCATATTATGAAAGTTTGTATCACATTCTTATAGAGATGTTTTGATTCATGTATAATTCTATATGTTTCCATTATCAAGTAGATTAGTAATTGGCATATATTTTATCTGAAAGTCTAGATATATATGTTGGAAAATGAACCATATGTATGTTGCAAAATGAAAAAAATGATAAATGAAGAAATTTAACTAGGCTTTTTTTTTTTTTTTTTTTTTTTTTTACTATACTTTATTCCAACACTACTGAAACATAAGTCTTGTTAAATTTACCAAACGTTTCTGAGTTTGGGCAAGTTACTTAACTTCTTCGTGTTTCAATTTTCTCATCTGTAAAGGGATAATAATAATACCTATTTCCTAAAGTTGTTATGAGGATTAAATGAGATGGTATTTGTAAAACATTTAAAATAGTGCTTGGCACATAGCACATGCCTTATAAACGTTTGTTTGAAAAATACAACAGAGAAATTTGTGAATTTTCTGTCTACATGCATAACTATAAATGTTACATCCTTCCAAAAAAGAATGTAACTTGTAAGGAAGTACATGTTTCCATCATGTGTTCTGGAAAGGGATAGCTCGGTATTTTCACATGCAGGAGAATTTTCTTTAGACTACCAGGGAAATGTCAAATTCCAGATATGGCCACAAGGTGGTGCAGTGACCTTAAATGGTCATTCTATTTGTAGGGAGGAACAATTTGTCCATGAAAGCAGTTACATTTTGGAGGTTCCAAAGTTTACCCCTGATGAATCCAGACAGCAGTAAAAAAAAAGTGCTTTCATCAAAATTTTGTCATCAACTATGATGTATAAATATATAGGGAAAAAGATACAGAAATGCAACTCTGAAAAAATTCATACTTGCTGGAGAAAGGATTATGAAATGACAGATCACTAGTACTGGGCAGGAAAGATATAAGCCATCTCATTTAGCCCCTTGATTTATAGATGAATAAATTTAAGCTTGGAGATACTTGAAGATTTACTTAAATAATCTGGAAACATAGGAAAGATCTAGGAGAAAAGACCATGTTATGTACTTGGCTCTTAGTTCAATGATTTTTGTATAGTACATATAGTTGCCTCTTTATCATATACCCTAATTTAAACGCACTGAAAGTTCAGCCACCATGCTTTCAAATTTTGTCCTTGTAGTCCCTGTGTGTGTGTGCGTGCTCTATTGTTTCTTTCATATGAGTAATTGCCGTGGTTGTATTCGTGGAGATGGTGGTGACCAAAGAAAGTGGTGAAATAGAAAGTGATGAGCATAAGTTTCATTTTCATGTAGAATCCCACTAAAGCAACTATTACTAGCTTTTACTAGAAAGCTAGGTCAGGTGCTAAAAGAAGCTGTATACAAAGGTAGAGTGAAAGAGAACTGAGGAAATAGAGTTGAAAAAAGTGTCAAGTATTTAGAGTAAACTTGCAATTTATTTATTTAGAATTGAAGCAAATAGCCATTTTCTCAGTTTTTTCCCTGAAAATTTGTCTCATTTTTTACTTTCATAATTATTCTCCTTGCTTTTGGAGGCAAAGTAGGCTGGTGGATAGGAAAAGACTGATATTTTTATAGGTGAAAAAGAAGTATCAATGTATGAAAGAGAATGAATGAAAATTAGAATAGATTTCCTTTTGACTTTTAGGCTATTGTAATGAACCATAGATTAGGGCTTTTTGCCACTAGGAGTACAGATTTTTTATTTTTTAAAGCGAATCCTCAACTTTTGGTCAGAGAGTTGAGATATCTTATTTGTTTTCATTTTTAAAAATTTAACTTTATTTTAAGTTCAGGGGTACATGTACAGATTTATTATATAGGTAAACATCTGTCATGGGGGTTTGTTGTACAGATTATTTTATCACCCAGGTATTAAGACTATACCCGTTAGTTATTTTTCCTGATCCTCTTCCTCCTCCCATCCTGCATGCTCCGATAGGCCCCAGTGTGTGTTGTTGTCTCCCTCTATGTGTCCATGTGTTCTCATGATTTAGCTCCCACTTATAAATGAGCCCATGTGGTATTTGGCTTTGTGTTCCTTCATTAGTTTGCTGAGAATAACGACCTCTAAGATATCTTATTTGTTTTCATAGAGGCTCTGTGAAGACAGGCAGGGGCCGATAACATTTGCATCTTAAAGCGGCAAGCGACAAAGAAGATAACTGTAATCTATTCAAACTTATCTAGTCAATGATAAATTTGGGGATAAATTTGCATATTTCATTGTTAATTCTACTAGTTGCTGCACTTTAATTAAAGAAATAAATAATTAAAATGACATTCAGTGATGGTTTTATTCACTCTTGTTGTTCAATGCAGAAAACACAGACATCTTTATTGGAAACACCTGAAATTTACTGGAAATTTGATTCTAAAGCAGTACCTTCACAAACTATATCTCGAAATTTCACATCAGTTGATCATGGCAAATCGAAAGATAAAAGAGACTATCTGTGGACATCTGCCAAAAATACTTTATCTACACCATTACCAAAGGTTTGTGTCTAAACTTTCCAAGTTAGTAGTAATTTTTTAATAAATAAAGTTCTGTTATCACCATATACCTGGCGTGACGCACACATATATAACTAGTTTCTTGAAAGTTTCAATTTTTTTGTGTTATCAGCATGAAATGTAAAGACAAGATCTTGCTGTGTTGCCTAGGATGGTCTTGAACTCCTGGCCTTAACAGATCCTCCTGTCTTGGTCTTCCAAAGTTTTGGGATTATAGGTGTGAGTTACTGTGCCTGGCCTTCGATATGAAATTGTTTCTTTTTTTTCTATCACTGTCCACAACTTAATGTCATCTTGGGCAAATTTCATAACTTACTAGTTATTTATCAGTGTTTAAGGCCCTGACACAGGAAATCTGATTCTGACTTGACATTTTATAGCATCACCACAGTTACTAGTTCCATTTGCTGTTTACCCCACATCATCTTGCATCTATAGTCCTTAGCAGTCATCTTGGAGCAGATGCCTCTAGCAAAGTGGCCCAATTCTGGATGTCTTCCATACATCCACTTAATCCATGGGGAATTCATACAACTTTGCCATGCTAAATGGCAGTGCAGATGCTCTACCTTTGATCTCTCTTTCCTCTCTCTCGTTTCCTTTTCCTCTCCTCAGCTAGATACAAAGACAGACAAATTTGCTGCCTAGGTTTGTATCTAACTAGGGAATGAGATGCCAGTCTTTCTTTCTTGGAAGCACTCCTAGTATTCTTTATAAGATGTTTTATTAAGTATTCTTATAAAGTATTCTTTATAAAGTATTCTTTATAAGATGCTCTTGGAGTTCCTGCCTCACTTGTCTTGGGAGTTGAAAGGAAAAGGATCTCAATTGTCTCCATCCTACTAAGCTTAAATGTCATGCCTTTTCCTTCTCAGTTTCTCAGGTGTGTTTGATGGTGTCTGCAAGTCTCTGAGACTTTGTTTTTCTTCACTTTTTTTTCTATTCCATATCAGTTGAATTATATTCAGGTTTATGGATTTTTCTTCTGTTTGCCCAAATCTGCTATTAAGCCCTTCTAGTAAATTTTTCATTTCAGCTATTGCATTTTTTAATTCCAGAATTTCTATCTGGTTCTTTTCATAATTTGTTTCTCTTTATTGATATTCCATTTAGTGAGATGTTGTTTTCATGCTTTTCTTCATTTCTTTAGACATAATTTTCTTTAACTCTTCGAATATATTTAAAATTGCTGACTTTAAAGCTTTGTCTAGTAAGTCCAATGTCAAGGCTTCCTCAGGGACAGTTTCTATAGTCTGTTCTTTTCCTTTTCTATTTGGGCCATACTTTCTTCTTTCTTTGCATGTCTCATAATTTTTGTTTAAAACTGGACATTTAAAATATAACAACTCTGGAAATCAGATTCTCTCCTATTCCCATTATTTGTTGTTGCTTCTTGTTGTACTTATTGTTTGTTTTGTAACTTTTCTAGACTAATTCTGTAAAGTTTGTATTTTTTGTTGAGAGTGCCACTAAAGGCTCTCCTTGATTAGCTTAGTTTTTAGCTAATGTTTGGACAGAAATTTCTTTAAATGCCTAGAATCAATAAATTTCCCAATGTTTGTCAAAGGTCTCTATTATATGTGTGTAAGGGCATGCCTTCAACACTCAGCCAGGTAGTTGATAACTCTGCCTTAGCTTTCCATTCTTGCTTGTACAGAATCTCAAGATTAGCCAGTGGTGAAAACTTAGGGCCTTTTCAGGACTTTCTTGAGCCTGTAGATAGCCCTACACATATGTATGGCACTCTATATTTCCAGGAATATGTCAGAGCTTTTCAAAGTCCCCATGGGTTTTTCATTTCCTAGCTTTTCTTTTAAGGTTTTTGGTAAGTCTTGTGTTTGTCCCAACTATTCATCACTGCTTCATGTTGCTGCAAAGTTAAAATGCTTGTTGTTGTTTTTGGCAAATTCTACCCCCTACTCACATACACACACACCAAGGAGAAGGCATTTTTTCACTAGTGAGCACTCAGGTTGAATGTCATCAGCCATCAGCCTTTAAGTGGGATCTTGCAGAGACCCAGCAGACAAATCAAATAACGACAATTCTTTGGGAATAAAGCTTTGAAAGAGCTTCAATTCTGTTCTGTTCTGTCTGGTGGCTGCCAGGCTGCACCAGGAATGTGGGCTGTTATTCTTTAAGGATAGCATAGAGCTAGAACAGGGGATGGGACCGGGGAAGTTAAGACACCACAAAGTTTGGGGTTTCTAAAGAGGTTCAACCATTTTATTTTATTTTTTTAAAGAATAAGTGCTCTCCAGGTGGCTGCAAGCCTTTGGTTAATTTCCAGAGTTCTGAAAAAAAACTGATTCTGACAAGTTTTTACCAGTATTTTTATGTTTTTTATGGAGGAGTGAATTTTTAGAGCTCATTACTCTGCCGTTTTTGCTGATGTCTCTGACCTTAACTTTTTTTGTTTGTTTGTTTTGTTTTTGTCTTTTTTGTCAGGCTTTTGCTCTGTTGCCTGGTCTGGGCTACAGTGACATAATCATGGCCCACTGCTACCTTGAACTACTGGCTCAAGCAATTCTCCTGCTTCAGCCTCCTGAGTAGCTGAGACTATAGAGATGGGCCACCATACCTGGCTGTGTTTTTTTAATTAAAAAATATTTTAGAGTTGGGGCCTTGCTGTGTTGCTCAGATTAGTCTTGAACTGGCCTCAAGCAATCTTCCTGCCTTGGTCTGTCAAAGTGTTGGGATTACAGGCATGGGCCACTGTACTTGGCTTTTGACCTTACTTTTAAAAGATACTTTTACAAATTATAAAAATTAGAATGTGAAACATTGACTAATGTGAATTACTTTGCCAATATAAAAATAAGCAAGCATATTTTCTTACAAAGTAATAAGGAGTTTTGTGGAGTGAGAAAAGCTCACTCAGTTATTTTTTGAGATCATGATTAGAAATATTAAGGCCCCTAAGATTGTTGATTGCTGAATCTGGAGTGTGTCTGTCTCTCTGTTTCACTCTTTCTCTTTCTTATTTTCTTCAGCAAGTTAAAGGAAGGGCAAAGAAAGTCTACCATTGTAAAATTTTTGAAGAAAGACAACTTAACGGTATCAAAAACATCTGATTTAATTCTTACTCAAAATTTTTGCCTCATATACTTACCAATAATAATGGAGGTTTCTGATTGCTAAGGACTCAAATTGCCTTAAAATTATTTGTGAAATCCTTTATTAATAAAGCATATTTTGATATGATAATATATTGTTTTTTATTTTTGGATAGGCATATACAGTGAAGACACCAACAAAACCAAAACTACAGCAAAGAGAAAACCTGAATATACCCATTGAAGAAAGTAATAAAAAGAGAAAAATGGCCTTTGAATTTGATATTAATTCAGATAGTTCAGAAACTACTGATCTTTTGGTAAAAATTTTACAAATAATATTTAGTATTTATTTATATTACTTATTTGTATACAATTTTCCTTGATATACATGTATAATATATTTACATAGTACCTACCATTGCAATACTGATATACAGTGGAGCTCTGCTAAAATGCAGATCCTTGTGCTTTTGCAGCATTTTAGAGAAATTAGGGTTCAAATAATTTCCCTGTAAATTTCAGAAAACCTGACACTTTGAAAATACTTGATATAGCACAATGGGCATATGATATGATTAATCATTGTCTTGTTTTCCAGCAGAATGTCATAAAGGAGTTCTTACTATATTTTTAAAAAGAGAGATGGAGTGAATATTTTACTGTAGCCAAATCTGTTATTTAGGCATCCCCTCTATTTTGCGTATTATACATGCTCATTTTACATCACTGGTTGATATTTATATCAAGGTATTTGTTGACGACTATAACATTTCCATCACTCTAAAGAAGTTAATGTATTAAGGACAACATGTTTAAGCAAACTACTTCCTCTAGCACTTTGTATCCCTAATTACTCCCATTCACATATACCACTATTTTCTGAAGGCATAATAATGGTTTATTGAGAATAATTAAGCTTAGATTCATTTAATTTTTTTAAAAAAGGTAAACCCTACCAGAGTAAATGGAGCAATGCACCAAAAATTCTTAATGACAAAATCCCAGTTAAATTCATTTGTTCTGTTATTCTCATTTATAACTAGAAGATCCTTCAAGCTTTTCTGCTGCTTTAGGACCCTCTATTTTCTTTTTTTTCTGGAATAATGAGTAATTGAAGTCTTAAAACCCTAATTATTGAAGTTAACTTACAGAGTCCCTACTTCAGAACCCCTTTGTTTTATAGATAATGATTAGCATCTTAACAGTTAAAACTGTGAACCAGGTACTATTGTAAACACTTTATACAATGAAGATTACTTTAGTTATTTCTTATAACAATTCCAGCCTTTAGAAATACAGTTGGCTTTCTGTATTCACAGGTTCTACATGTGTGTGTTCAACCAACTACAGGCCAAAAATATTTGAAAAAAATAAAAAATAAAAATTCAATAGAAAATAATATAAATAAGAAAGGAATACAACATAACTATTTACATAGTGTTTACATTGTATGGGGTATTATAAGTAACCTAGAGATGATTAAAGTATATAGGAGGAAGTACATAGGTTACATGCAAATATTATATCATTTTATATAAACATCCACACATTTTGGTATGCATGGAGGGATCCTGGATCCAATCCCCCATGGATACTAAAAGATCACAGTATATACTGTTCTTTCCAGTTTACAGATGAGGAAACTGAGTCACCCAAGTATTTTTTTCAAGATCACATAGTAAGACATGGAGCCAAAATTTGAACACAGTCTGGCTTCATAGCCTATGTAAGGCATTGCACATAATAACTGCCAATTCAAACTGTAGTCCAGATATATAAAAATGTAATGAGAATTAGAAAGAAAATAAGCTTTAGAATTGAACATTCTAGGGTTGTAATTCCTGCTATTATTCTAGCAGTTTGAGTTTAGGCCAATTTCTTAGCTGATCTGAGATTCAGAATGATTCAACATGATTTCATTTCATTTCTAAAAGGAGCATCACAAACTTGCAACACAATAAATGTATTACAGTATTATAGAATTGCACACAATTGTTCAAACTAGTCTAAAAACACATTTTACAATGAGTTTCGTGGTTATAATTATTATATGAACCTATTAGTCATTTTGTGATTTTCTTAGCTCACGTAGTTAAATTTTGAACATTCAAATTATAAAAATTAAGATTTAAAAATGGGTTGTTGAGCATGACCTCAGGAAGATGGTGGAGTAGGAAGTGCCAGGAATCCATCTCTCTACATAGACAACAAATTATTGGCAGAAACTGAAGTAACTATTTTGTAAATATGCAGTGTTATTTGAATGTTTATAGCTTCCAGGGGAAAAGTTAGCTGGTAAATTGCGGTTAATTTACGTTGATTTCAGCCTAAAGTATGATAGCAGCTACCAGTCTCTCCAGCCTACAGTCCTGTGTCAGGAAACCATGCTCGTGTTCCTTGAGTGACTTGCTGGTGCCAGAGGGGGCAATAGGACTTGGCCTTCAAACATCAGAGTTCAGTGTTTCAACCCCTACTGACTGAAGCAACTTCCAGGAATTTACATGAAGCATATCTTTTTTTTTTTTCCTTTCTTCTTTTTCCATCTTTACCCTTTGGGAAGCCAGGCGTTTAAAGATTAGGATATTCAAAAGCAAAGCAAAAAGGAATAGCTGCTGCACATGTTCAAGGAAAGAGGCTTAAAAAAGACTGGAGAAGACCATAAGCTTTTATCTCAGGCTGATCCCTGGCACAGAGAGACTTTCAACCATAAGACAAAAGAAAACAGAATTCAAACAAAAGTAAGAAATCTTGGGGAAGAGGGAAAATCTTATTTTCAGAGTTACCAAAGTATAATATTCAAATGTCCAGTTTTCAACAACAGGGGCCAGGCACAATAGCTCACGCCTGTAATTTCACCATTTTGGGAGGCCAAGGTAGGAAGATTTCTTGAGGCCAAGAGTTTGAGACTAAGTTGGACAACAGTAAGACCCTCTCTATACAAAAATTTAAAAAATTAGCCAGGTGTGGTGGCACATGGCCTATAGTCTAACTACACAGGAGGCTGAGGTGGAAGGATCACTTGAGCCCAGGAGTTCAAGGTTATAGTCAGCTATGATCATGTCACTGCACTCCAGCCTAGGTGACAGAGTGAGACCCTGTCTCTAAAAATTTTTTAAACCAAAAAAAAAAAAAAATAGTAACAAATCATAAGGCATACAAATAAATAGGAAAATATGATCCATTCAAAGGAACAAAACAAACCAACAGAAATTATCCTTGAGGAAGCTCAAACATTGGACTTGCTAGACAAAGACTTCAAAACAACTGTCTTAAAGTAGCTCAAATTGCTAAAGGAAGACATGGACAAAGACAAAAAAACAAAACAGAACAAAACAAAACTCTAATTGTGTATGAATAAAATGAGAATATTGATAGAGAGTTAGAAATTGTAAAAAGAACCAGAAAAAAACTCTGGAACTGAAAGTACAATAACTGAAATGAGAAACCCACTAGAGGGATTTAAAAGCAGATTTGAGTAAGTAGAAAAAAGAATTGGTGAACGTAAAGGTAGACAATTGAAGTTACTGAGTCTGATAAAGGGCAAAGGAAAAAAAAAAAAAAAAAAGGAAAGAAACGAAAAGTGAATAGAGCCTCAGAGTCTTGTAGGACACCATCATCTGGGCCAATATATACATTGTAGGAGTTCCAGAAGGAAAAGAGAGAGAAGAGGGGTTGGGTTAGATACACACACACACACACACACACACACACACACACACACACACATACACAGAGTTATATGAAGAAATAAATGCTAAAAACTTTCCAAATTTTGATGAAAGACGTGAATATACAAATCCATGCAGCTCAACAAACTCCAGTAGGCCCACATCAAGATATTTTATAATCAAACCGTGGGGAGAAAAAGTGAATCTTGAAAGCAAGAGAGATGCAACTCATTACCTGCAAGTTTTTCTTAACAAACTTATCAGCTGATTTCTCATCAGAAATGTTAGAGGCCAGAAGACAGCAAATTTATATATTCAAAGTGCAAAAGACCAAAATTATCAACTGAGAATTTTATATCCAGCAAAACTGTCATTCAAAATGAAGTAGAAATTAAGATATTTCCAGATAAACAAAAGCCAAAAGAGTCTGTTATCACTAAACCTGCTCTTCAAAAAGTACTAAAGGGAAACCATCAGATGGAAAGGCTGTTAAACAGTGAAACTGTATGAATAAATAAATATCTCTAGTAAAGGTAAATACATGGGCAATTTATAAAAGCTAGTATTGTTATTTTGGTTTGTAACTTCAGTTTTTATTTTCTATATGATTTTAAAGACAAATGCATATAAATGGTTAATCTGTGTTACTAGGCACACAATGTATAAAGATGTAGTTTGTGTCATCAATAACAGAACAGGGGCTGGGCACAGTGGCTCACACCTGTAAACCCAGCATTTTGGGAGGCTGAGGCAGGTGGAAGTTTGAGACCAGTCTGGGTAACACAATGAGACCCTGTCTCTACAAAAAATATGGAAGTTGGTCAGGCATAGTGGTGCACACCTGTAGACCCAGGTACTTGGGAGGCTGAGGTGGGAGGATCATTTGAGCTGGGAGGTCAGGGATGCAGTGAGCCATAATCACACCACTGCCCTCCAGCCTGAGTGACAGAATGAGATCCTGCCAAAAAACAAAACCAAAATCAAAACAAAACAAACAAACAAAAAACCCAATAAACAAAACAGGGAAGATGGAGCTGTGTAGGAACACAGCTTTTATAGGCTATTGAAGTCAAGTTGGTATAAATTTGAATTAAACTCTTATAACATTAGAAACTTAAATGTAATCTCCATGGTAACTACAATGAAATTATATAATATACACAAAAAGAAATGAGAATGGAATCAGAATGTTTAAGTACAAAAATCACCTAAACAGAAAATAAGTCAGTAATGGAGAAAATGAGGAACAAAACCCTATAAGACATATTGAAAAAAAAATGGCAAAATCCAGAGCTGTGTCCTTCCTTACAGATCATTACTTTAAATGTAAATAGATTATACTCTCCTATCAAAAGATATAGATTGCCAGAATATATTTTAAGAACATGATACAACTATATGCTGTTTTCAAGACACTCATTTTAGATCCAAAGCCACTAGTTGATTAAACGTGAAAGAATGGAAAAAGATATTCTGTGCATATAGTAACCAAAAAATAGCTGAAGTGTCTATACTACTATCAGACACAATAGACTTTAAATTAAAAAGTGCAAGAGATACAAAGGACATTATATAATAATTAAAAGTTTAATATAGCAAGAAGATATGACAATTTTAAACATGTCCATGCCTAATAACAGACCTTCTAAATATATGAAGCAAAACTTCATAGAATTGAAGGGAGAAATAGACAGTTCTACAATAATTGTTGGACACTTCAGTAACCCACTTTCAATAATGAATAGAACAACCAGACAGAAGATAAGGAAATAGAGGACTTGAACAACACAATAAGCTAATTAGGTCTAACAGACATGTATAGAACATTCTACCAAACGACAACAGCACACATATTCTTTTCAGGGGCACATGAGACATTCCCCAGGATAAATCACATGTTAGGTCACAAATCTCAATAGGTTTTAAATGATAGACATTACACAAGGTATCTTCTTTGACAACAATGGGATGCAGTTAGAAATCAATAAGATAAGGAAAACTGGAATATTTACAAATTTGTGGAAATTAAACAACACACTTTTAGCCAACCAGTGGGTCAAAGAAGAAATCACAAGGGACATTAGAAAATACTTAGAAATTAATGAAAAGGATAACACATTATACCTAAACTTATAGGATACAGCAAAAACAGTGCTCAGAGGGGAATTTATAGTTATAAGTGCCTACATTAAGAAAGATCTCAAATCAGTAACCTAACTTTATACCTTAATAAAGAACTAGAAAAAAAGAGCAAACTAAACTCAGACCTAGTAGATTGAGGGAAATAATAAAGATTAGAACAGAGATAAGTTAGAAAATAGAAAACAATAAAGTCAGTGAAACCAAAAGTAGCTGGTTCTTTGAAAAGATCAACAAAATAGGCACACCTTTAGCCAGAGAGAGAGAACAAAATTAAAAATGAAAGTGGGGATACTACTGACCTTTCAGAGATGAAATGAATCAAAAGACAATACTATAAATAATTGTATGCCAATAAATTAGATAACCCAGAAGAAATGGAAATAGTCCTTATAACCCACAAATTCCTTAGATGAACTCAAAAAGAAATAGAAAACCTCGATAGACCTATAACAAGTAAAGAGTTTAAATTGGTAATCAAAAACCTCAACAAAGAAAAGTTCTGGACTAGTTGGCTTCACTGATAAATTCTACCAAATACTTAAAGAATTAACACTAGAGCTTCTGGATAGCTGATCACAGGGAGGTTCCTGCAGGGTGGCACACCCAAGGAGGGCATGAAAGCACCATGCACCTTCCCCCATATCTTGCCCTACACATCTCTTTATCTGCATCCCTTGCATGCAGATAATATTAGTAACCACCTCACAGACTTTGTGAGAATAAGCTAAATAATGCTTATAAAATGTTTAACAGATCATCTGGCACAGAGCAAATCATCCATTAATATTAAAATTGTGATTATTATTATTGGAAGTTTGAATCCAAATACACTGATAGAGGAGTATACATTGGTAAAACTTTTCAGAATAAAAATTTGACATATATGTTGAGACCTTAAAAATAATTAACATCAATTCTTCTTAAATTTTTCCAAAAAGTTCAAGAGGGAACACCTCCTGATTCATTTTATGAGGCCAGCATTAATTACCCTGATATCAAAGCAGATAAAGACACCACAAGAAAAGAAAATTACAGACCAGTATCTCTTATGAATTAGATGCAAAACCACTCAACAAAATATTGGCAAATCAAATTCAATAGCATATTAAAAATTATTTGCCATGGTCAAGTGGAATTTATCCCTGGAATGCCAGGGTGGTTCAACATAAGAAAAGAAAGCAATGTAATAAACCACATTAATAGAGCAAAGGAGAAAATAGCCATATCATCATCCTGATGCAAAAAAAGGTACCTGACAAAATCCAACACCTTTCATGGTAGAAAACCTCTCAGAAAATTAGGAATAGAGGGAAAATTCCTCAGTATGACAAGGGTATCTATGGAAATCCCCAGCTAACATCATACTCAGTGTTGAAAGACTGAAAGACCCCCTAAGATTAAGAATAGGCAAGGTGTCCACTTTCACTGCTGCTATTCAACATTGTGCTGTAAATTCTAACTAGAGACACTCTAAAAGAAAAGCGGTAAAAGGCATTCAGATAGAAAGGAAGAGGTAAAACTGCCTCTCTTTACAGATGACGTGATCCTATGCATAGAAAATTGCAAAGACTCTTTAAGAAAGCTATTAGAGCTAATAAATAAATTCAGCAAAGTTGTAGGGTGCAATGTCAACATACAAAAATTGATTATGTTTTTATATACCAGCAATGAAAATCCAAAAATGAAATTAAGAAAGCAATTCTATTCACAATAACATCTAAAAGAATTTCAATACTTAGGAACAAATCTAACCAAGGAAGTGAAAGATTTGCACACTGAAAATTACAAAACACTGGTGAGAGAAATTTTGAAAAACCTAAATAAATGGAAAGACATCCTATGTTTATGGATAGAAAGACTAAATATTGTTAAGATGTCAGTAGTACCCAAATCTCCAGATTCAATGCAATTTCTATAAAAATTCCAACAACTTTTTTGCAGAAATGGAAAAAATACTCAAATTAATATGGAATTGCAAAGGGCCCCAAATGGCTAAAACAATCTTGAAAAATAAGGATAAAGTTAGAGGACTCACAGTTTCCAACTTTGAAACTTACTACAAAGCTAGTGATTAAAACAGCATAGTACAAGTATAAGGTCAGACATGTATAAGGTCAGACATACAGACCAATGGAATAGAACAGAGAGCCTAGAGATAAACCCTCACATATACAGTCAGTTGATTTTTGAAGATTGCCAAGACCATTCAATGGGGAAAGAACAATTTTTTCAACATTTGGTGCTGGGAAAACTAACTGTCCACATGTAAAAAGAATTAAGTTGGACTCTTACTTTATATCATATAAAAATGACTCTAAATGGATGAAAGACCTAAACTTAAGAGCTACAACTATAAAACTGTAGAAGAAAACACTGTCGAAATCTTCATGACATTGGATTTGGCAGCAACTTTTATGGATGACACTGAAAGAACAGGTAATGAAAGCAAAAAAAGATAAATTGGACTGCATCAAAATTAAGAACTGTTGTGAATTAAAGGAGACTATCAAGAAAGTGAAAAGACAAGGTAAATAATGAGAGGAAATATTTAAAAATCATATATATGACAAGGGATTGATATCTAGGATATTAAAGAACTCCCACAATTCAAACAAAAAGACCCAATTGAAAAATGGGGAGAAAAGGTTTTGAATAGCCATTTCTCCAAAGATGAAACATAAAAGGCCTATAAACACATGAAAAGATGAATGCTACAAAGAGTCATGAGGACAGATGATAAGGTTTTGTTGTTTTAAATTGGATTAACTTATTAATCATTTTAATATGGAGATTCATGATGAATAATCAATTACCCTGCCACTAAGTAAAATTGTAATGATAGTTTAACAATATGATTTTAAAGATAATTTATCTTGTTTAAGTTGGTCACTTGGTACACACTGATTCTGAGTATATCTGTAAAGATAGCTCTATGACTTATTTATTGAATTCTGTTGAAATCTTAGATTTATAAAAATCTGTTTGAAATTCCTCATCCACGAAGCCTCTGAAGTTTTTGTTAAATGTAGCTTTAATGAGCATGAAAAAATTGTGTGAACTGACTGCTTACATGACTGAATTGTGTTTCATATTCATTAAGAGAATGGATTCTGGAGCCAGATTACCTGAATTTGAATTTCCTTCCACCTCTTCCTAGCTATATAATCTAGGGTGCATTACTTAATATTTGTGTGCCTGAGTTTCCTCACCTGTAAAATGGGGATAATAGTATACCTACTTTATAAAATTGTTATGAAGATTAAAAGGAACTGAAATATGCAAAGTAATTAAAATAAAGACTGGCACTAGAAAGTACTAAATAAGTGTTAGCTATCATTATTTGGGAGAATTACAATCATTGTAAATTAAGTAACAACATTATAATTATAATTTTTATTTGTTATTTTGGTATAATACACATAAAACTTACCATCTTAACCATTTTTAATTATATAGTTCAGTGTTATTAAATACATTTGTAATGTTGTGTAACCATCACCACCATCCATCTCCATAACTCTTCATTACAACTAAAACCTTCTATCATTAAACAATAACTCTTCATTCCACCTTCCCCCAGCCCCTGGCAGCCACCATTTTACTTTCTGTCTCTATGATTTTCCTTATGCTAAGTATCTCATATAAGTGGAATCATACAGGATTTGTTCTTTTGTGACTAGTTTTTTTTTTTTCATTTAGCACAATGTCCTCAAGGTTTTTCTATGTTGTAGCATATATCAGAATTTTCTTCCTTTTTGAGGCTGAATAATATTCCATTGTATGTATACACCACATTTTGCTTATTTATTCATCCATGGATGGATACTTGGGTTGCTTCCATGTTTTAACTATTGTGAATAATGCTGCTATGAACATGGTTGTACAATTATCTCTTCAAGACTCTGCTTTCAATTCTATTGAGTATATATCCAGAAGTGGAATTGCTGGACCATAGATATATTATAATTTTTTTATAGAATTATAAATACTTGTTATAAGTTATAAGTGTGAGTTTGAATAAACAGGGTCAGGGAAGGAGGACAAGATGGTATTATCAAGACTCTGAAACTGAAATAGAAATCAGTAGAGAAGTGCTACTCACTACACATGTCTTGTATTTCATATAGCCTTTCAGTAATATAGTTAATAGAATAAAAATCTAGGTCATTTCTTGGCCCATTGATTTATTTTGTTATTGTTTTCTTTGTTTGGTCTTCTTTCTTCACTCTATAATCTTCTTTCTCTTTCCTCCTCCCTTTGCCCTTCTCCCTTCTTCATCCTTCCTCTTTCCACTCTTCATTCTCCTCACATGTGATATGTTGACAAAATGTTAATAATATAATATTAATGATGGTAACCCCAACATCATATTTTTAAATTTTTCTTCAAGAGCATGGTTTCAGAAGAAGAGACATTGAAAACATTATACAGGAAAAATAATCCACCAGCTTCTCATCTTTGTGTCAAAACACCAAAAAAGGTAGCTTTTAAATTTTATTCCAGAAAGCAAATTTCAAAAGCTGCACTTAAAAAAATTAAACATGTTATGATTTTTAAATTTTATTTTGCATTCAGGCCCCTTCATCTCTAACAACCCCTGGATCTACACTGAAGTTTGGAGCTATAAGAAAAATGCGGGAGGACCGTTGGGCTGTAATTGCTAAAATGGATAGGAAAAAAAAACTAAAAGAAGCAGAAAAGTTATTTGTTTAATTTCAGAGAATCAGTGTAGTTAAGGAGCCTGATAACATGAAACTTATAGTTAATGTTTTCTTCTTATTTGCCAGAGCCAAATTTTTTCTGGAAGTTGAGACTTTTAAAAAATATTTGTGTGAATGATTTGTGTTTCTTTATATTTTTAGCCTAAATGTTAACTACATATTGTCTGAAAACCTCATTGTATTCAGATAATTAGATGATTATATTTTGTTGTTACTTTTTCTTGTATTCATGAAAACTGTTTTTACTAAGTTTTCAAATTTGTAAAGTTAGCCTTTGAATGCTAGGAATGCATTATTGAGGGTCATTCTTTATTCTTTACTATTAAAATATTTTGGATGCAAATAAGTGCTTCTTATTGATTCTGTTAGGTCGTATAAACAGCTCATCATTGTAATTTAGAGATAATATTATTCATTTTAACGTCTTGAGAGCATTGTAGTGGAGTTTTGTACTTTTGAGGCAGCTTTGACTACTTTATTTTATGAAATTGAGAAATAGCTTTTAGTGGCAGGAAAAAGTGGCTATACCAGTATGACTTCCTGAAATATTTCATTTATACAACATTTATTAAGCAAATATTTATTGATGTTTACTAAGAGTCAAACAGTTCTAGATACTGGGGATGTAATAGTGAACAAAACAGAAAAATAACTTGTGTTTTCCTAGAGCTTAAATTCTAGTGAGGGAAATAGACAATTAAAAAAAATTAAAAAAACACATTATATTAGTTAATGATAACTGCTAAGAAGAAAAATAAAACAGGAAAGAGTATTAAGGAGTATAAAGAAGGCTACATTTTAGGTATGATATCCCTTACTGAAGTGAATTTCGAATGAAGATATGATGCTGAATCTGGGGCTACCTAAGGGAATAACATTTCTCACAGAAGGAATAGGAAGTACAAAGGCCCAGAGGTGGGAGTGTGCCTAGCATATCTGGGAAGCAGCAAAGAGCCCAGTATTGGGAAGGATAGTGAGCAAAGGAAGAGTAGAAGGAAGAGAGGGCCTAATAGTTAATGGGATGAGGATTTTGAGTGGACAGATTATGTAGCACTTTAGGCCACTGTAAGAACTTTGGCTTCTCTGAATATTATGTGACATTAGTAGACGATTTTGAGCAAAGAAGAACCATGATCTGACTTATGTTTTAGCAGTATCTTTCTGGCTGCTATATTGAGAACAGATTGAAAAGGGAACATAAATAAACAGGAGATTATTTTAGTAATGCCTGTGAAAGATGATAATGGCTTAAACAGCAGCAAGAGCAGCAGAGGAGTAAAGTAGTTAACTTTTGGATATATTTTGAAGACATAGGTAGAATATGAAAGAAAGAGAATGGACAATATTTTTGGCCTGAACAGTGTAGTTTTGCAAATGTTAGGTTTGAAATACCTGTTAGACATCCAAACAGAGATGGTAAGTAGACTTAGAGACAAGTCCAGACTAGTGATATAAATTTGGGAGTCAACATCATATTTAAAGCTACCACACTGGATGAGAACATTAACAGTCATGGGAGTGAGTGTACCTAGGAAAGAGAACAGGTCAGAGAGATGAGAAGGGGCCATCAAAGGACTGGCCAGAGCGGTAGTAAAAAAAGTAGGCTATGGTTTCTTGGAAGCCAAGCGAGAAAGTATTTCAAAGAAGAGGGAGTGATAAATTGTGTTAAATGCTAACCAGAGGTGAAGTAAAATTGATTAATGTGTTATTAATATGAAGGTCATTGGTAATCTTAATGTCAGTTTTAGTTAGAGTGGAGCTTGATTGGAAGGGTTTAAAGGAAAAAGAGGGAGAGTAAGCAGAGACAGCTGTTTCTATCAGGTGTAACCAACTCAAGAAGTTGTACTTCACATGAAGATGATAAATAGGGAAGTTACTGGAAAGGGAAGTGGATTAACAGAAGGTTTTTTTGTTAAGATGTAAGAATTAATAGCATATCCAAATAATTAGAGGAAGATTCAGAATGGGGAAAATGATGATGTGGGAGAGAAAGGGAAACTTTTTGTAGAATGTCTTATAACAGGAAAGAGGGGTGGAATTTAGTGGATAATTGAAACTGTTGGGCCTTCGGTAGGAGAATAGACACTTCTGCCATAGCAATAGGAAAAAAGGAAGAGTATATGGCACAAGATGATGGTAAGTGTATGGGAGTTTGTAGAAGTTTTGGTTCCATAATTTTAGTTTTCTCCGTGAAGCTGGAATTAAGATCATGCACTGAGAATGAGGATAGGGAAGACAGTGTTGGAGGTTGTGGAGAGAAAAGTAAGTATGAAAGACTCAGAGTAGGAAAGTGAACGGGCTTTATGAAAACAGTGAATATATGAGTAAAAATGGTTTTAGAGTTATCTGTAAATAACTATAGTGAAGTAAAATTTGAATCCTCTTATGGTATGGATTATGTTTGTAAGAAAGGTTAACCAAGAAAAAATGGAAATGCGATAACTTTACAGAAATTATTTTGTTCCTCCTTTAATTTGTGTGACTATAACTATACTCTGTTAACTGGCAATGGTCTTGGGATTTCTAGCTTTTGATCTCTTAATTGAAACTTTATAAGTCTCCTGAGCAAGCATTTTTGGAGAATTATTGGTCTTGAAAATGTGAAATTTCACATTTGAAGCTATATATTTTCAAATATTATAAATAATATAAATATATTTTAAAATTAAAATAACTAATATATTAATCTATACCTTTAGTGTATTTTTGATTTAAATATTTACAACAGGACTAGTCTATTAAGCTATATATTTTTGAATATTTAGAATAAGATTAGCTGCTCTGGCTAACTATTCATTTACTTCTAACTTACCTAAAGTCCAACATAATGTTTCTGTTTAGTGAGAACCATTTCTCTAGGCAGTAATTCAGGAACCCCGGTTCCTTTCAACTTCTAATTCTGCCATCTTCAGAAGCTGGCTTCCAGGTTTATGCTAAAAGGGAAACACCATGGAGGATCCATGTGGGAAGTTTCTAATGACCTAGGCATGAAAGAGATATATAGCACTTCCACCCACATTTCACTTTCTAGAACCAAGTCAATACAGCCACACCTAACTTCAGGGGAGACTGTGACCCATGTTCCAGTTATCTCTCAGGAGATTTGGGAAAAGGGTAAGCAACTAGCCAGTCTGCCACAATTAGTTCACAGTCTTTAAATTTTCAAATATTGTTCTTTCTTGCTTTTAGTTAAAATCAGATGAGTTAGTTAAGGCTCCTAAGTTTTGGAAGATTGCTCTTCCTTGAACATGCTGGGTATGTTCCTGCTTTATAACCCCTCTCCTTCCTCTAGCATTTATTTCCCTTATATCTTCTAACATACTGTATACTTTATTTGGTATGTTTATTATTCAATATCTCTGCTCACAAGAATGTAAACTTCACAAAGGAAATTTCATTTCCTTTGCTTATTGATGTATTCCAAGTGGCTAGAATCGTGCCTGGCCCGTAGTAGGTACTCAGTATTTGTTGAATAAGTAAAACATTAATACATATTTAAGAAAAACATACATATACCATATTAGTGATTCTTACAATAAGTAAAATCTTACAACCTAAATGTTGAGTGTCTGATTTAAAAATAAGATTAAATATTGGAAACTAGAATGAAATTTTCTAAAAGCGTATTATTATAGTATACTACATTTGACTCTTCTTTGCACTCTGGAGAGTACAATTTTAACAATAAAGTGCCCCCCCAAAATTTATAACTAATGTTATTGTTTTTACTGTTAAACTACTCCTTTAAAAACCACTAGTCTTAATGAACAATTGGCAAATTCATAATTTGATTATTTAATTATGAAAATTTTGTAAGTTAATTACAAGATTATTAACTAATGCCTTTTTAAACTTTGAATGCATTTTGGAGGTTATTACAGGAAGAAGGTTTTGAAAAAACCTATTTTTAAGTTGGTAGGAAACTCTTCCTACCTTTTAGCCACACTTTGTGGGATTGACTTAATCTGATGCATTTAGGATCAATCAGATGTGTTTAGGAGTAGGCATATGGGATACACACGATTCTCTATCTCTCTCTTGAGTGTGGAGCTTCCTACAGGAATCACATAATCTTCTTTATGCTGCAAGTTTTATAGGGCAGGTGGAAGAGTGGTCCTGTTGTGAGGGGATAAGTTTAATAAAATAAAAATTCAGAAGAATATTTGCAAGTTCCAGTATTTTGATGAATAGGCTGGACACTTTGAGAAGGAAATAGAGTGGCATTCAGAGGAATTAACATACCAATATTGATACTCTGATATGGCTTTGGTGGCACTAATCTGGAAAATAGCCACATAGGAATTTTCACTTGTTAGGTCATTATAGCTTATGGTAGCCTTATCTTTACATGAGTTACTGTTTTTACAGAAACAGGTTGCAAGTTCTGGATCTTAAGTGAATAGTACATAAGCTTTATCTGAAGCAAAAATGAACATTTAATATGTCTGCAGGCCATAAACTTTAGAAGATACATGGCCTGAAGGGGCCTCAGCCAAATTATTGGCTATTCAAAAACAAATATTAGCCACACTAGACTGGGCAAAGAGGTGAGACTCAGTCAGAGATAATACTCTGTGTATATTTTGATGATGGAACCAAAAAGATTTCTGGAGATAAGGATTAAGTGAGGGAAAGAGAAGGTACAAGGTTTGGTTTTGAAGTACGGTTTTGGGCATATGTAATATTTGAGATATTTTAGATATCCAAGTGGAGATATTGAGTAGACCATTGGATAAATGAATCTAGAATTCTCCAGAAGGGTATTTAGTAATCATTGACATATAGGTTCTATTTAAAGTACGTAACTGAATGCACTCTTTTTATAGTAATAAATGTTAGTTATAGAAGAGAAAGGAATTAGTACCAAGCCTTGAGGTAAAGGAATATTTGAAAGTGAAGCAATAAAGGAAGAGCCACAAAGAAGCTAAGGAGGGACTGCTGGAGGAGGGAAAAAGCGAGTGTAAGGGATGATGGAAGCCTACAGAACAAAGTGATTCAAGAAGAAGGGAATATTCTCCTGTGTGAAATCCTGCTGAGCATGAAAGCAGAAAATAAATAATTGGACCTATGGCTATCTGTATGATACAATCTCTGCTCTCAATGACTCACAGTCGAGCAAAATTTTATATGTAAACGAATGAATCAATTATAATTAATTTGACAGTACACACACATATGAGCTACAGAGAAGTAAATGTTAATTTCATGACATAAATGCAGGCATCAGAGAAGGACTTCTGGGTTTTGGACATAAATTGGAGTGCTATAGGTGTATAAGAAGGACAAGAGAAAACCAAGACATAAGAAATCACACTATAAAGGATGAAGTGAAGAATAGTTAGGAGAACAAAGTCATGGTCTTTTCATGTAGGATTTTATGTGTTATATTGCAAAGCTTGGATTTTCTGGTGTGGGAAATGGAATAGAGTATACGCAAAGAAAATCAGACTTTATTATTTAAATATGGTATTAAAATGTTTTTTATTTCAATAAACTTTGGGGAACAGGTGGTATTTGGTTACATGGATAAATTATTTAGTGGTGATTTCTGAGATTTTGGTGCACCCATCACCTCAGCAGTGTACACTGTACCCAATGAGTAGTCTTTTCTCCCTCATCCTCTCCTGTCCTTCCCCCAAGAGTCCCCAAAATCCATTGTATCATTCTTATGCCTTTGTGTCATCATAGCTTAGCTCTCACTTGTTAGTGGGAATATACAATGTTTGGTTTTTCATTCCTGAGTTACATCACTTAGAATAATGGTCTCCAATTCCATCCAGGTTCTGCAAATGCCATTATTTCGTTCCTTTTTATGGCTGAATGGTATCCCATGGGGCTGGTTCCATGTTTTTGCGATTGTAAATTGTGCTATAAACATGCATGTGCAAGTGTCTTTTCCCTATAATGACTTCTTTTCCTCTGTGTAGGTACCTGGTAGTGGGATTGCTGGATCAAATGGTAGATCTACTTTTAGTCCTTTAAAGAATCTCCACACTGTTTTCGATTGTACTAGTTTACATTCCCACCAGCAGTGTAAAAGTGTCCCCATTTTCACCATATTCATGCCAATATCTATTGTTTTTTGATTGTTTTATTATGGTCATTCTTGTAGGAGTGAGGCTGTATCACATTGTGGTTTTGATTTGCATTTCTTTGATAATTAGTAACGCTGACCATTTTTTTCACATTTATTGGCCATTTGTATACCTTTTTTTGAGAATTGGCTATTCATGTCCTTAGCCCACTTTTTGATGAGGTTGGCTTTTTTTTCTGGCTGATTTGATTGAGTTTCTTGTAGATTCTGGATATTAGCCCTTTGTCAGATGCACAGTTTGCAAGTATTTTCTCCCACTCTGTGGGTTGTCTGTTTACTCTGCTGATTATTTCTTTTGCTGTGCAGAAGCTTTTTAGTTTAATTAAGTCCCATCTATTTCCCTTTGTTTGTGTTGCATTTGCTTTTGGGTTCTTCTTCATGAACTGTCTGCCTAAGCCAATGTTTAGAAGGGTTTTCTTGATGTTATCTTCTAGGTTTATTATGGTTTCAGGTCTTTGATCCATCTTGAGTTGATTTTTGCATAATGTGAGAGATGAGAATCCAGTTTCATTCTTCTACATGTGACTTGCCAATTATCTCAGAATCATCTGTTGAATAGGGTGTCTTTCCCCACTCTATGTTTTTATTTTCTTTGTCAATGATCAGTTGGGTGTAAGTATTTGGGTTTATTTCTGGGTTCCCTATTCTATTCCATGGTTCTATGTGCCTATTTTTATTACCAGTTGCATGCTCTTTTCATGACTATAACCTTGTAGTATAGTTTGAAGTTGGGTAATGTGATGCCTCCAGACTTGTTCTTTTTGCTCAGTGTTGCTTAGGCTATGCGGGCTCTTTTATGCAGTCTACATATTTAATGCAATTCCTATCAAAATACCACCATGACTCTTCACAGAACTAGAAAAAACAATCTTAAAGTTCATATGGAACAAAAAATATAGTATTTTTTAATTTAAATTTTACAAAAGGTTATAAAGTATAAGGTCTCCTAACTCTGTCATCCATCCCCCAACTTGAGGAAAATACTTTTCTTTTGGAAGACAACTAAGGGTAATTGAAACTGGATAAAGCAATTGCAGCTATTGAAATAGTCCAGGTAAAAGATAGTGTAACCAAAATGCAGGTAAGTTGCTTGCCGCATACAGAGTCCAAATAACAAATGGGAGGTCTGAAACAGATGTCTTGCCATACTGCTTCACTTTGGGAGTAGAAATCAGGCACTCTCATAAGGTAAGGGAGGAAATGAGTAAGGGCAAGGGTCCCCCTGCTAGCTCAGTACCTTATCTATCCGGCAGTTGAACTGGCGCCGTCCTGGGAAGAAGTAAGTTGTAAAAGTGGCCAAGTGGACATGCTTTTGACATGCCCTCCTGAGGTGACCTCCTGGAGGTGAGAATTCCATAGTGGGGTGCAAGGGGCATGCTTTGGTCTGCAAACTGACTGTCAACTCTCAAGGAGAGATCCATCTAAGAGCAAACACATGAACTTCCCCTGTAGGGAATGTCTGGTGAGTGGGAGATGAAAGGTTATATTTGTGTTTCTAAAGGGCTAAGTAGGAAGTAGTGAACAGGGGAGATGAGAAGAGAGGAAAAAAGATTAAACCACCTCTTAGGAAAATGGGAGTACTCGATTACAATGGGAAAATTTCTTAGGCTGAAAGCTTAAGTTCCAAACTTTTGGATTAGATCTAATACCTGTCCTGAGAAAAATATTCATGACTTTATCACTCTAACAGTAATAAAATGTGTTCTACTTCATGTAAATTTAAATTAATGATGTCAGAGAGCAAGTTGCTTTGGTTGATATAAAGGTTAGAAATAAATTATTGATAATTTAGGTAACCTGAATTCAGTATAATTAATACTCCACAGGCTATTGTAGTACATCAGGAACTTTAATCAATGACAGGTCAACCATGGGTTAGAAATACAAAATGACAAACAAGAGACAGATAAGACAACATTATTTAAGTTACAAAATCAGAGTTTAGAGATGAAGGGAACCAAAAGGATCAAGGATCATTTAATTTCAAAAGATCAGTCATTTGAGTCCTATAAAAGCAATAAAAATGAAAAGGAAAGGATAGTTTTCAAAAATGACTCTAAATTTCAGTATGCATATACATAATTTACACTAATGCATAAATATGAGCATATAAAATCTTAGTGCCCTCCTTTTTTTTCTTTTGCTTTCTCCCTCAACCTCTCTCTTCCCCACTCCACACACTTGAGTCCCCCTCTGCTAACTTCTCCTCTCTTAGGTAACCCTTGACAAGAATCTAATGTGTAAACTTTCTTATTTTTCTCCATGACAGAAAGACATAGTTATCTATTTAGTAGTTTGTTATATTTTGACACATATATACATATACATAGGGTTTTCTGGTTATGGTTAAATTACAAACATGGGATAATATGTATACTTTTCAGAGTCTTGCTTTACTCACTGTCATGGAAATCTCTCTAAAACCTGGTAAATCTCTCTAAACATGTGGTATGGTTGCAGTTTATTCTTTTTAGTGGCTGTATAATATTTCATGGGTGTATAATAATTCACTATTTCTCTGTTAAAAGGTGTGGTAGAGACCTTGATCACTTATATCTACTCTTCTCCCAGGCACATGAGAAGATTATACTTCCCTCCCTCCTTGGTGATGCTATGTTTTAGCAAATGAATTTTAGGTAGAAGTGATGTGTGTTAATTACTTCTGTGATGTGAGACCCTCTATCACATTCTTCTTCTGTTGCAGCAATTTGTGGTATTATAGATGACAAAGTCTCTGTCATCCTCAGTTCCTGAAGTGAAAATTGCATAGAACAAAGTTCCCCCATTAACCCATTGTGGTTATGTAGTAATGAATTTGATTCACCATATAAAACTGAAAATTCAACAGGGGCAGTGAAATAGGAGGACTGGTGCTCCAGAAGTTCCCTAGCTACAAATTGGTCCTGGATGCTCTCCCCATCCTCAGAAACCTGTCCTATCCTGGAAGGACCTGCAATGTCAGTAGAACCCGTATTACCAGATTGGTGTCTTTTTTTTTAGGTTGGTGTCTTAAAGTGGCCATTATTATTACCTACTTGCTTCTCCCAGGTTCTTTAAAAATTGAAGTACAGAGTCCAGCACTGTCCGAGCCACTCCAGAGACTGAGGTGGAGGATCACCTGAGCCCAAGAGTTTGAGACCATCCTGGGTAGCATAATGGAAACTTCATCTCTAAAAAAACACAAAAGGAATATTGGCATACCTGGAGAATTGGTTCCAGGACCCTCTGTTCCCTGCTGATATACCAAAAATCCATGCCTCACAATTCACCCTGCAAAACCCGTGTATACAAGTTTCAGTATATGTGGTTGTTGCAGAATTCGTGGGATACAGAAACCTATGAATTATGTATTTTGTCTCTCTTTTTCTTTTCTTTTCTTTTATTTTCTTTTCTGATGGAGTCTCACTCTGTCACCTAGGCTGGAGTGCAGTCACGGGGTTTTAGCTCACTGCAATCTCCACCTCCTGGGTTCAAGCGATTCTCCTGCCTCAGCCTCTGGAGTAGCTGGGATTACAAGCATGTGCCACCATGCCCTGCTAATTTTTGTATTTCTACTAGAGATGGGGTTTCACCATGTTGGCCAGGCTGGTCTTGAACCCTTGACTTCAAGTGATCTGCCCACCTCAGTCTCCCAAAGTTTTAGGATTACAGGCGTGAGCCACTGCACCTGGCTGAATTATGTATTTTCAATCCATGTTTGGTTGGAAAAATATCTGCGTATACATGGACCCATACAGTTCAAACCTGTGTTGTCAAAGATCAACTGTAGATTGCAGGCTGTAGTTCTCACAAATTAACACATGAGGGCTACCACAGGGAGGCTCTGGCCAGTGATAGGTAACTACAGCATATGACATGCTAGATGGGCATGATGGGTCAAGAAAGTAGATGGGTCCAAGGATGACAGGTTCACTTGGCATGTCATGGATCTTGAGATTCAAGTTTGGGTCTCAAGATCCAAAAAAAGTTAAGAGTGTGGCATGGTATCACCCTTCGGATACCCTGTGGCAGGGAGAAGTCGGTAATGAGATTTTTGTTTAGTGAATTTGTATCCTGCAACTTTGATAAAGTCAATGTATTAGTTAGGGTTCTCTAGAGGGGCAGAACTATAGGATAGATGTATATATAAAGGGGAGTTTGTTAAGGAGTATTGACTCATATGATCATAAGGTAAAGTCCCACAATAGGTCATCTGCAAGCTGAGGAGCAAGGAAGCCAGTCTGTGTCCCAAAGCTGAAGACCTTGGAGTCCGATGTTTGAGGGCAGGAAACATGCAGCACAGAAGAAAGATGTAGGTTAGAAGACTAAATCGGTCTACCATTTCCACATTCTTCTGCTTGCTTTTATTTTGGCTGCACTTGCAACTGATTTGATTGTGCCCAACCAGAGTGAGGGTGGGTCTGCCTTTCCCAATCCACTGACTCAGATGTTAATCTCCTTTGGCAACATTCTCACAGACATACCCAGGAACGATACTTGGCATCCTTCAATCCAACCATGTCAACTTTTTTTTTTTTTTTTTTTTTTTGAGACAGAGTCTCACTCTGTCACACAGGCTGGAGTGCAGTAGTGCAATCTCGGCTCACTGCAACATCCACCCACTGAGTTCAAGCGATTCTCCTGTCTCAGCCTCCCAAGTAGCTGGGACCACAGGCACACGCCACCACGCACAGATAATTTTTGTATTTTTAGTAGAGACAGCATTTCACCATGTTGGCCAGGCTGGTCTCAAACTTCTGATCTCCAGTGATCTGCCTACCTCAGCCTCCCAAGGTGCTGGGATTATAGGCATGAGCCACTGTGCCCAGCCTGACACTCAATATTAACCATCACAAGTCCACCCCTTGTCAACTTGAACCCATACACATCTCCTGAAATCACACATAATCTTCAAATAAAGGCAATAATAAGGTCATAATTATGCCTAACATAATACTGTCCTTCATACAATGGGAAATGTGCAATCCCCAACCCAAATGCTATTACATAAAGTTAACACTTAAATGCTGTTATGAAGTCAATAAATCTTATGTCACATGATAAAGGAAAAAGGAAATAAAATAATCTTTTCTTAGTACAGGTGTATACATGCACAAACATGTTCTTAACAAAAGAAGGAGGAAATACTCATGACAATTATAGTCATCGTTTCCGCAACTGGTCATGTGGTCATAGCTGGTATTGATGACTACCTTCTTCTACTACCTATGCTGTATTCCCTTTGCCTTCAGCAAGCACCTCAGCTGGTCATGGTTTCCTTTTCCTGGTGGAGTGACACAAACCTTCATTCCAGAAGGGTCTGTCCCATTTTGTAGTCCTGCCTGGATTGGGCTATTGTAGTTTCCCATTGACCTTAATCACAGGGCATGGGAATACTAAGAGATGCCCTAAGGGATCTCCTGTATTCCAGACATACTCTTCCTTATCTCCATTGTGGAGTAGTAGACTGATTTCTTCTTGATAGTCCGGGTCAATCACCCCAGCCAACACTTTAACTCCCTTCTCAGGCTGTTGACTTAAAGGTAGGAGGAGCCCAAAGTGTTCAGGTGGCAGTCTTAACTTCCAGTTTAATGGAATCATTCTTGTGTCTCCTGGTGGCAGCATTCCTCCCTCTGAAATTTAAGACCTCTAGGCCAGCAGAACATAATGTTGCGGGAACAGGAAGCAAAAATTTTGCTAGTGGGTCACTAGGGGTGATGGTGAGTGGTGCCACTTCCACTTCCACCCCTTGATTTCTGGACCTGTGAATTCTGGCTATGGGAGAAACAGTACCATATATTGGATGCTGATTCAGAGTATACACAGCCTTCTGGAGAACTTTGCCCCAGCCCTGCAAAGTATTGTTACCCAGTTGGTGGTGTAATTGTGACTTCCAAAGCCCATTCCACCGTTGTATCAATCCAGCTGCTTAAAGATAACGGGGAACATAGTAAGACCAGTAAATTCCATAAGCATGAGTCCACTGCTGCAGTTCTTTAGCCATAAAGTGAGTGCCTTGGTCAGAGGCAATGCTGTGTAGAATACCATGATGCTGAATAAGGCATTCTGTGTGCCCATGGATGGTAGTCTTGGCAGAAACATTGTGTGCAGGATAGGCAACGCATATCTAGAGTAAGTATCTATTCCAGTGAGGACAAACTGCTGCCCTTTCCATGATGGAAGAGGTCCAACATAATCAATCTGCCACCAAGTAGCTGGCTAATCACCCCAAAGAATGGTGCCTTATCAAGGGCTCAGTGTTGGTCTCTGCTTCTGGCAAATTGGGCACTCAGCAGTGGGTGTAGCCAGGTCAGCCTTGGTGAGTGGAAGTCCATGCTGCTGAGCCCCTGCATAACCTTCATCCCTGCCACCATGGCCACTTGGTTCATGGGCTCATTGGGCAATGACAGGGGTGGCTGGAGAAAGAGGCTGAGTGGTGTCCACAGAAAGAGTCTTCCTATCCATTTGATTATTAAAATCCTCCTCTACTGAGGTCACCCGTTGGTGAGCACTCACATGGGATACAAATATCTTCACAGTCTTTGACCACTCAGAGAGGTCCATCCATATACATCTTCCCCAAATTTCTTTGTCACCAATTTTCCAATAATTCTTCCAAGTCTCTGACCATCCAGCCAAACCATTAGCTACAGCCCATGAATCCGTATGTAATCGCACATCTGGCCATTTCTCCTTCCATGCAAAGTGCACAACCAGGTGCACTGCTCAAAGTTCTGTCCACTGGGAAGATTTCCCTTCACTGCTGTCCTCCAGGGATGTCCTGGAAAGGGGCTGTAGTGCAGCAGCTGTCCACTTTTGGGTGGTGCCTGCATATTGTGCAGAACCATCTGTGAACCAGGCCCTAGTCTTCTCTTCCTCTGTCAACTGATCATAGGGAACTCCCAATGAGACCACTGATGCAGGCTAGGAGAGAGAAGGCAGGGTGGCAGGAGGGGAGACCATGAGCATTTGAACCATTTCCTCATGCAACTTACTTGTGCCTTCAGGACCTGTTCGAGCCTGATCAGGTATACACCACTTCCATTCGATGATGGAATGCTGCTGCACATATCCCACTCTATGGCTAGATGGGTAAAAAAGCACAATTCATGATAGGCAGTTCAGGTCGCATGGTGACTTGATGACCCAGAGTCAAATGTTCAGTTTCCAGCAAAGCCCAGTAACAGGCCAAGAGCTGTCTCTCAAAAGGAGAGTAGTTATCTGCAGAAGATGACAGGGCCTTGCTCCAAAATCCTAGAAGCCTCAGCTGTGATTCATTTCTGGGGGTCTGCCAAAGGCTCCAAAGATCATCCCTATCTGCTGCCACTGACACCTCAAGCACCATTGGATCTTCTGGGTCATATGGCCCAAGTGGCAGAGCAGTTTGCACAGCAGCCTGGACCTGTTGCAGACCCTTCTTCTGTTCTAGACCCCACTCAAAACTTTCAGCCTTTTAAGTCCTTTGATAAATGAGCCAGAGTAACACACCCAGATGAGGAACGTATTGCCTCCAAAATCCTAATAGGCCCACTCGGCATTGTGCCTCATTCTTGGTTGTAGGAGGGGCCAAATGCAGCAACTTATCCTTCACCTTAGAAGAAATATCTTGACAGGCTCCATACCACTGGACCCCTAGAAATTTTACTGAGGTAGAAGGTCCCTGAATTTTAGTCAGGTTTGTTTCTCATCCTCTGGCATGAAAATGTCTCACCAATAAGTCCAGTCTGTTTGCTACTTCTTACTCACTGGATCCAATCAGCCCAATGTCGTCAATGTAATGGACCAGTGTGATATCTTGTGGAGTGGAAAAGTGATCAAGATCTCTCTGAACAAGATTGTGACACAAAGTTGGAGTTTAAATACCCTGAGGTAAGACAGTAAAGGTATATTGCTGGCCTTGCTAACTGAAGACAAATTGCTTCTGGTGGGCCTTATGGACAGGAATGCAGAAAAAGGTATTTGCCAAGTCAATGGCTGCATACCAGGTACCAGGAGATGCATTAATTTGCTCAAGCAATGAAACTACATCTGGTACAGCAGCTGCATTTGGAGTCAACACTTGGTTAAGCTTACGATAATCCACTGTCATTCTCCAAGATTTATCTGTCTTCTGCCCAGGCCAACTAGGAGAGTTGAATAGGGGTGTGGTGGGAATCACCACCCCTGCATCTTTCAGGTCCTTGATGGTGGCGCCAATCTCCCCAGTCACTCCAGGGATGTGATATTGTTTTTGATTTACTATTTTCCTAGGTAGAGGCAGCTCTAATGGCTTCCATTTGGCCCTTACCACCATAATAGCTTTCATCCTACCAGTCAGGGAGCCAATGTGGGGGTTCTGCTAGGTACTAAGTATATCTATGCCAATTATGCATACTGACACTGAAGAAATGACCACAGGATGAATCCAGGGACCCACTGCACCCACTGTAAGTCAGACCTGAGCTAAAACTCCATTAACTGCTTCAATTTTTAAATTTATATAAGCAGAAATCTGGAGAACAGACAAAGGAATGGATATTAAGGGTGTGGGATAATGATGAAAGGAACATAGGATTGAATCAGGCTGAATTTATTGATTTGGGCCCACTAAGCAGGGTTTCTGCATTTAATGTTGCAGCTTGGGGAGTTGAAAAAGGTTCGAATAGTTTATTTGCTTGGTTAGCTAAAATATGGATTAAAAGAAAGCCCGCTGTGAGCAAGCTGGAAATGCCTGATATCTTTTGGTTTAATGTAGAGGATCCAAAGGCTTAGGGAGATTGGGATGCTGGAGTAGATTAGTCACATTAGACCCCCTTATCCCAGCTGGGAGGATCCAGAAGATATACCTGTTTGGACGAACGGAGGCAAGATGGTGCACATCCGGGTTCTTCATCCCCCTCCCAACTTTTCCCGCGCGCGCGAAAATGCAGCCGGCGCCCAGGGAGGGTGCAGACCAACTGGGCATGCCCAAGGTGACGTCAATCTGAAGAGACCAAGATTTACCTGGTCGCACCTGCGGAACGCCCCCGACACGCCCATGCCCCACCTATTGCCCTCCCACTCCTAGAAAAGCCGCTCTCCACCATTGAGCCACGCGGACTTCCCAGCTTCCCAGTCCTGTCGGGATGTCGTAACTCCGTCCGAGAGCTTGGGGGAGGGGAACTCTGCCGGCCTTCTTTGCCGGAGGCCGACAGACTTCTTCTCCACACCTTAGGTTACTAAAATAAACTAGCAGTTTTGCGCCTGACCTTTGCCTAGTTGCTGGTTCTTTTGTGCTTGCTCTAGTGGTCTTAGAAAAACAAGACAGATGGTGCCGAAACCCGGGAGGAGACGCAGGACGGAGACGTCCGCCTGAAGGTACTCTCCACTTTGGCTTCAAGAGCCTCCAGTCTGTCTCTGCTGGTTCCAAAGGACGCTTTAAAGCCAGGCAGAGATCCACTTCCATTTCCATTGTGTCCATTGTGTCCCTTGGCCAAAATCCTGCGCAGGTCCGAGGTCCATTTGGAGCCACCAAGTGGCTCGGAGACCCGTTCAGGATGGAGACGTCCGCCTGAAGGTAATCTCCACTTTGGCTCCATGAGCCTCCAGTCTGTCTCTGCTGGTTCCAAAGACGCTTTGAAGCCAGGCAGAGATCCACTTCCATTTCCATTGTGTCCATTGTGTAAGTAAAGAGGAAACAAACGGGAAACCCCCAGTCCAAATTTCCAAAGAGCACCCCCTTAGGGTGCCTCCTAGCCAATTTAAAAACCTTACAGCTTGAACAAGACCTTAGGAGGAAGCGGTTAATTTTCCTTTCCACTGTGGCGTGATCGACCTCAGCAATTTCTGCCAGCAGCTAGGCAAGTGGTCTGAAATTTACATACAAGGCTTTTGGGCCTTGAGCTCTCGTCCCTATACTCCTCCTTCTCTCCACCCCCTCCCTTCCTGCCCAGACTCCTCCTCCTCCCCCCATCCAGATTCCTCCTTCCTCCTCCTTATCTACTAGTAATCCACTCAGTCCCGTGCCTCCTTTGGGGCCCCCAACTGGTTGTCTTGAGTCCCCTATCTCTGCCCACACCCTCCTACAGTGTTAGCACCTTTGTGAGAGGTGGCTGGGGTGGAGGGGGTAGTCAGAGTACATGTCCCTTTTTCATTGGCTGATCTTTCCAAAATTGAGAAGCATTTAGGTGATTTCTCAGCTAATCCCACCATCTACATAAAGGAATTTAGATACCTTTGTCAGGCCTATGATTTAACTCGGCATGACCTCCAGGTTATCCTAACCTCCATCCTAAACCCGGAGGAGCAAGAGCGCATCCTAGCGGCCTCCAGGCAGCATGCCAACCAACTACATTTAACTGACGCCGCCATCCCACTAGGGGAGCAAGCAGTCCCCTCGGCAGACCCAGACTGGAACTACCAAGCAAACCAGCCTGGGCGCCGTAGGCGAGACCTAATGGTCCAGTGTTTGTTGGCTGGTATGCAAGCAGCCTCAAACAAAACTGTAAATTTTAACAAATTAAAAGAAATTATTCAAAATCCAGAAGAAAATCCAGCCACATTCTTAAATAGGCTGACTGAGGTTCTAACCCAGTATACCCGGTTAGATCCGGCCTCCCCCACAGGGGCCACCATTTTGGCCTCTTATTTCATTTCTCAATCAGCTCCTGACATTCGTAAAAAACTTCAAAAGGTAGAGGATGGTCCTCAGGCACCAATACAAGACCTAGTTAAATTAGCCTTTAAGGTCTATAACTCCAGAGAGGAGACGGCTGAGGCAGTGCGACAGGCACGCCTTAAACAGAAGGCCCAGCTCCTAGCAGCGGCTTTACAGCCCAGTCGTAACCCCAGACCAGAGAGCACATACCCCACAGACTCCAAGGCCATGAAAGGAGCCTGCTATAAGTGTGGCAAGGCAGGACACTATGCCAACAGGTGTCCGCAGGGTCCCCGAGTCCCAACGCAGCCTTGCTATAAGTGTAAGGCATCAGGACATTGGGCCAGTGAATGTCCTAACCCTCATCCACCAGCAACCCCATGCCCTGCTTGCCAGCAGAAAGGACACTGGAAGTCGGATTGCCCCACCCTGAGAACAGGTGCCGTGCCTCTACGTGACCCCCTTTCCCAGGATCCTGGGAGCTCCTTCCAGCTCCTACATCTGGACGATGATGACAACTGAAGGTGCCGAGACTCGGGGACCCCCATCACCCTCGCCGAGCCACGGGTAACTCTCCTGGTAGCGGGTAAGACAATTAATTTTTTAATAGATAGCGGGGCTACCTATTCTGTTTTGCCGTCCTTCTCTGGACCTAGCCTTCCATCCAATATCTCTGTAGTAGGTGTAGACGGAAAGCCATCCACTCCACGAAAAACTCCACCCCTTAATTGCTGCCTGGCCAACAATTACTTTGCGCAGTCGTTCCTCATTCCCAGCTAAAAAGGGCCCCTACCGAAAGCAATCAGTGGAAATCAGTTTGGCTTTCCCCCACTCGCCTCAAACTTACTAAATTTTCTTAACTATCTCATACTCCCCAACCTTGCCAGGACTATCCTGGGTTTTGCCCATATTCCAACAAATGCTTCCATTCCTCATTCCTATACTAATACTGTGCCTTATTTTTCATCCGTGCGTTCAAACACCAACCATGGGCCTTGACCTTAACGACGCCCCTTAATAGCAGGAAGTAGCCAGACAGACCACAGCGCCCCTTTATCACTATTATCCATAAAAGGTTGGACTGTTTGGACGAACGGAGGCAAGATGGTGCACATCCGGGTTCTTCATCTCCCTCCCAACTTTTCCTGCACGTGCGAAAATGCAGCCGGCGCCCAGGGAGGGTGCAGACCAACTGGGCATGCCCCAGGTGACGTCAATCTGAAGAGACCAAGATTTACCTGGTTGCACCTGTGGAACGCCCCCGACACGCCCATGCCCTACCTATTGCCCTCCCACTCCTAGAAAAGCCGCTCTCCGCCATTGAGTCACGCGGACTTCCCAGCTTCCCAGTCCTGTCGGGATGTCGGAACTCCGTCCAAGAGCTTGGGGGAGGGGAACTCTGCCGGCCTTCTTTGCCGGAGGCCGACAGACTTCTTCTCCACACCTTAGGTTACTAAAATAAACTAGCAGTTTTGCGCCTGACCTTTGCCTACTTGCTGGTTCTTTTGTGCTCGCTCTGGTGGTCTTAGAAAAACAAGACAATACCCTTGACCAATATTTTGTGAAACAGATTTGTGAGGGGAGTATTTGCATCCTTGAAGAGCTCTGTAATTGCTCTTCTCTGTGTGCCATATCTTACAGTAGGAACTGCAGCCATTCAACTACAAAATTTAAATGCAATGAGAACACTTGGATCCCAAAGTGGCAGGGGCTAAGTGGCAGTAGTCAACTGTAAAAGGTAAGGTGGGCGTAGCTACCATAATGGACAGCAGAGACAAAGCAGCAATCAGAATAGTCTGATGCATGTAGAACTCTGTCATTGGCTAACTAATCATGGTGTAGCTAGAAGTGAAATTTATAGGAAGCCTACTACATCCTTAATTTATATAAGCAGAAAACTTCCAGGTCGAATGGACAAAAGACTAATTTGAATTATAAAAACAGAGAATCACAACCCCTCAATCAATTTTCAGACTTGAACCAGTTTACAGACCCAGAACCCCTGAGGAAGGACCCCATTACACTACTAACAATTTATGCTGTTAATCTTTCTCTCATCCTTCCCCAAGGAGACCTTCAACCCTATTTTTTTGGTGGGGGACAGGGTCAGGATCTCGCTCTGTAGCCCAGGCTGGAGTGCAGTGGCACAATCTTGGCTCACTGCAACCTCCACCTCCTGGGTCCTGGTTCAAGCAATTCTCCTGCCTTAGCCTCCCCAGTAGCTAGGATTACAGGCACATGCCACCATGTCCAGCTAGTTTTTGTATTTTTAGTAGAAATGGGGTTTCACCTTGTTGGCCTGGCTGGTTTTGAACTCCCGACCTCGTGATCCACCTGCCTCGGCCTCCCAAAGTGCTGGGTTTACAGGTGTGAGCCACCGCACCCAGCCTGACCTTCAACCTTTTACCAGGGTAATTGTGCATTGGGGAAAGGGAAATGATCAGACCTTTCAGGGAATGCTGGACACTGGCTCTGAGCTGACATTGATTCCAAGGGACCCAAAACATCATTGCGGTCCTCCAGTTAAAGTAGTGGCTTATGGAGGTCGGGTAATTAATGAAGTGAATTAAACCTCTTTTCTTCTCAGAAGAATTACTCACTCTCAGGTAGTTCTTTCTAGCAGTGTGAGAATGGACTAATTCAGAAAATTGGTACCAGAAGAGTGGGACACTGCTATAAAGACATCTGAAAATGTGGAAGTGACTTTGGAATTGGGTAATGAGCAGAGGTTGGAACAGTTTGGAGGACTCAGAAGAAGACAGGAAGATATGTGAAAGCTTGGAACTTCATAGAGATTTGGTGAATGCTTTTGACCAAAATGCTGATAGTAATATGGACAATGCAGTCCAGGCTGAGGGTGACATGCTTGTCCATGTGAAGTGACCACCAAACAGGTTTTGTGTGAACAATAAAGCTTTTTAATCACCTGGGTGCAGGCGGACTGAGTCCAAAAGAGGAGTCAGCAAAGGGAGATGGGGTGGGGCAGTTTTATAGGATTTGGATAGACAGTGAAAAATTATAGTCAAATGGGGTTTTTCTCTTGTGGGCAGGGGTGGGGGTTACAAGGTGTTCAGTGGGGAGCTTCTGAGACTCATTGTCCAGGAGAAGGAATGTCACAAGGTCAATTGATCAGTTAGGGTGGGGCAGGAACAAATCACAATGGTGGAATGTCATCAGTTAAGGCGGGAACTGACTATTTTCACTTCTTTTGTGGTTCTTCAGTTGCTTCAGGCCATCTGGATGTATACGTGCATGTCACAGGGGATATGATGGCTTAGCTTGGTCTCAGAGGCTTGACGGATGGCCTCTCAAATGGAGATGAGGAACTTATTAGAAACTGGAGTAAAGGTCACTCTTGCTATGCTTTAGCAAAGTGACTGGCAGCATTTTGGCCCTGCCCTAGAGATCTGTGTAAGTTTGAACCTGAGAGAGATGATTTAGGTGATCTGGTAGAATAAATTTATAAGCAGCAAAGCATTGAAAATGTGGCCTGGATGCTCCTAATAGCCTATGCTCATTTGCATAAAGAAAGAGATGGTCTGAAATTGGAACTTATATTTAAAAGGGAAGCAGAGCATAAAAGTTTGGAAATTTTGCAGCCTGACCACTTGGTGGAATAGAAAAATCCATTTTCTGGAGAGGAATTCAAGCTCAAGCTGGCTGTAGGAATTTGAATAAGTAAAGAGAAGCTGAATGTTAATAGTCAAACAATGGGGAAATATCTCTGGGGCATTTCAGAGACTTTTGAGGTAGCCCCTCCCATTACCCCAGAGGCCTAGGAGGGAAAAATCATTTCCTGGGAATGGGACAAGGCCCTGCTGCTCTCTGCAGCCTCAGGATATAGTGCCTTGCATCCCAGCCATTCCAGCTCCAGCCATGGCTAAAAGGGGCCAAGGTATAGCTCAGGCCATTGCTTCAGAGAGTGCAAGCCCCAAGCCTTGGTGACTTCCATGTGGTGTTGCAGGGGTGGAGCCCTCATGAAGAACCTCTACTAGGGCAATGTGGAAAGGAAATGTAGGATTGGAACCCCCATACAGAGTCTTCACCGGAGCACTGCATAACAGAGCTGTGAGAAGAGGGCCACCATCCTCCAGATCCCAGAATGGTAGATCCACTGACAGTGGAGGGGTACAGGATTAGTGAGGAGATACAGGATTAGGGATCTATACAACAAAGAGTCTTGCCACTTTTCCGTAGGGCTGCTGCAGTATGCTGGGAGCCTGCTTTTGTCTCTGGTCACCTCAGATTTTCCAGTACCTGAAGGTATCAACACTGAAGGCTATGAAACAGCAAAGATAGTGGCCTCCCCTCCCTCTGGGAGCTCTCTCCCAAGGAGGTACAGACCTGTTGCTAGCCTGAACACACTGGCAGGAGGTGGGTGGAGACCCTGGTTGGGAGAGCCCACCTAGTCAAGAGGAATAGGATCTGGGACATGTAAAAAAGCAGTCTGGCTGCTCTTCTGTAGGGCAGCTGTGCTTTGCCGGGGTCACATTAGCTCCTGGTCACTATGAACTCTCTAAAGCCTGAAGGCAACAATGGCTAAGATTGCTTAAACAGCAAAGATGGCAGCCTACCTCTCCTATTGGGAGCTCTGTCTAAGCCAGGTTTGAAACTGCTGCCGGCTGGAAAACAGTGGCAGGGGCAGCTGGAGGCCCTGGTTGGGAGATACTGCTCACTGAAGAGAAACGGGATTCAGGACCTATGTGGATAAGCAGTCTGACCGCTTTTCTGTAGGACAGTTGTGCTATGTTGGAGGATGGCTCCAGTCCCTAGTCATCGCAGACTCCTTGGAGTTCAAGGACAATGATAGCTAAGGCAGTCAAACAGCAAAGATGGCGGCCATCTTTGGATGGAAAACACTGCTGAGCCAGTGGCTGGAGACCTGCTCAGCAGGCCCCCGGAGGTGAGGAGAAGCAGGGTCAGGGACCCATGTTAAAAAGCAGTCTGGCTGCTTTTCTGTAGGGTGGCTGCACAGAAGACAACAATGGTTAACTCTGTGAAGCAGCAAAGATGGGGGACTGCCTCTCCCTCTGGGAGCTCCATCTCAGGGAGATGTAATGCTGCTACCAGTGGCTAGCTGGATCCTAGGCCAGTGGGTCTTATCCTGCAAGGTACTATGGAAGCAGGGCCTGCATCTCATCACTGCTTGGCGTCCTGTATTCAGCCCCTTTCCTAGGGGTATCTGTGGGGCAGGGGTGTGTGTAACCTCTTGCTTTGCCAGAGTTGCAGCTGCTTTTTGCTGGGAAAAAAGAGCCCCAGATATCTAAGGCTCCCAGGGTTCTGTGTGTGCCTAAGAAGCTACTCTGCTGAAACTCCACAGAGTTCTGCATGTCAGACTGAAGGCCCTGGTGGAGTATGTTCATGAGGGGATCTCCTGAGCCAAGGGTTGCAGAGATGCACGGGAAAAGTGTGGATCCCCAGGGTCGCTCACTCACTTACTGCTTCCCTGGGCTGGGGAGGATCCCCTGGCTCCATTTTGCTCCCACATAGGTGGTCATCTTGCCTTGAATTTCTCCATTCTCTGTGAGTTGAGTTGTTTCCTTGATGAGTCTCAATGCATGTACGTGGATGTTTCAATTGAAGATGCTGTATTTACCTGCCCTTGCTGTATTTTCTTGCACTTTCTATTTCTCTCCAAGAGTGTGCACACCAGCTACTTCTAGTTGGCCATCTTGGCCAGCATTTTTATTTGATTCTCTTTTATGGCTGAGTAGTATTCCATTGTGTGTGTATGCGTGAGTACACACACAATGGAATGCTGTATTGTCTTTATCCAATCATCTGTTGATGGACACTTAGGTTAATTCCATGTCTTTACTACTGTGAATAGTGCTGTGATAAGCATATAGATGTAAGTATCTTTTTAATATAATGATTTCTTTTATTTTGGGTAGATACCCAGTAGTGGGATTGCTGGATCAAATAGTAGTTTTTTTTTTTTTTTTTAAGTTATTTGAGCAATCTCTCTATTGTTTTTCATAGAGGTTGCACTAATTTACATTCCCACCAATAGTGTGTAAGTGTTCCCTTTTCTAGGCATACTCATTACATCTATTATTTTTTGACTTTTTAATAGTAGCTGTCCTGACTAGTGTAAGATGGTATCTCATTGTGGTTTTAATTTGCATTTCTCTGATGCTTCATGATGTTGAGCATTTTTTTCATGGTTGTTGGCCATTTGTATGTCTTCTTTTGAAAAATGTCTATTCATGTCCTTTGCCCACCTTTTGCTTTTTTTTTTTTTTTTTTTTTTTAATTATTATACTTTAAGTTCTGGGATACATATGTAGAACATGCAGGTTTGTTACATGGGTATACACGTGCCATGGTGATTTGCTGCATTTATCAGCCCGTCATCTACATTAGGTATTTCTTCTAATGCTATCCCTCCCCTAGCCCCCCACCCCCCGACAGACCCTGGTGTGTGATGTTCCCCTTGCTGTGTCCATGTGTTCTCATTGTTCAACTCCCACTTATGAGTGAGAACATGCCATGTTTGGTTTTCTGTTATTGTGTTAGTTTGCTGAGAATGATGGTTTCTGGCTTCATCTAAGTCCCTGTAAAAAACATGTACTCATCCTTTTTTATGACTGCATAGTATTACATGGTGTATAAGTGCCACATTTTCTTTATCCAGTCTATCATTGATGGGCATTTGGGTTGGTTCCAAATCTTTGCTGTTGTGAACAATGCTGTAATAAATATATGCGTGCATGTGTCTTTATAGTAGAATGATTTATAATCCTTTGGATATGTACCTAGTAATGGGATTGCTGGGTCAAATGGTATTTCTGGTTCTAGATCCTTGAGGAATCGCCACACTGTCTCCTACAATGGTTGAACTAATTTACACTGCCACCAACAGTGTAAAAGCATTCCTATTTTTCCACATCCTCTCCGGCATCTGTTGTTTCCTGACTTTTTAAATGATCGCCGTTCTAACTTCTTTGCCCACTTTTTAATGGGGCTATTTCTTTTTTGTTGTTCTGTTGTTTGAATTCCTTTTAGATTCTGGATATTAGTCCCTCGTTAGATGAATAGTTTGCAAATATTTTCTTCCATTCTGCAGGTTGTCTGTTTATTCTGTTGATTATTTCTTTTATTGTGCATAAGCTTTTTAGTTAAGCCCCATTTGTCTATTTTTGTTTTTCTTGCATTTGCTTTTGAGGCCATAATTGTTGTGAATACTTTGCCTAGGTCAATGTCCAGAAGAGTTTTCCCCATGTTTTCTTCTAGTATTTTAATAGTTTCAGGTCTTACATTTAAATTTTTAAACAATCTTGGGTTGATTTTTGTATAAGCTAAAAGGGGAGGGGCTCCAGTTTTATGCTTTTGCATATGGCAATCCGATTTCCCCAGCAACATTTATTGAAAAGAGTGTCCTTTACTCAATGTATGTTTTTGTCAACTTTGTCAAAGATCAGTCGCCTGTAACTATGTGGCTGTATTTTTGGGTTCTCTATTCTGTTCCATTTATCTATGCATCTATTTTTATACCGGCAGGATGCTGTTTTGGTTATTATAGCCTTGTAGTGTAAAGTCAGGTAATCTGATACCTCCAGCTTTGTTATTTTTGCTTAGAAATGTTTTGGCTATGGGTTCTTTTTTGATTCCATATAAATTTTAGGATTGTATTTTTCTATTAAAAATTGCATTCATATTTTGATAGCAATTGCATTAAATCTGTAGATTGCTTTGGGTAGTATGGTCCTTTTAATGATATTGATTCTTTTAACCCATGAGCATGGGATGTTTTTCCATTTGTTTGTGTCATCTATAATTTCCTTTACCAGTGTTTTGTAGTTTTCCTTGCAGAGAGCTTTTACTTTCCTGGTTAAATATATTCCTAGGTATTTTTTTGTTGTTGCTATTGTTAATGGAATTGATTTCTTGATTTGATTCTTAGCTTGATCATTATTGTTATACAGAAATGCTACTGATTTTTGTACATTGATTTTTTTTATCCTGAAACTTTACTGAACTCATTTATCAAATTTGGGAGTCTGTTGGAGGAGTCCCTGGGGCTTTCTAGCTGTAAGATCACATCATCAACAGAGATAATTTGAATTCCTTCTTTCCAATTTGGATGACTTTTATTTCTTTCTGTTGCCTGATTGCTCTAAGACTTCCAGTACTATGTTGAATAGGAGTGGTGAAAGTGGGCATCCCTTCCTTGTTCCAGTTCTTAGGAAATGATTTCAACTTTAACCTGTACAGTATGATATTGGCTATGGGTTTGTCATATATTGCTTTTATTATTTTAAGGTATGTTCCTTTAATGCCTAGTGTGTTGAGGGTTTTTATCATTAAGAGATGCTGAATTTTATCAAATGCTTTTTTTGCATCTATTGAGAGGATCATATCATTTTTGTTTTTAATTCTGTCTATGTAGTGAGTCACATTTATTGATTTGCATATGTTGAACCATTCTTGCATTTCTAGGATAAATCTCACCTGATCATAGTGTAGTATCTTTTTGATGTGCTTTTGGATGTGGTTTGCTTGTATTTTGTTGAGGATTTTTGCATTTATGTTCATTGGTGATATTGGTCTGTAGTTTTCTTTTTTTGCTGTATCTTTGTCTGGCTTTGGTATTTAGGATGATACCAGATTCATATAATGAGTTAGGAAAGATTCCCTTCACCTCAAGTTTTTGAAAGAGTATCTGGAGGATTGGTACCAGTTCTTCTTTGTATGTTTTACAGAATTTTGTTGTGAATCTCTGTGGTCATTGGCTTTTATTTTCTTGGGAGATTTAAAAATTACTGATTCAGTCTCACTACTTGTTATTGGTCTGTTCAGTATTTCTATTTCTTCCTGAATCAACCGTGGTTGGTAGTATGTTTCCACGAATTTATCCATTTCCTCTAGGTTTTCTAGTTTGTGAGCATATAGTTGCTCCTAGTAATCTCTGATTATCTTTTGTATTTATGTGGTATCAGTTTTGGCACCTCCTTTTAAATTTCTGATTATGTTTACTTGGATCTTCTCTGTCTTTCTTGGTTAGTCTAGCTAATGGTTTATCAACTTTATCTTTTAAAGAACTAACTTTTTGTTTCATTAATCCTCAGTATTCTTTTGTTCTTAATTTTATTTAGTGCTGCTCTGATTTTTGTTATTTCTTTTCTTCTACTAGCTCCGAGTTTGGTTAGTTCTTTTTTTCCTAGTTACTTGAGGTGCAATGTTAGGTGGTTACTTTGTTATCTTTCTTTTTTTTTTTTTTTTTGATGTAGACATTTAACACTATAAAATTCCCTTTTAGTGCTGCTTTTTCTGTATCTTAGAAGTTTTGGTATGTTATGTTTCCATTTTCATTTGTTTCAAAAAATTTTAAATTTCCTTCTTAATTTTGTCATTGACCCAAAGATCATTCAGGAATATGTTTAATTTCCATGTATTTGTATCTTTTTGAGAGCTATTCTTGGCATTGATTTCTGGTTTTATTACACTGTTGTCTGAGAAGATACTTGGTATAATTTCACTTTTTAAAAATTTATTAAAACCCGTTTTGTGGCTTTATATATTACCTGTCTTGGAGAATGTTCCCTGAACTGATGAGAAGAATGTCTATTCTGCCATTTTGGGGTAGAATGTTCTATAAATGTCTTTCAGGTTCATTTAGTCCAAAGTCCAATTTAAGCCCAGTTTTTCTTCGTTGGTTATGTGTCTCAGTGATCTGTCTAGTGCTATGAGTGGGGTAGTGACATCCCCTGGTATTATTGTATTGCAGTCTGTGGCTTTATTTCGGTCTAGCATTATTTGTTTTATGAATCTTAGGGCTCTAATGTTGGATGCATGTGTATTTGTGATCATTATATCCTCTCGTTGAATTGATCCCTTTATCATATTATGACTTCTGTCTTTTTTTTTTTTTTAAACTGTTGTTGGCTTAATGTCTGTTTTGTCTGACGTAAGTATATCTACTCCTTCTTGCTTTTGGTTTCCGTTTGCATGGAATATCTTTTTCCACCCCTTTACCATCAATCTATAAGTGTCTTTTCCAGAAGGTGGGTTTCTTGTAAGTAGCATATAGTTGGTTCATGTTTTTTTATTCCTTCTGTTAATCTATATCTTTTAAGTGATTCATTTAATACATTTATATTTAATGTTAACATTGATATGTGATTTTTCATTATTGTCATAATATTAATTGTTATCTAGTTGCTTTGTAGATTCTTTGTTTCTTTCCCCCACCACCCCCATCTGTGGTTTGGTGGAGTTCTGTCATGTTGCCATTTATTTATTTCTCTTTCTCCTTTATGTGATTGTTTTATAAGACCTGTGAGTTTTATATTTCATGAATTTTTATGATGGTGAATAACAATCTTTGGTTTTCCATGTTTATAACTCCTTTGGACATTTCCTATAGGGTTGGCCAAATACTGACAAATTCCCTCAGCATTTGCTTGTCTTGGAAAGAATTTATTTCCTCTTCATTTATGGAACTTATTCTGGCAGGACACAGAATTCATGATTGGTAGGTTTTTTAAAGCACTTTGAAGATGAAATCTCTTCTGGCTTGTAAAGTTTCTGCTAAAATTTCCACTGTTAGTCTGACAAGGTTTTCTTTATAGGTGACTGGATGCTTTTCTCTTGCTGATTTTAGGATTTTTTTTCTTCATGCTTACTTTAAACTGTCTGATGACAACATGTCATGATGAAGTACTTCTTGCAGTGTATCTTCCTAGTGTTTACTGGGCCTCCTGTATCTAAATGTCTAATTCTCTTGCAAGACTAGGGAACTTTTTATGAATTATTTCCCTTAATCAGTTATTAAAACTTTTTGCTTTTTATTCTCCCATACAAATCATTGGTATTCCCATGGACTCCATTGTATACCATGAATCTATATATTGGTATTCCATTGGAATACCAATGATTTGTATGTTTGGAGACTTTACGTAGTCCCATACTTCTTGGAGACTTTACCTAGTCCCATACTTCTTGAAGACTTTGTTTATTCTTTTTTTATTCTTGCTTCTTTATTTTTGCTTTACTGGGTTAATTAAAAAAATCTGTCTTCAAGTTTTGATGTTGTCTCTTCTGTGTATTCTAGTCTACTGTTGGAGGTTTCAACTGTATTTTGTTATTCCTTCAATATTTTTCAATTCCAGAAGTTCTATTTTTAAGATATTTATCTCCTTGGTAAATTTCTCATTCATATCCTGAACTGATTTTTTTTGGTATTCGTTTTCAGATGTCTTCTGAATCTTACTGAGCTTCTTTAAAATCAATATTTTGATTCTTTATCTGACATTTCAAATATTTCATTTTGGTTAGAATCCATTACTAGAGAGTTAGTGTGATTTTTTGGGGGATGTGTGATAACACCCTACTTTTTCATACTTTTAATATTGTTATGCTGTTTCTTCTCATCTGAAGAAACAATCATTTCTTATTTCTTATTTTTGCATTTACTTTTATTTGGACAGGACTTTTTTTTTTTTTTAAGATCCGAAGTGATTTTACTTTTATTTCCTTCACTTTAAGCCAATCTTGAAATTTCACTGTGATTTCTGGGGTCAGGGCAGAAGGAAGGTGGTGTTAAGAATCATCAGGGCTGTGACTCAGTTGGCCCATGGAGGTGCAGGCAGGGTGGGCTCTCACTGGGGCAGCTAGAGGAGCACAGACTTGCCTGCTGGCAGGTAGGTGATGTTCCAAGAGCATGAGAGCTGGTACACGATGTCCTCTGTGGCTTACAGCTTGTGCAGCTCAATCAAACCATCCCCTGTGGTGGTCAGTGAGTTGGCAATCAGCTTGGCTGCTTTGGAGTTGCCCTCAGCAGAGATGATGGCTGCCTTTTTCTGCTGCTCAGCCTTTTTCCACCACAAATCTGGCCCTCTCTGCTTTCTGCTGAGTCACCAGTTTGGCTTTCACCACTTCTGTGAACTCCTTCCAGAAGCTCTGATATGCCAACGACATGTTGTCCAGGATGAGCCCAAAGGTGGCTGCTCACTCCTTAAGGTCATTGCTCACCTGCCTGGAGACCAGCTGTCTCTGTGTGATTAGTTCTCCAGCATCAAAGTGAGCCACCACTGACTTGAGGATTTCTATAGTGATGGATGGCAGCACATGCTCATCATAGTCCTTTCCAGTGCTGGTATAGATGTGAGGAAGCTGGCTAGCAAAAGGCTAGAAGAAGATGTGGAGTGTGTTGTTGACATTCTGTAAATCTTTGCTACCTGTGATGACTGGCACATTACATTGTTGAGATGGCAGTCAAAGGTAATTGGTTTCTACACTCATGGGATGAAAAAGTGAATTCCTTTCCCTACCACAATGTTCTGTACTCCATGGAATTGGTCAAAGACAATAACTCTGCACCAAGCATCCACATTATATAAGGCAGAGTTTGCCACACCTCCTGCAACGGCTAACGGTGGGCCAAACTTGCTAATGAGCTCAAACACTTTGGCAGTCATGTTTCCTTGTGCTGGAGCTTCCCAGACCTGCTTCCACTCTGACCTCCACAAGAATTCCCCAGCCACGGATGGAACTTTTTAATTTTTCCTTGAAGATGTGACTATAAGGTATGTTGAGTAGGGCCATTTTGCTTTGCTTCTGAGTGTGTTCAGTGGCAAAGACTGGTTACAGATAACCTTAGTGTGGTAGGTTTCTCAAATGCCAGCTGTAGTAGTTGTGTACCAGTTGAGACCACAGGCTTATGGTCTCCTGAGAAACTGGAGGTGTGGGGGCCAAAGAAGCTTCTCTCATTTTCAATTGCTGTGCAGTTGTGTCAGCAGATTTTGTATTTGGTTGTGCTGCTTGACCCCCAGGCCAGTAGGTGGCACTTGCAGGTAAGAGATGGCTATGGTGGCAGCAATTGGGTTTATCTTGATCTTTGTTTACCAGGAGAAGTTTTCCAGTGTCCCAAGCATTGGACTGGGCTGTGGGATGCTCAGTGGTTGGGGTTCTAGGCTCAGCCTCAGTGGGAGTTGTGGGGGTGAAGCTGTTGGAGATGGACTAGCCCAGCCTGCCCTCAGGCTTCCTAATTGTGGGTGCAAGTATCTGCTCTGATGAGCCCAGGGGACAGTTGCCAAATGCCTGGGGATGTTCCCAGGTAAGGAGTGAAAAATAGGCACTGCATGGGAAGGGAGGGGTGGCACTAGCTCCTAGACTAGGTGAGTGGGTGTGGTACTCACTTATCTCTCACCTCTCAGATCCAGCTGTGCTCAATCCCTCGTTTTGACCAAGAGAGCAAGGTTGGGCACTCAGTAACGTTGCATGCAGATTGCCTTTAGATTGCAAAGCTGTTCATGTCTGCAAATTTCACCACCTGTGCAAAACCACAGCTCTCCAGAAAATTTCCTCCTTCTCTGATCCCATGAAGAGGCAGAGCCCAGTTCCAGTGCCCATAATTGCAGCACACTCCAAACTTGCTCCTCAGTTCTGGCTATGGGAGCTCCTCCCTCACTCCAGACCCAGGACTCCAATCTCCAGCCCAAGACTCTCTAATGCCCACGGCAGGCACTGCTGCTAAGTAGCCGTATCCCACCAAGTTTGAGATGAGCCAGAATTGAGAATACTATCCTCCAACTGGGTCCCAGCTTTGAGAAAATGCCTAGGACATTTCTCAGTGTCTTTTCTTCTCACAGTATCCAAGCCTTTCCCCCAGTTAGCTCCAGGGCTTGGGAGGGACAAGGTGCTTTTGGTACAGTTCCCCAGTGGAAAGGTAGAATGTAGACTGATATGCTTTGGGTCCATGTCCCCCACCAAGTCTCATGTCGAATTCTAGTCCCCAGTGTTGGAGGTGGGGCCTGGGGGGATGTGGTTGGATCATGGGAGTGTATTTCTCATGAGTGGTTTAGCGTTATCCTTTCAGCACTGTTCTTGTGATAGTGAGTGAGTTCTCATAAGATCTAGTTGTTTAAAAGTGTGCAGCATCTCCCCTCTTACTCTGTCTTGCTCCTGCTCCTGCCATGTGAGACACTTTGCTCACCTTTTGATTTCTGCCATGATTGGAAGCTTCCTGAGGCCTCCCCTGAAGCAGAACCTGCTATACTTCCTGTATAGCCTGCAGAACCATGAACCAATTAAACCTCTTTTCTTTATAAATCACCTAGTCCCACATCTTTTTTACAGCAATGAGAGAACGGACTAACTCATAGAAAGACACCGTCTTGGCTTCTCATGTACTGGGGTTTCACTCACATTTCTCAGCCAGATGCTGCTGTGCAGACTGCCTGCCTACCTTTTCTTTCCTGAGATCTGAAATGTCCTTTGCTTTTCTGTTGAATTCTCAGGTTCCTTCTTGAATAAAAGATCACAGTGTGAATCTTGAAACACTGTTTTGCTTCTTGCAAGTAGGTGAAGGATGCTAGAAAAGCATCTAATCTTCCATCATGGAGGAGAAAAGCAGAATAGTTTTCTAAATGTTTATTTTACTTGGGTTTTATTGAACTTCTAGGATTTGTGGCTTTATAGTCATCAAATTTGGAAATATTTTAGCCACATTTTTTCAAACTTTTTTTTGTCCCCACTTTAATTCTCACCTTTTATTCTGGACTCCAATTACATGTATTTTATTCTGCTTGATATTATTCCACTAAGGCTTTTTAAAAAATTTTTTTCCCTGTGCTATTCATTTTAAGTAGTCTCTGAATTAGGTATTTGTTGCTGCTCAACAAATTATTCTAAAACTTAATAGGTTAAACCAATGATAAATATACATCAAATGATTTCTGTGGATCATGAATTTGGGTGTGACTTAGCTAATGGTTCTGGCTTGGAGTGTCCCTCATCAAGTTGCAGTCAAGATATTGTCTTAAGATTGCAGTTATTCGAAGACTTAATAAGGGCTGAAGATCTACTTCCAAGATGGCTCACTTACATTGTTGATAAGTTGGTTCTGATTGTTGGCAGGAGGTCTCTGTCCTTTGCCATTTGGACTGCTCCATAGTTGCTGTCATTTGAGTGTTTTTGTGACCTGATAGCTGACTTCCGTCACAGCAAGTGATCAACTGAGCAAGATGAAAGAGGAAATGTCTTTTATGACAGCTTTAGGGCATAACTTCACTTTTGCTCCAGTCTGAAGATCACACAGACATATCAAATCCAGGTATGACACAATGGGTGGGTATTACACAATGACACAAGTACTAGGAATTGAAGATCATTGATACCATCTTGGAAGTTGGCTACCATGGTTTCTATTGTTGTGTCTTTAAGTGTACTGATATTTTCTTCTGAACTATCCACTCTGTTATTCAGTTCATTCAGTGACTTTTTTTTCATTTTGGATACTGTATTTTTCATCTCTAGAAGTTCCATTTGGGTCTTTTATTATACCTTTTATTTCGCTTTCCCTCATGTTCATGTTTTCATTTAGATTCTTACGCCTATTAAAAATGTTTATAAAAATGCTTTTAAGGTTCTTGTCCCTGAATTTCATTATTTCTGCCATTTTGAGCCTGTTTCTATTTATTGATTTTCCTTCTGGTATGGGTCACATTTTTCACTTCTTTGCATGCCTAGTAATTTCTTATTGGTTACTAGACATTGTTAATTTTACATTTTAATAAGTGAGTTATATTTTGTTGTATTTTTTTAAGGAATACTGAACTTTGTTCTGGCAGACATTCACGTTACTTGGTTCGCTCAATCCTTTTGAAAGTTGCTTTTTATCTTTGTTCAGGAAGGTTCAGAGCAGCCTTAACTCTGGAGTTAATTTATCCTCACTTTTAAAGTATGACTTTTCTGAGGACTCTACCTAATTATATATTATAGTACCTCTCCACTCTGGCTTATGGAAGCACAAACTATTTTTAGATGTAGGTAAGCTCTAGGAATTGTTCAGCCTCCTGATTTTTAGTGATCTTTCCTTGGCTTCATAGTTTCAACCCGATTATATACAAATTGGTCATCAGTCAAAGACTCAGTGAAAACCCCTTTCAGATCTCCAGATTTTCTTTCTAGGCAGCTCCCTCCTCTTCATTTCTCTGTCCTAAAAATTCTAGGCATTTCAGCCTCTCTAAACTTCTATATGTGTCTTCACAATTCCTCAAGAATATCATCTCTGTTTGGTGGCCCCTCTCTGTGCTGTAGCCTAGAAACTGCCTTCAGGTTTCTAGGACAATCATAGGGGTTAACTTATTGGTTTCCTTTCTTTCAGTATCAACCTTGTGGTTCCTATTATCCAAAGTCTACGAATAATTGTTTCATATATTTTGCCCTGTTTTCTAACTGTTTTTAGTAGAAGAGAAATTCTTATACCAGTTAATCCTTGGTGGGTGAAAGCAGAAATATGTGGGGCTTTGGGGAGAAGCTGAATAGTCTGGGCACTGACCAATGAGAACAGTTGTTGGTAGTGCTGGAGTAGAAACTGGGAGGCCTCCTCTTGTGCCAGGCAGGGAAGAGCTTTTCCCTACTCTTGACTTCCTTGAAATCAAAATGTGTTTACCTAAACACATTTTGGTCCTCTCCTTATTCCTTTACTTACTTTACCTATGGGGAGGTTCACCAAACCTGGTTCATGTTTTGGGCTAGAATAGCTGGCTTAGTCCTGTTCTCCTGCCTTCTTGTGGGAGTAAGCCCAGAGGGTGATATGCTGGTATAAGAATGAGGAATGTAACTCAGTCCCTGGGATTCAGGGTGCTCACTGAGTTTGGAGTTCCTGTGGAACATCTAACTGGAGATGAAGACAACTCCTACAAGATGGGGGGGAGTTGGGTACATGGGTCTGGGGCTCAACTGGACTGCTATTTTATAGCTGTGTGAAGAAGATGACTGGTAAGAAGGGGTTTCTTGAGGGCAGTGTCTGGAATGAGGTGGAAATATCATAGATTTGTTGAACAAATGAATTAATGAGTTCATGAATAGCCATTGTTCCCAATAGAAGATAATTCTAAACACTAGGAAAACTCATACATATGTAATGAGACACGTTAACTTATGGATTTATTATTCTGTGACTACCACTGATTAATTTACTAACTAAATTTTTGATTGATTTTTGCATATAATAATACTGCGAACTTCTTCAGAAATAAAAGGTGTGCTAAAAAAGATAAGAAAAGTTAAAAATTTTTGGGTGAGATTAACAGCATATTGTTCATTAGTTGCTGAGAAGTGGTTACACCTGTTATTGTGAGTATGGTTAATACTGCTCACGTTATTCAGCCAGAGAAATAATATCTAATTACCAGGGGTTATATAAAGTAACATAAGTAGAAAGAAATATATTATACTAAGGGATAGAGAAACTGGTTTTGACATACAGGTAAGGAAAATTAGATACCAATCTGACTTTATAACACTACAAATTTTATTACAGAAGATGTTAACAATTTCTATTAACATTTATAGATGACCTTAATTTCAAAAAATGTTTTGAAATAGAAAAGAACTTGCATACATTCATGTAAATCTGGTATACAAGGGGTTTTAATCTGTTACCAAAAGAGAGAAGCAAATTGACATAATTTTTATACATATTAAATCAATTTTGTCTTCTCACTTGAGAGCTTTAAAATAATAAAATGATCAATATGCAGATAGGGTGAACTCTATTTGCTACCAATTATCTGTATTAAGGAAAAAAGCATTGAAAGGAATTAAGTAAACAAACAGGTTTTATTTCATGTTGCAGGCCATTTTAATATGATTCTTACTGGTAACTCAAACTTAAGATGACTAAACCGATTTTTTGAAAAGTGTCTATATATTGTCCAGGATTTTAAAATTGTATGGATATAGTGAATAGTAGGAGCTAGAAAAGTACCCAATCTTTGGGGTAAAGGATAATGTCAGTAAATCTGATTCATATTTTAATACCACTTCTCTGTTTAGCTAACTAAAGAGTGTGAGTGTTTGCTTTTCTTTGAAAATGAGTTAAAATTTTAATGCAATGAAAACGATGTCAAGAAACTTGGATGTTAGCCTGACTGTACCTGTAACTATCTATAGAACATCAGAGCATTAAATAACCTCTCCATGGATGCAAAATGTCAGAATAGGATCTATGTTTCCATTTATTTATATAATCAGTATTTACTGAGTACCTAATATATAACAGAGGCTGGTTTGGATTCTGAAGATATGGTAATGAGCAAGACAAATAAAGCTTCCATTTAAATTGCTTACAGTCTAGTTGGAAAGGGAGAGACAGAGGATAAGTATATAAACAAATATAGTATCAGAAAACGCTAAGTGCAATGAAGAAAACATGAGATAACAGGATAAAAAGTGACAGTGGCAGTAGGCTGCATTAGACTTGGTGGTTACGGAAGGGTTTTCTAAAGAAGTAATCTTTAAGCTGAGATGATAAGGAGGAAGGCATTCAAAGACTTGTTGAAAGGTTGCTCCATAATAAACAAATAGCAAATGTAAAAGCACTGTTCCAAGAACAAGTTTGGAATGTTCGAAGAGACATAATAAATAAAAGGTGGAGGGAGGTGGGTATGACATGAAGTTAGACAAATAGGCACAGATCATTTCCACCTACCATATTTTTTATCAGTTTTATTGAGGTATAATTGACATACAATAAATTGCATATATTAGTTTCCTAGGACTGCCATTAACACAGTACCATAAACTGAGGGGTTTAAAACAACAGAGATTTATTTTCTCACAGCTCTAGAGGCCAGAAGTCCAAGATCAAGGTGTCTGCAGGGCCATGTTCCCTGTGAAGCTGCTGAGCTAGGATGTATTCCAGGCCTCTATTGTAGCTTCTGGTAGTCCTTGGTTTGAGGCAACATAGTTTCATTCTTTACATGGCATTCTCCTTGTTTGTGTGTCTGCGTCCAAATTTCCTCTTTTTGTAAGGGGATATATTCAATCATATTGGCTAGTGGCCTACTTTACTCCAGTGTTATTTCATATTAATTAATTTCATTTATAATGAACTTATTTCCAAATAAGGTCACATTCTGATATACTACAGGTTAGAACTTCAACATTTGAAATTTGGGGGCACATAGTTCAACCCCTAACCCTGCATATATTTTGATAGGTTTTAACATATGTATATCCTATAAAACCATCATCACAATCAAGATAAGGAACATATTTTTCACCTCCTAAATGTTTCCTCTGCCTCTTGGAAATCCTCTTTCTTCCCCTTCCTTGTCTTTTCTCATCCCCAGGCAATCATTAATCTGCTTTCTGTCTTACATTAATTTGTATTTTCTGGTATTTTATATGAACAGAATTATATGGCATGTACTCTGTTTTGGTCTATGTTAATAATAGTAATATTATAACATAATTATTGATATTAATGTCACTACTATGTCAGTAGTTTATTCCTATTCATTGCTGGCAAATATTCTATTGCATATGTATGACATATTTGTTTATCAACTGTGGATGGACATTCAGTTTGTTTCCAGTTTGGGACTATTAAAAATAAAGATGCTATAAATGTTTGTGTAAAAGTTCATGGATGGGTATATCCTATTATTTCTCTTAGATAAATACTTAGGAGTGGAATGGTTAGGTCATATTGTAGGTGTATGTTTAACTGTTTGAGAGACTTACGAACTGACAAACTTGTACCATTTTATGTTTCCATCAAACATTGTATGCAAATTTCAGTTGCTCCACATCCTTGCTAACCCTTGATAGTTCCAATTTTTAAATTTTAGGCAGCCCAAGAAGTGTGTAGTTCTATGTCATTGAGGTCTTAATTTGCTTATCTCTGAGACTAATGATGAAAATTTTTCATCTGTTTAGTTCCCATCTATATAATTTTGTGAAATGTCTAGTCAAACATTTGCTTATTTAAAAAATTGGATAATTTTTTTCTTACAGTTGAGTATAGCAAGTTCTTCATATATTCTGTATACAAGTTCTTTATCTTATATATAATTTGCAGGTTTCTTTTCTTTCAGTTTGTGGTATGTCTTTGTTGTTTTAACAATGCCTTTTGAAGAGAGAAGTTCTTAATTCTGACAGAGTCCAATTTATTGTTTTTGAAAATGGATCATGCTGTTGGTGTTATATCTAAGAAAGTTTTCCCTAATTAAAGTTTTGCCTAACAAAAGTTTTATTCCATGCTTTCTTCTAGAAGTTTTAGAATTTTAGTTTTTATATTTCATGTTAACATTTGTATATAATGCAAGCTATGTATTGAAGTTATTTATTTTTAAAAAGTATTTATTTTTATATATGGATAACGAATTGTTCCAGCACCATTTGTTGAAAATATTATTTATTCTCTACGTAATTTCATTTTCACCTTTCTTGAAAGTCATCTGACCACATGTGTGCAGGTTTATTACTGGACCATATTTTGTTCCAACGATCTGTCTTACCACCACTTTCTTAATACCATAGTTTTACAATCTTGAAATCAGCGATTCAATAAGATTTTCTACATAGATGGTCATGTTGTATGTGAATAAAATTTTACTCCTTCCTTTCCCATCTGAATGTCTTTTTTCCTTTGGCTTATTGCATTAACATTACACGTACAGTACAGTGTTTAATAGAAGATGCAAAAGCAGACATTTTTGCCTTTTTCCTGATCTTAGAGGAATGATATTAATCATAAATTTTCGCTGATGCCTTTTATTAAGTTAGGAAGTTTTCTTCTATTCCAAGTTTCCTGAAAATTTTTTCGGGAATATATGTTGGATTTTGTCAAATGCTTTTGTGTATGTGGTTGTGTGTGTGTGTGTGTGTGTGTGTGTGTGTGTGTTTCCATTGAGATCATCGTAAGCCTTTTATTTTTTAGTCTGTTGGTATGGTGAATTTTCTTAATTGAATGCAAACTAAACTTGCATTCCTGAAATAAATTCCACTTTGACCATGATGTATTATTCTTTTTATGTATTGTTTATTTTGTTTTGCTAAATTTTGTGAAGAATTTTTGTATCTCTGTTCATTTCATGAGGGTTATTAGTTTGTGGTTTTCTTTTTTGATAATGTCTTTCTTGTGAACTCTGTCTGCCTTGGGGATCCATGGACTCCCAGGTCTCTCTCTTCAATTTGGTGATGCTTGTGGTCTCTGCCTTGGTAACCTTTCCTGTCCTATGGCTCAGAAACTTTCTCCAGGCAGTTTTTTCCTGTTTGTTTCCTATGTCTCTCAGATCACGTACTTTTGTTACCTGATGTCCAATATGTATAGAGACATTATTTTATGTATTTTGTATTGTTTTATAATTATTTTGAGTGAGAAAGTAAACCTGGATCAGAAGCACAAATTCAACATGCCTGGATTCTTTTAACAGTATGAGATCATATACATTAAGGCCTCTTTAGCAAGAAAATCACTACCCAAATGCATGATATTTATTATAGTTCTTCTAGTAACAGGCCAAGTGTTTATATAGTTGCCCATTACATATGTACACACACATACACACATATATATCTCCCAGGGATAGGTATATAAATCCACTAGAAAATGAGTTCCTGAATCAATGCTTTATACAAAGGAGGCACTCATTCCATTAGAAGCACATATCTAATATTCTTCCATTTATCATACTCTTGTGTTAGCGTCTTGTCTGAAATTAGATTAGCACCCTCATTTCCATTTCCCTGTTTTCAAAATTATCTTATTACATAGTAGCTCACATTCCCAAGACTTTGGAGCCCCTGGCATGGCCATTTCTCGGTATATATCTGTTAAACGAAATATGGCCTGAGGATACCTCTGTGTTGTGAGTTCCTACATAATGAACTGCAACCTAACTTAGTATGTAAACTAACTGCAAGCCTAACTTAGGAGTGTACTTTGGTAACAAACAGCTGAGTTTCAGCTCATCACGGCAGCTGAGCTTCAATCAATTATAGGCAGCCAGCTGATCAGACTTTGTCCAAGTAAGGCAAGTGCTGATCTATAATGAAATAAAGCTGTTTCTGTATCTCATTTCTACTTTCTGTTCATAAATGCTGTCTGCCCACATTGAGGAGCAGAGTTCTGTGAATCTCTTCTGATTCTGAGGGCTGCCTGATTCAACAATCATTTGCTCAATTAAACTGACAAAAACAAGCAATGGGGAAAGGATTCCCTATTCAATAAATGTTGCTGAGATAACTGGCTAGCCATATGCAGAAGATTGAAACTGGATCCCTTCCCTACACTGTATAGAAAAATCAACTCAACATGGATTAAAGCCTTAAATGTAAAACCTAAAACTGTAAAAACTCTGGAGGATAACCTCGGAAATATCATTCCGGATGTAGGACCAGGCAAAGATTTCATGACAAAGACGACAAATGCAACTTCAACAAAAACAAAAATTGATAAATGGGACCTTTAACTAAAGAGCTTCTGCATTATGACCCAGAAACTTTCTCCAGTCTGTTTCTCCCTGTCTGCTTCCCATCTCTCTAGGATCGTGTACTTTTGTTACCTGGTATAACAGCGAAAGAAACTATCAACAGAATAAACACACAACCTACAGAATGGGAGAAAATATTTGCAAACTATGCATCTGACAAAGGTCTAATACCCAGAATCCGTAAGAAGCTTAAACAGATTTATAAGCAAAAACTGAAGAACCCTGTTAAAAAGTGGGCAAAAGACATAAACAGACACTTTTCAAAAGAAGATATATACGTGGCCAACAAGCATATGAAAAAATGCTCAACACCAAAAATCGTTAGAGAAGTGATATTACCTTTTCATAGAAACTAAAGCAGTCAAGCATGCCAATGTCATATAGCAAGTAAATGGCAGGGCCAAAATTTTATCTCAGGTCAGCTTGACATCCTGTCAGATGTGGCCATGTTCCTCAGATAGTCATTCTTTCACACATGTAAATTTTACTTAATATCTTAAAATCCCCCCCAAAAGATTTTGAACTACACATTTTGTTCTAAACAAAATTTTTAGATGAGGAATAATTTTATATATCTTTACATGAACATTTAGGTAAAACTTGAAGCACTCAAGCCCTAAATAAATTTTTATTCCCAAGACTTACTTAGATGATGTTAGTGTTTTTTGAATTTGGCTTTTCCCATTCTGTATCTATCTTTTATTAATATTAATAAATAAATATTAATAAAGAATATATTTAAAAGGTAATTTATTTTGAAACAGGAGAGAGGAAAATGCATGCTTCAATAATGTCAGCTTCCAGGGAAAGATATTGTGAGCTTGTTTGTCTAAATACATTTTATTTGGAGTTCAGTATGAATTTTCAATAGATGCTTTTCAGATAAAAAAGCAGTAAATCAAATGCAATTATATAACCAAGAAGATCAGAGGGGATTATCCTGAAGGGTATAAAATGAACCAAGAGCTTTTAGTTTGGGTCATCACAGCATCTGCTCACCAATGCAAAGTAAGGTAGGTGTCTATAGTAAGAAGGCTCTGTGAAATGAAATGTTCTTAAGCTATTTTTTTCATTTTCACCATTTTACCATTTTTTTAGAAAGTAGAAAATGCTGAAAGATAATTTGCTTCAATAAGCTCTAATATTTTAAATTATTGCTCCAAATTGTTTAGTAGTAGATGAAGGTGATTGAACTACATACATAAGCATAAGGAAAAAATTCATTGACTTAAAGAAAGAGAAGCAACTGGTTAGTTCACTAATGAAGGATATTTGATATTCATGGCTTTCTTCTGTTTTCATTTTGATTTAAATATTGTTGTCAATTTAATGATCTGTGTATTAAATCCTCTCAATTCCTGTACTAATGGTCATCTTTTATTAAAATATGCTTCTGGAAATGTTAGAGCAAATTCATTTTTGAGTACCTGCAGGGGTAATATGCTCTGTATTATAAGTTCTTTTTAGTTATTTAACAGTTAAACCGCCATTGATAGTGTACAGCACACACACACCTGCTGTATAGCACATTTTGCTTTCTAGAAAAATATACTGCTTTAGTGAAGTTCCAGGATTATTCATAGGATGGGCAATTAGTTCTTTTCATAGTAAGGGATTTGGAGAGTAAAAATTAATGAAGGAAATTGGCAGAGCAGAGAGGAAAGTGTTTATTAAGAATGAAGCATTGGGAGCAAAAATAAGAGGAAAAAAGAGAGGAAAGGGGCAAAGGAAAGAACGTATCTTGGAATAAGAAAATATGTTGAAAGTAGGGACATATATGGTCATGCATCTGAAGAAGGCATCTCATTATTTAGGCCCTGCCTGAAACCATGCCTTCTATGTTTAGGTACCCAACAAATTATTTATGATGCTTTCAGATGATTAAGTGGCAAAGATGAGAACCCAGATGACGATGAAGAAGAAATTGTGGCGTATCACAGAGGAAGGGATTAACTAACACTGATTTGTAAAGTGTTATATAGCTATATGATCTTTCTTATATAGAGTGCCAAGTGTTCCACGTGTATTGTTTTATTCTTTTTATGACTTTAGGAAGGGACGTATGGAAAATGAAGGCACAAAGACATTAAATTACTCAGTTGCACACAACCGCAATTAAATCCTGAAGTAGAATTTAGATCACTAACTCTTAATCAATCAATCAGATCTGACACTAATTTATCATATAGAATTACAGACTATTTGTGCTGTGAAGATTTTCACTATCATCTTCCGGTTCTAAGCCTTCCTTTTATAGATGAGAAAGTTGAGGCCCAGAAAGATTCTGTGGGTGAAGTTTTACTATTTGCAATAAAGAAGTAAAGGAAAAAGCACAGTTCTTGCTTTCTTTATGCCCACAAAGTTGTACAGCTACTGTGGCTGGTAATTCAGCACCTTCATTTTCTACTTTTGTTACTTTAGAGTTCTACTTTTATAGGAGAAACTTAAAAAAATATAGAGTATCCATAGTAAGTATGACAATAACAGGAAAACCAAAACAAATTTTCATCCTACATTTTAAAAAGGGTCGGGTGTACTTGTCACTTTCTATTTTGCAGATGGGGAAATAACACCCAAACAGATTATACATTTTAGTCAAGTTCTCATAGATTTATGGAAGAATTCTGTTTCTTAATTTTTTAGACCAATATTTTCATCACCAGGTCACCACATCGATTTTATACAGAATCATAGAGCTAAAAGTTAAATTATGTGAAGTTAATTGTTTGCTATAGAAAAAACTCAGTAGCTGGCTGTCTAAACAAGCAAGAACTATAACGACCTTGATGGGTAAGCATTTTACGTAATTTAGCAGTTAGTAATGTTAAGATCCTACAGAGGATCCTCAAGGTCCGTATCTCTAAAATACTGGAACCAACTCTGTACCATAGAAGGAGCTGACATTTGAGAAGCGCTTGAGAAAGCCAGGTTCCATGAGTAAGGAATTTCTATGTTTTTTGCTCCTTAACTCAAATACCAAAAAAAAAAAAAAAAAAAAAAAAACCCTCCATAGAATGTTTGAATATGCAACATTTCATTTAAAAGAATTTGTGAGAAAAACCCCTGTTATTTAACCTTTAAAAGTTAAGTCTTCCTAAAATGGGTTACTTTCTTGTGTAATAAGAAGTATAGTAAACATAAATCTTTGATAATTGTAGGTCTTAAAGTCATAATCTGGACTCTTTCAGAGTCCTAGAGCAATCTGTATTTTTATTATTTGTGTTCATATTAGCTCCTCTACTGGACAGTCACCACTTTAGGTAAAGGACCGTATCTTTTCCATTTGTGTCTGTCAGTGCCTGGTTCAGACGCTCAATATATGTTTATCTAATTTATCTGCAATTCTCATTCTACAAATAGAAGGTTGATTGAAATGACCACTAATCTCTGGAATCTGAAGTTTAAAATAAATCCCTGGTAACCTGCGTAATGTGGTTTTCATGGGTTCTCATAAGTTGCTTGAAAAAAAAATCCTGGTTAACTGAGGCTGAACCTATGAGGTTTCAGTTAACATAGGTTTTAGTGTATATAGCTTAAAGATGCTGTTGAGGTATAACTGACAGATTTGGGGAAATCTTGGTACTTCTGATTATTGGACAAAATATTTTGTAAATTATAATTTATTTAATAGAACAAGCAAACAAGTTTATGTTCATAGACTACAATAATACTCCATTAAGGTATATATTTTCTTTACTGACAATGATACTTGAGAATGAAAACAATCCAAACACATCTAGCTAGTTGTACAATATTTGTAAGATTAAAAAAAAACTTCTTAAATCTTCAAGGTGATCAACTTACATCCAAAAGTCTGAAATTTAATTACCCTTCCTCAGTAGTGGAACTAAAATAATTATGTCATAACATTATCCAGTGGTATAATGATATCAATATATGATATATATCCAATATATCATATAAATATAACTATATCCAATCAATACATATTGATAATGATATCCAATTGATATTGAACAAGTTCCTCATCACACAAGCTCTATTGAGATGCATGTTCTGTTTCTGCCTGAGGCACTGTGGATCCTCTATTTTCTTCCACGCATCCAAAAATTATTTAATATTCCTGGCTAACCCATAATGGAGCTGTCATCCTTGATCGTATTCTTCTAATCATGTCAAGGTTTTTTTTTTTTTTTTTTTTTTTTTTTTCTGCCTGTTAATCTTTTTGAGAACAAATTACATACCTCTTCTGTGTAAAATAATCTTTTATTTGTTCCAACTGTACATATTTCAACCTTAAAGGGATATCCTAAGGGTTTGGAAGTGGGATCAGGGGGTTCCTAGATTTCTGAGTTAGCCCCTTAACACCAGTGGTAATTTTAGTTGACCTTTTTTGGACTTTATGTTTCTGGCATCTTCCTTGACCAAATGGTAGAATTATAAGCATGATTATATGCATTGGGATGGTATTGAGGTTTGGTTATACTTTTTCTTGGCTTATTTGCCCTTTCTGATTTTAACCAATAGGTTCTTTAATTTTGTCTTTGATTTAGCATGACTGCTGTCTTTCTGATGTCCATGCTTTTTGGCCTTGCATGTGGGCAAGCGATGTCTTTTTGTATTCCAACTGAGTATACAATGCACATCGAAAGGAGAGAGTGTGCTTATTGCCTAACCATCAACACCACCATCTGTGCTGGATATTGTATGACACGGGTATGTAGTTCATGTTACTTCTTTTGGCTGTAAATTATATAAGCCTTTAAGAAGTACGTTCTTATATAGAAAGGAAATGAAATAAATCACAACCTCGTTTCCCAAATCTAATGGTTATTGACTCCTTAGAAGCAGAGTACACAGGTTACAATATTATGTGAATCTACTCAGTACAATGGATGCAGATAATTTTATAACAGTTTTATGTCCCAGATTTACTTAAACCTTATCTTGTTCCCATGATCAATGATAAAAGAGAGGAGGGTGTCACTTTTGTCTCTGTAGAATTCAGCGTGGTTAAGTTGGTATTGGAGAATGGGGCTAAAGAATTCTTTCCCAGTTGTATTTGTGATGAAGGAATATAAGTGAATTTATTTTTATGTTTCTATTTCTATATGTTTCCTAAAGTCCTGTCACATTATGTTCTCTTTTCTGTTCTTTCCACAGGATATCAATGGCAAACTGTTTCTTCCCAAAAATACTCTGTCCCAGGATGTTTGCACATATAGCGACTTCGTCTACAGGACTGTAGAAATACCAGGATGCCCACTCCATGTTGCTCCCTATTTTTCCTATCCTGTTGCTTTAAGCTGTAAGTGTGGCAAGTGCAATACTGACTATAGTGACTGTATACATGAGGCCATCAAGACAAACTACTGTACCAAACCTCAGAAGTCTTATCTGGTAGGATTTTCTGTCTAATAGTGATATAATTTGCAATTTGGTTAAATGTGCTTGCCTGAAATAAAGCTAACAAAAATATTATGTTTCACAATATCTTATGTTCATTTTGAGAATTATTTAATCCATACCCATATCTACACAGGCGTTAGAGAGCTTAAGTGGTTTTAGAAGAAAAGTTGAATGAATGGGCCTTTTGGGCTCAGTCGAAGGATGGTTTTCACGTGAAAGAGCAGAGTGGAGGTAAAATGGAGAACAGGGATATGAAATGCCAAAAAACTCGCCTTGAGCAGTCTCTCCTAACAGAGGGCCAGGAGGTTTCTGTGATATAAAAGTGAATGTGGGATGACTACAGAGTTATGAAGAGTAATGTGATCAAAAGCTGAAGGAACACATGGTGTCAGAATACTGGAGACATCTACTTTAAAAGGCTAGAAGCAGGCCTGGCATGGAGGTGGGGAGTAAGGAGCATGTGGAATCTACAATGTAGTGCTTTATTCCTGGTCATTCAAATGCACTGGATAAAACTCCACCCAAACTCAGAAAAGTCTAGGAACTATTTTCTCCTCTTTTTTCTGTTTTTTTTTTTTTTTTTTTTTTTTTTTTTTTGGGAGTGGGGGAGATGGAATCTTGCTCCGTTGCCCAGGCTGGAGTGCAGTGGTGCCATCTCGGCTCACTGCAAGCTCCGCCTCCTGGATTCACGCCATTCTCCTGCCTCAGCCTCCCTAGTAGCTGGGACTACAGGTGCCCACCACCATGCTTGGCTAATTTTTTTTGTATTTTTAGTAGAGACAGGGTTTCACCATGTTGGCCAGGATGGTCTCGATCTCCTGACCTCATGATCCACCTGCCTTGGCCTCCCAAAGTGCTGGGATTACAGGCCTGAGCCACTGCGCCCGGCCTATTTTTGTTAATTAATTACTCTGGTGCACCAACTGACCTATAAAAGTTATACCCCAAAAAGTCAGTTTACAAAGCCTCGAAAAGAGGCCACGATCACTTTACATGTGAGTCTAAATCCTTCCTAGTCCTTCAAGTAATAGGAGATGCTTTTCAGCATTTACACCAAAAGCAACTGGGGTTGTTTTGACTTTTAATGTAATGAAAAACTAGTATGACTGTAAAAGGTTTTAGGGATGGGGGAGAGTGCAAAGGGATTTGAGAGAGTGGAATTATCCTAAATTTTAATCTAAACCTTCATCAATATTGAAACACCGTTTTCTGGTAAATGTGCTTGGTAAGCAGCTGTTTATTTTTCTTCTCCTTCCTTAGATACTCTTTCATGAGAATTTGGTTTCAACAGATGACTGACATGAGACAGACCTAGTGCCCTGTAGACTTGATCTCAAAAAGATGATATATCTTCTATTTGTCTATTCCTTTTCATTCACACTGCCCCCACCAAAGGCAAAAAACGGTTTTCAGCAGGGCCAGTTGCCTTTGCTGTATTCTACAGCCACCGGTTAAATTCAGCTAGGCATACTGTAAATGTCTATATGCTGATAGTGCACAGGGGGCAGGGGTGAGGAGGGTGGTGGTGGTAGTGGTGGGGTCCTGTAGATGGATTAGTACAATGGGGAGGGAATAGATGTGTATTTACATACAAAAGTCAGAACCCACGTTATTTTACTTTAATATCTGAAGTTGATATTTGTGTGGTCTCCACATATTAATCTAGGGTTTTGGGTTCTCATATCAGCTGATAACATGGACATTTAAAGCTGCATACCACTTACAACTGTATGTCAAATATAGATCTTTGATTAATAAATACAAAGTCTAATGTTCAAATCTAACTGGCACTAGTCACAAATGCCTTCATGGATTCTGAAAAAGTTTTTTCAAGGATTTGAACTGAGTTTAAGTGTAATAAAAATTCTTTTATAAAGGTAACTTCCACTCTGCTGTTCACTGTTGGGTTCTTCCCTACTTGCTCATCTCTCCTGGTTAATTCCCACTTATAAGACAACTCTAGCTCACTTTGTCTACTTCTGCTACCCTCTTACCTGACGTTTCTGCCTGCTTAGCATCCATGTCTCTTTTTCCGGTAGCTGCACCTTGATTTCCCTCTGGCATCCTCTTCACTTCCAGTTTGAGTTCAAGTGGTTTCAGTGGGGATGATGAGGGTGGGTATGCTACTAGGCTCAACCAAACCTGGACTATTAGAAAGACAAGTGATTGGCCTGTTGGGGTTCCTAAACTGATAAAATGTGAGCCTGGAGTTGCTGCTGGCCATCTTTGGCATCCCTTGGAAACAGCTAGTTCTCCAATCCAGTGGAGAGCAAGAGAGACTGAGGAGAGAGAGGCCTATTGTTATCATTTGAGCCTAACCTGAAGCTGGCTTCACCCCTTAAAAGAAACCATAACTTCCCTTTTCTGCCCAGTTACAGTTAGGTTTCTGACACTTGTGCAACTGAGAAGTTCTGATGAATTCAGCATCTTTCCCACTAGTTTCAGAAGATGCTCCTAATTCCATTCCTCATCTCCCCCAGGACTTTGCTGTTTGCTCTTGTATTTTCTCTTGCTTCCTTTTTCTTGATTTCTTTTCAGTATGAAGCATCCTTAAATCTCTTCCCATCATAAAAAAAGCAAAAGCAAAAAAAAAACCCTCTCTTGATCCTCTGCAACCATCTAGTTATTTGCCCCCTCTCTCCTTGAGTTCTTATTTCAAGTTTGTGTGTGTGTGTGTGGAAGAGTCTACTACACTAAACAGCTATTACCTTGCTTCTCATTCTCTTCACAATCATTACAATTTGGCTTCCACTATTGTCCCCTCTTGAAATTGTTTTCAGTAAGGTCAACAATGACTTGCTAATGGGCCAATATGCAGGACAAGTGTTAGTCCCAATCTGCCCTGACTTCCCTTCTTCCTTAGAGGGCCCAGTGGTCCTCACATATCTGGATTCACAATGCAATACATCTTATCCTAGCAGCCTTTCCAATGCACCAGGATGTTTTAGTTTTGTTGTTTTTAAGTAGGACCCAGAGTTCTTTGTCTTACCACAAAGAAAATTAAGGAACATGAACACTAGGGTGAGGATGAAGCGAAAGTTTAATAAGCGAAAGGAGAAAGCTCTCCTTTAGGGGAGCTGGGACCTGAAAGAGGGTTGCCATTCTACAGTGGAATACAAGGGCTTTTATAAACAGGCTAGTAGGGCAAGATATTTCATTTATATAAGGTGTGAAAAAATGGTTAGGACTCAGTGTTTCATTTGCATAAGACACGAATTCCTGACAGCTCTTCCCTGTCCTTTTAGTATGCATGTGGACTCTTAGCCTAAGTTACTCTATGTTACTTAGTTTCCCTTACTGTGCATGTGTAAGGGGGCAGAATTCTCCATTGTGGACTTGCCAGGTTCTGTGTTACTGCTCTTGGGCATGTTTCAAGCAAGCCCCCTCCTCCCTCCCCTGTGCAAACTCCCTTATCTGAATATGTTCAAAAAGGAAAGGAATGTGCTCACTGAAGCCTACTGTGTATAAGTGACCCTTACTAATTACACAGAAGGCATCTTCGTGGTGGACCTTGCCTCCTTATCTGTGCTTGCAGTCTGATCTTTCAGGCTGTTCCTTTGTTAGACAAAAGGAATCCTACGGAGGACTTATCCTAGCTATGTGCCTAACTGGTTCCTTTCTCTCTTTTTCCTCATTATGGCATTTATAACCAGTCTTAATCAAGATGAAATCCACATTTTCTCCTTTTTCATGTTTTCTTTCTACCCTCCTTCTCCAAGAGGACTCAAAAGCTATGCCATGGTCTTTAGCAGGCAACAGTAATGTAGGTCTGGACTGTACTTTTACTTGGTGATTTTGCTTGATTCTGTAGTGACGAAGATTCCAAACTTTGTGAAAGGAAGGCCAGTGTGGAGATAACTTTATGTGTCATATTGACACTTTGGGCATTCATATTGACATTTGGAGCATATGAGAAACTTGGGTTTGTATTAATTCAGCCTTGGATATCCTAAGGACTTATACCCATTAAAGACAGTTTTGATGGCAGTTGTTCAAGTAACTGTTATCCCCAGGAGATAAGCCACATGAACAGTGGATTCCTGGAATGTATTTACCCTTTGTTGTTATAATGAGGATATTTTAAAAAATCATTTTGCATTGGTGAAGTCTTTTTACCTTTCAAAAGAAACTTACATATAATACCTTACAGGTACATGTTATAGTAAAAAATGAAAGATCATGCTGAAAAAAAGTAGAAACCTTTTGTCTCTCTTAAAATATAACAACATAAATTTGATTTGGATGAGCCTGAACTAAGATGATGCAGTTAATCTACTAGCTTTGAAGGCCCATGAGTGTTCTCCCCAGGGATGGGGAAAATGAAGTTGTTGAAATTGAGGAGCTGGTGGTCAAAGAGGATATAAAAGGGGCCATGAACCAGGAAAGCTGGGGTGTGGTGCACCTATTAAAGGTCCAGTGGCTTTCCCAGTGGCCATGGAAACTGCATTTTACCCATGACAGAAGGGTACCTCTTCCTTTTCATCTTTGATAAACTTGTTTCAGAAGGGAAAACATGCTATCGCTTTCACTGCCATCTTCCCACCAGCCTCATTCTCACCCAGTCAAATCTATGAACACTGTTCACAGGGTAAGGAGAACAATTATTGTTGCTGACTGGATGGGGAAACACATTGGACCCTGCATCAGTGTGCAATTTTATAGCTTGAACCATGAATAACAAAGGAGCAATTCTGCAGAAAAGAGGTATAATTTACACAAAAAATATTAATTAAAATACAACTATAGTCGATCCTCAGTATCTGTGGGGTTTGCATCTGTGGATTTAACCGACTACAGATTGAAATAATTTGGACCAAAAAAAAAAAAAAAAAAAAAAGAATGGTTGCATCTGTACTGAACATGTATAACATTTTTTCTTGTCATTATTCCCTAAACAATAAAGTACAACAAGTATTTACATAGCATTTACTTTGAATTAAGTAAATAAGTAATCTAGAAATGATTTAAACTATACAGGAGGAGCTAGGAGTGGGGCAAGATGCCGGAATAGAACCCTGCAGTGACAGTGCCCCTACCTGCAGGAACATCAAATTGAACAACTATCTATAAAATAAAGCACCTTCGAAAGGACTAAAAAATCAGGTGAGAGATCACAGCACTTGGTTTTAATAAAACAACAAGGAAAGATGCATTAAAGAGGGTAGGAAGGACAGTATTGCATTGCCTATACCACCCCATTCCCAACCCCAGGCAGTGCAGCACAGAGACAGAATCTGTATGCTTAGTGGAGGGAGAGCAAAATATGAGGGATTTTGCACTGGAACTCAGAGCTGTTCTGACACAGAACACAACACCAGGCAGAATTTCTCTGATGCTCAAGAAAGGAGCATTTCAACCAGTCCTGGGACAGAGGGGCATCTTTTGCAGCAGGAGGAGGAACACAAGTCACAGCTGGCTTCACTACAGGCTGACTTAAGTGGTCTGGGGTTCCAAATAAATTCAAGTGGCAGTCAGGCCATAGTGACTCTCATCTTTGGGCAAACCTTGCTTTTGCATTGGTCTTAGAGGCAGTGGGATTGGGATGTGACCTGGTGCAAACACCAGCTGCAGCAGCCATGAGAGTGCTGGTGTCACCCCACCCCAACTCCAGGCAATGCAGCAAGGAGGGAGACTCTTTCTACTTGGTGGAACAAGAGGTTACTCTTTGTCTTGCAACTGAGCACCAGCCCAGCCACAGTAAAACAAAGCACCTAGAAGAATCTTGAAGCCCCTCTTTCTAGGCCACTGCTCCTGGACCACACTTCTAAACCCACTCCAGACCAGGAGGGAATCCACTGCCCTGGCAGGGCAGACCCAATTCTTGGCTGGCTTTACCGCCTGTTGACAAAAGTGGCCTTGGGCCTTGAATAAACATCAGTGCAGTCAGACAATAGCAGCCATGGGCCTTGAGTATCCCAGTCCTATGCTGGTTTGGGAGGTCATGGGTATCAGATGCAACTCAGTGCACTGCCAGCTGCAATGGCCACAGAGTGCTTGAGTCACCCTTCCCACAACACCAGGTGGCCAACCCCAGAGAGGGATTCCTGCTTGGGGGAAAGAGAGGGAAGAGAGTGAGGGACTTTTCCTGGGTATCCAGGAAATTCCCTTATTTTCCCCAAGTCCATCAGGGACGGGTATCCAGGAATCTGCAAAGAATCTTAGTGTACCTGGGCTTTGGACACCCTCTAGTGCTGAAATAGCTGTAATGACACAGGCTTACTGAACTCAAAACTCAGCCGCCTTTGAATTCTTGGAAGGCTTTCTGAAGAAGGATGAGGGTAAACAAGGCCAGACTATGAAGACTGGAATAAATACCTAACTCTTCAATGCCAAGACATCAATGAGCATCCAAAAGCATCTAGCACAAAACTTCAGGAAAATATGACCTCACCAAACGACTAAATAAGGGGCCAATGACCAACATTAGAGTGGTGGAAATATGTGATATCTCAGACAGGAAATTCAAAATAGATGTTTTAAGGAAGCTCGATGAACTTTAAGAAAACAGACAGAAAAAAATCAGAAATTTATTAAAGACATTTAACAAAGAGATTGAAATAATAATAAAAAAGAAATAGAAATCCTGCAGCTGAAAAGTATAACTGATTAATGGAAAAATGCGTAATCAGAGTGTCTCAACAGCAGAACTGACCAAGCAGAAGAAAGAATGAGTGATTTCAAAGACAGGCTATTTGAAAATACAAAGTCAGAGGAGAAAAAAGAAAAAGGATTGAAGTACATTACGAGATCTGGAAAATAGCCTCAAAAGGACAAATCTAAGAGTTACTGGCCTAAAGAGGAAGTAGAGAAAAAGATGGGGTAGAAAATTTATTCAAAGAAATAACAGATCACTTTCTAAACCTAAAGAAAGTTATGAATATCCAGGCACAAGGAAGTTAGAAAACACCAAGCACCTTCAACCCAAATGAGCCTACCCCAAGGTATATAATAATTATAATTATACCCTCAAAGGTAAAGGATAAAGAAAGGATTCTAAAAGCAGCAAGGGCTGCTTTTATTTTGAAACAAATAACATATAGAGGAGCCCCAATATGTCTTGCAGCAGACTTCTCAGCAGAAACCTTACAGGCCAGGAGGAAGTGGGATGACATATTCAAAGAGCTGAAGGAAAAAATTTTCAACTGAGAACACTGTGCCCAAAAAAGTTATCCTTCAAACATAAAGGAGAAACAAAGACTTTGCCAGACAAACAAAAGCTGAGGGAGTTCATGAGCACCAGATCTGACTTACCAAAGATGCTAAAGGCAGTTCTTTAATCTAAAAGAATAGAATGCTAAAGTGTGACAAGAAATCATCAGAAGGTATAAAGCTTATTGGTAAAAGTAAATACACATTCAGAATATTCTCATACAAGAATTGTGGTAAGTAAACCACTCATATCTTTGGTATGAAGACTAAAAGACAAATCTATCAAAAATAATAACTACAACAATTTGTTAAGAGATAAGTGACATAAGGCTGGATGTGGTGGCTCATGCCTGTAATCCCAGCACTTTGGGAGGCCGAGGTGGGTGGATTACTAGAGGTCAGGAGTTCTAGACCAGCCTGGCTGAAACCCTGGCTCTACTAAAAATACAAAAAATTATCCAGGTGTGGCAGTAGGCGCCTGTAATCCCAGCTACTAGGGAGGCTGAGGCAGGAGAATAGCTCGAACCCAGGAGGCAGAAGTTGCAGTAAGCTGAGATCACGCCACTGAACTCCAGTCTGTGTGACAAAGTGAGATTACGTCTCAAAAAAAAAAAAAAAAAAAAAAAAAAAAAGAGAGAGAGAGAGAGATAAACAACAAAAAAAGTTATAAATGGAGACAATAAAAAGTCAAAAAGTGGGGGAAGATGGAGTTAAATTGTAGAGTTTTTTAGTTGTTTCTAAAAACAACTAAAGAAGCTTGTTTGCTTCTTTGTGACCAAAGTTATCAGTTTAAAAAAGTTACTGTAACTATAAGATATTTTTTTGTCTCATAACAGCCACAAAGCAAAAACCTACAATAGATACAGTAAAAATAAAAAGCAAGGAATTAAAATGTAATATGAGGGACAATAACCACAGAGAAAGATAGCAAGAATAAAATAAAGGACTTATGAACCAGAAAACAAATAACAAAATGGCTGTAGTGTTTACCCATCATTAATTACATTGAATGTAAACATGGACCAAATTCTCCAATTTAAAAGACACAGGGTGACTGAATGAATGAAAAAAACAAGACCCAACACTTTGTCTCTTTTTAAGTCAGAAACTGTAAAAGGAGACAAAGAAGGTCATTATATAATGGTAAAGGGATCATTCTGTAAGAGGGTATAACAATTGTAAATATAATAGTACCCAACATCAGAGCACAAAAAGAGAGCTAGATTCCAGTACAATAATAGTAGGGAACCTCAAAACCCAACTTTTGCCAATAAATAGATCATACAGAGAGAAAATTAACAAAAAATGAAACATGAAAAGTAAACTACACTCTAGACCAAATGGACATAACTGACATTTTCACAACATTCATCCTACTGCTGCAGAATACACATTCTTCTTGCCAGCACATAAAAACATGCTTCAGGAAAGACAACATGCAAGGTCACAAAACAAGTCTTAAACTCAAAAAATTGAAATAATATTAAATATTCAGGCTGCAACGGAATAAAATCTAGAAATCAATAACAAGAAGAACATTGAAAATGGAACAAATATATGTAAATTAAACAACATGCTCCTCAATGACCAATGGGTCAATGAAGAAATTAAAAATATTTTTAAAATTCTTGAAAGAAATGAAATTAGAAATACAGCATACCAAACCAATGGAATACAGCAAAAGCAGTATTAAGAAGGAAGTTTATAGTAATAAATGCATATATCAAAAAAGTAAAAAGACTTCAAATAGACAAACTAATGATGTGCCTTAAAGAACTAGAGAAGCAAGAACAAACCAAATCCCAAACTAGTAGAAGAAAATAAATAATAAAGACGAGAGTAGAGATAAAAAGGACACTAAAAAACAATGCAAAAGAGCAACAAAATGAAAAATGAAATTTTTTAAAAGATTAAAAAATGACAAAATTTTAGCTAGACTAATTAGGAAAAAAGAAAGACCTAAGTAAATAAGAGACAAAAAAGGAGACATTAAAACTGATACCATAGTAATACAAAAGATTATTAGAGACTTTTGAACTATATGCCAATAAATTGAAAAACCTAGAAAAAAATGAATAAATTTCTAAATACATACAATTTACCATGATTGAACCATGAAGAAGTAGAAAACCTGAATAGATTAATAACAAGTAATAAGATAAAAGCAGTAATAAAAGCCACCTATCAAAGAAAATCCCAGGACCTGATGGCTTCACTGCCAAATTTTATCAAATATTTAAAGAACACCAATTCTACTAAAACTATTCCCCAAAACTGAAGAGCTAATTCAATGAGCCCAGCATTACCCTGATAGCCATACCAAACAAAAATACAACAAAGAAAATGATAGACGAATATTCCCGATGAACATAGATGCAAAAATACTCAACAAAATACTAGCAAACAGAATTCAACAACACATTAAAAAGGTCATTCACCATGATCAATTAATTGAGATTCATTTCAGGGATACAAGGATGGTTCAACATACACAAATCAATAAACATTAATATTAACAAGGACAAAAACCATATGAACATTTGAATAGATACTGAAAAGGCATTCGATAAAATTTAGTATCCTTTATGATAAAAACCCTCAATAAATTGGTGATAGAAGGAACATAACACAAAACATTAAAAGCCATATAAGATAAACCCACAGCTAACATCATATTGAACACGGACAAATAAAAAATTAAAAGCCTTTGTTCGTTTGTTTTTTTCTTTTGAGACAGGGTCTCACTCTCTCACCCAAGCTGGAGTGCAATGGCGTGATCTCGGCTCACTGCAACCTCTGCCTCCAAGGCTCAAGCAATTCTTATGCCTCAACCTCCCAAGTAGCTGGGATTACAGGCATGCGCTACCATGTCCTGCTAATTTTTGTATTTTTAGTAGAGGCAGGGTTTCACCATGTTGGCCAGGGTGATCTCAAACTCCTGACCTCGTGATCCACCTGCCTCGGCCTCCCGAAGTGCTGGGATTACCAGCGTTAGCCACTGTGCCTGGCTAAAAATTAAAAGATGTGGAAAAAGACAATAATGCCCACGACCTTCACCACTTCTATTCAACATAGAACTGGAAGTCCTATCCAGAGCAATTCATCGAGAGAAAAAAAGGGCATCCAAATTGGAAAGAAAGAAGTCAAGTCATCCTTGTTTGCAGAAGACATGTTTTATATTTAGAAAAACCTACAGATTCCACCAAAAAAATTGTTAGAACTGATAAATGAATTCAGTAAAGTTGCAGGATATAAAATAAAAATTAAAAAATCAGTAGTATTTTTATATGCCAGCAGTGAACAATCTGAAAAAGAAATCAAGAAAGCAATCCCACTTACAATAACTCCAAAAAAATGTAGGAATAAATTTAACCAAAGAAGTGAAAGGTCTCTACAATGAAAGCTATGAAATGCTAATGAAATAAATTGAAGGGGACAGAAAAAAATGGAAAAATATTCCATGTTCATGGTTGGAAGACTTGATATTGTTAAAATGACCATACTACCCAAAGTGTTCCACAGATTCAATGCAATCCCTATCAAAATACCAAAGACTTTTTTTCACAAAATTAGAAAAAAACAATGCTAAAATTCACGTGGAACCACACACACACAAAAAAACCCAAATAGTCAAAGCAACCCTCGGCAGAAAGAATAAAAGCTGAAGGCATCACACTACCTATCTTTGAAATATACCGCAAAGCTATAGTAACCAAAACAGAATGGGATTGGCATAAAAACAAACACATAGACCAATGGAACAGAATAGAGAACCCAGAAATAAATCCATGCATTTACAGCTAACTCACTTTTGACAAAGGCACCAAGAACTTACACTGGGAAAAGAACAGTTTCTTCAACAAATAGTGCTGAGAAAACTGGTTATCTACTTGCAGAAAAATGAGACCAGACCCCTATTTCTCACCCTACACAAAATTCAAATGTATTAAAGACTTAAATGTAAGACCTGAAACTATGAAATTACTAGAAGAAAACACTGAGAAAATGCTTCAGGACACTGGTGTGGGCAAATATTTTTGGGGTCAAACCTCAAAAGCACAGACAACCAAAGTAAAAATTGACAAATGGGATTACATCAAGATAAAAAGTTTCTGCACAACATAGGAAACAATCAACAGCCACTATGCAAAACCGTTTGAAGGTTCCTCAAAAAACTAAAAATAGTACTACCATATGACTCAGCAATCCTACTGTTGGGTATATATCCACAAGATAGAAAATCAGTATATCAAAGAGATGTCTGCATGTTCATATTTATTACAGCACTATTCACAATAGCCAAGATGCAGAATTAATCCAAGTGTCCATCAACAGATGGATAAAGAAAATGTGCTATATACACACGATGAAATATTACTCAGCCATGACAATGGCTGATTAATGAATAAAATCCTGTCAATTGCAGCAACATGGATAGAATTGAAGGATATTAAGTGAGATAAGCCAGGCACAGAAAGACAAATATCATCAAGATAAATCATGTTCTCAGTCACATGTGGGAGCTTAAAAATTCATCTCATGGGCAGCTATAAAAATTGATCTCATGGAGGTAGTAAATACAATGGTACTTACCAGAAGCTGGAAACAGGAGCAGGCAGGGAGGGATGAAAAGGGGTTGATTACTGGGTACAAAAATACAGTTAGATAAAATGAATAAGTTCTAATATTTGGTAGCACAATAAGGTGACTATAGTTAACAATAATTTATTATATATTTTAAAAGACCTAGGAGATCTGGAATGTTCCCAACACAAGGAAATGATAAATATTTCATGTAATAGACATCCCAATTACCCTGATGTGATTATTGCACATTGTATGCTAATATCAAAATATCACATATATCCCATAAATATGTACAACTATTATGTAATAATAAAAAAATAAAAATTAAAAAAATAAAGTATATGAGAGGATATGCATAGGTTATATGCAAATACCATACAATTTTATATAAGGGGCTTGGACATCTGTGGATTTTGGTATCCACAGGGGATCCTGGAACCATTCTCCTATAAATACTGAGAGATGACTGTATATGCAATAATAGTCCTTAGGGTGTTGCTTTTAAGTCAACTATCAATAGCAAATTATAGAAGGGTTACCACTCTGTTTTTTTTAATCACATTATTTGATTGGTAGTTAGACATTTAGATAAGTTGGGTGAAGGTTTGTAGAAAGATACAATAGGACTTTAAGATAAATCAAGCAAGCAATTTCAGTATATAGAAAATTTAATATGAAATCACTTAAAATATTTCAACATTAAGAAGTTTTAGTTCAGTGCCTTGGCATGAGACGTTTAAAAGTGTATTTGGATCTAATCTCAAATTAGTTCAGGGGAACAGAAATAACTGAAAATTTATGTATATGTGTGTGTGTGTATATATATATACACACACACATATCTATATATACATGTATATATTCAGATTATATATGTATAAAGATATTTGTAGAATCAAGATATATAGGGATTATATATCTATGTATAGATATACTATATGTGTCTATTTATACAGATATATATATTTATCTTCCTGTGTATGTATATACACAGACACACACATATAAAATCTATTGTAGCTTAGTGGTGGAATTTTCTAATTTTTCTCACACACATATTTTGGAAAGCTTACCCCCAAAGGGGCACATTAAACCGTACATGGAACAGAACCCTTCTCTTCTACTTTAATTCATTTCTTTTTAAATTTATTTATTTCTATTCTTCCACTTTTAACTATTGTAGTCTCCTTTAAAGTTGTTAATTCAGATAGGAAATTAAACTCACTTTTGTGGAATCAGAGATAATTCTGAGTTGGAAAGAACCTGAGTATGTACTTGGGCCTGTTTCCTGTCTTCAGGCAAAGAGATAAACTAAAGCTAAGAGAGATGGACTGTCTGTTCTTTGCCTAAAAGGTCACATTTCTCAACTACTGGGATACAAGTTATATTTCATGAAGTAATTTTTGTAAAACAATTTTTCTTTAGCTATAGACACAGTAAAGTAGCTATGTATAATTAAGTTTTTAGCTTGCCTCAAATATGACCTTTGTTCTTCTAGAAAAGTTTCCCCCAAAATCAGTAGCAGTAGCAAGTATGGCAGAAAGAGAAATGTGGTTCTCCATGGGAGAGAGACTACTTCAAGCAGTTATATCTTTTTAGCAAAATGTTTTGTGAGATTTTTTGGGAGTGTGACACTTTTAGTGCACACTCAAAGACTTGTGTTTTCACATGTATAGAAGTTCACTTGGCAGTTTCCAAAGTCTCCCGTATTTTCACTTAAGTGTGGCCTTATAAAATGCAGTTTTAAAAAAATCTATGGTTTACTAAATGTAACATGTTAAAAATTACTGAAAAATTTGCCAATGTAAATCCTAAATTTGGGTTTACTAACTTAAAATGAAGCATTAAGACCAAAAAAAAAGGAAAATTTTATTTTCACAGGGGATTTGCACAAAAAGAACATATTTTTGTTCTGTGAGTATATAAGCATTTTTGTTTCCTTAACTTGTTTCTGTTGTCTGCACACAACTAGAAGATGCTTTTCTTTATTTTGGTTTGGCCAAAGATGCTAATGGTTAAATTATGAAGGACTTTGCTTTACTTATTTTAAGTGGTGAAAACTGTAGTTCTTAATCTATGAAGAATTCTCCAGGTGGAGACATAAGAAAAATACAAAAAATTGGGAAAACATGTAAACGCAAGTTATGAGGTATTTCAAAGATACAGTGCCAGTAAAAATTCTCTTTCCCACAATTTTCAACTGCCAGACCTCTTGCTTTAGTCTTTTTGTCCTTATATTTGGAGAAACAGAAGAGTTTGAGATAAAAGTCCCTTTGAGGATGTGAGGGTTGCAGTAGTTTACAGCAGGGTGAGAAAAGGAAAGTAACAAAGCAATATTTACATGTTTTTGTATAAGAACAAAAATATTTCCTTAAAAAGTTGTTAAAAGGTTTTTAGTCCTATAAACACTCACTTTTATAGGGCACATGATTGTCTGTGTGACTTCTCTTTCCAGAGGAAGACTTTTTTATTTTTAAATTCTAGGAAAGCATGACTTATTCAAATTCGATTTTCCATGCTATATTTAGTTTTACAGATGTGTTTAGTTCTAAAACTGTGGTTTACTGTATTCTGGGGAGAGCATGTATATAAAAAAAACCCAGGACACCCTTACAACCAACTTGGATACAGTCAGTTTTAACACTCCATTGTGATCTCTCAATTCTTACAGCTTATTGCTTCCATTAAGAAGAAATCTCTGAATTCTCTGCATCTAATTTTCAATGGCTACAGTCTGAGAAATTGACCCATTATCACTTTTTCTAAATAACCAAGTTCTCAAAGTTTCTGAAAGCTCTTTGATCTTTTTTTCTGGGAGTGAAATAGGTTGTTTCTCTTATATAACAAGAATCAGGAATTCCCAGCAAACAGATTTCATTATGTATAAAGCATATTTCAGAAACACACAGACCACATACGAATATGCTCTCAGTCAACATTCACAGGCATTCACTCAAGGGGTAAACCAGTAATGAGCCAAACATATGTATTCATGCAAATGTACAATTGACAGCAAATTATTTTAGATACTAATGTCATTTCAGTATTAAAAATGAGCTGGGAGACAGCTCCTGTGACATTTGGTATGAAAGCTTTAGATTGCAATTTTCATGTAGAAGTAGCTTCATATCACATCTCGTGAGTTTCGTATCGCACAGCAGAGGACCATACTGAATATCATGCCAAAGATCTGAAACAGAAGGAAACACTCATTGGTGACTTTGAAATGGGTACTGATTGGTAAAAAGTTCAGCAGACTTCCTGTGTGTCTAACTCAAGTTAACAAATAATTATAACCAATAATTACCAGTTACAAATGACATTTTAGTATGTTACTTAAGGTTGGCTATGGGATAAAGATTTCCAGATTAACTGTTTAAATGTATATGATTATTGTTAACAAGTAAGAAGGCTCTACTTTAAAGGAACCCACCCTGCTTCAGAATTATAGAACCGTTCTGAATACTTGTGAAAGACAGATATAATACTGGCTTTGGAATTTTATATTTCAGGTTAATCCCATATCTCTTTTATAAGTTTATTTTGAAAACTGTGTTCATAACCATTTGTTGTTTAGATATGCTTGTGGTCTAAATAATTTTCTATTGTTGGAAAAGCTCTGAATTTTTACAACAGTGTCCGTATATCAAAAAATGGAGTATCAGCTGGGTGCAGTGGCTCATGCCTGTAATCCCAGCACTTTGGGAGGCTGTGGTGGGAGGATCGCTTGAGCTCAAGAGTTCTAGACCAGCCTGGGAAACATGGTGAAACCCTGTCACTACAAAAAATACAAAAATTAGCCGAGTATGGTGGTGTGTCCCTACAGTCCCAGGTGCTTGGCAAGCTGAGGCAGAAGGATCGCTTGAGCCCAGGAGGTCGAGGCTGCAGTGAGCTATGATCGCACCACTTCACTCCCTGGTGACAGAGAACCTGTCTCACAAAAAAAGAAAAAAAGTGGAGCATCACTTCATTTTGGTCCATTTTTAAGGGCAAATGATGCTTCACTGTTTAATTCAACAGTTTTAGCAAAGCATAAACTAAAGTGTTTATACTATGATATTATTGACTTTTACCTTTTGGATAGTTCTCTGAGAAGTCAAATACTTGAATGAAATCAATATCCACTTCCATGGTTTAAATAGAAGAATGTCAAAGATTCTTGTCTGCAGTTATTTCCCCTACAATTTTGTGGAGCCCATGGACCCCTATCTGTAGGCACCATTCTATAAACTACTGTCGAGGTTTATTTTAAAAAATGGGTACTATAACTTTCTGGTTCTCTCCTCAATTCCATCCTAAGCCAGACTAGGATCTGTAAATGTTAAATTCAATAAGATGAATTGAGGGGTGCTGACGAGTTGATGGGTGCAGCACACCAACATGGCACAAGTATACATATGTAACAAGCCTACATGTTATGCACATGTACCCTAGAACTTAAAGTATAATAAAAAATAAAAATAAAAAAATAAAAAAAGATGAATGATCAGTTGTTTTGAAAAGGGAGGGACAGAAGCAGGTAAGGGTATGGCCAGGAACAGGATTTCAAGCTTCTGGATGACAGGACTCAGCACCAGTATGTAGCACAGGAGACACTCAATGGACATTTAGTTAACTGATTACATTGTGCAACTCTCACTTCACCGAGAAAAGAACCAACGAAGAAACCTGGAGGTGCCGACTCAAGATAGGCTCACTATGGGCATTTCCCCTTTACCACTGCCATAAGGTTGGATGTAATCTCTACCCCATCCTGGCTTCAGTGAGACTTCTTCAGTCTCAGTCTACTGCTGACACGAGTCAGGGGTGAAGGCTTCTAGGCTGCTCATTTGCTGAGATTGTGAAACTCTCCATTATGTAGCACATGCTCAGACCTGCCTCAGGATTGTCCTTTGGGGAGCTGCAGAACTGCAGCCAGGCTATCCCCAGAGCAGGTGGGGAGGACCTGAGAGCTGTCCCTTGATTTGGAGGGCCTCAGCAGAGTATTTCCAGCCACTTCCCCACCCCTCTGTGCTCTAAATACAGAAAAGGGGAAGGTGCTTGTGTGTCCCCTGATAACTGCAAATTCACTGATTTCCTCACAATTCCCACAGCCCTTGCCTTAGTTTAGGCCATGAATTAATCTACATAGAGGGCTAGAGACTAAGTGACATCTTAGTATTAGCTATTATCACCCAACCCCTGGACAATGGAAATCACCCTTTAACCAGCCTCCGAAATCCAATCTTGCCTCCCTCCAACCTTTCCTCTATCCTCTACCACAGGTTCTTCCAACCCTTGGTGACTCCTCTCTCCTTAAGGATGAAGCCCACCCTTTCAAAGGGGCATGCAGAGACCTCAATGATGTGGACGCAACACTCTCTCCATTACCATCTCCCGCAACTCCTGCCATACCTGTCGGCTGCTCTCCGTTCTTCCCACACACTCTTCTTTTGTACTTTAGAGGTACAGAGCCACCTGGTGGTGGCCTGGATGTACTACGCTTAATACCTTCTATGGCATTTGCCTTTGCCTGGTAGATTATTCAGAGCTGGCATTTGTTGAGTGCTATATGTCCCAGACACTTTACCTGTAATAATTTGTAATACTACTTTATATGTAGTATCCCATTTAATTTTCACGGCAGTCTTATGAGGTTTATATATTAACAAGATGAGGAAATTGAAGTGTAGAGAAGTTAAGAAACTTTCCTACGATCCCAGAGCTTGCAAGTGGTGGAGTCCAGAGTTAAATCCAAACTATGTGATGCCAGAGCTCACCCTATTAATCTCTATGCTCTGCTGCCTCTTCAAATCATAGATGAGAGAGATTAACCTGATACGTTGCATTGAATTTCTAACAGTAGAAAGAGACCCAGAACTGAAAATCATTTATCTGGGTTAGGGATGGTAGCCTTAAAATGGGAAGTTAATAACAATGGTACACTCAAGGTCATAATGAGTTAAAGTTGAAATTTGTATTATATTTTAGAGGACAAACTATTAATATATTTAATGAGCTTTGTTCTTAGAAGATACAACACATTGTGAACAAAGGTCTTTTTTCTTTATGAGAATTCTCTCTTAAGATGCTATCACACTTGAAGAGAAATAAGATGCAAAGTTTCAAGGCTTTTAGAGGGCAGAAAAGGCAAGTTCTAGAACTTTCTCACCGTGAGACCTGCAATTCCAATACCGACAATTCCAATGAGCTGGAGCTTAACACTGATTATGGTCTCAATTTCATCGATGCAATTCTGTTTTGAGGAAAAAAAGCCAGGAATAAAAACTGATTGTATGTGTCAATCATTACCCTGATCCAATCCTTTCCATCCCTACAGTTCATTCTATGAGAGTCAATCCACGCCAGCTTCTACTCGTGTTTCAACAATTCATCTTTGATAACATCATCTTGATAAACAACGCAAAAATGCAGTTTGGGGAAAAAAATAGAAGTCACTCTTTTGGGTGAGATTTTCATGTTTAGGACATTGGCTTCTTCAGAGCCCTGAAATATAACTGGAGGAAGTCTGGTTCCAAGGAATCTAAAAATTTGGAGCCACTTCTTACTTGTAGCAAATAAGTAAAATGCCCTTAAAACAATAACTCTTTGTTTTCATATTGTCCTTTACAGTTTAAAATACTTTCTATGTCTTTGATCCAATTTACTATGCAAGGTAGGCATGACCTATTAAGAAACTAAAAAGTCTTAACAGGTTCAAGTTAAACAAAGGAAAGCCAAGAATTAGAAAAGCCAAGTCTTGGGAGCTAAAAGATCATTCTTTTCTGTGGTGGCTGGGCTGGGCTGGGTGGGTTCCTATCCTTTCATCTGTGCCCATAAGAGACCTGTGCAGCATAGATTCAAAGGGCCTTCATGGATGTGGGGAAACTTAGACAGAAAGCCAAATAGATCACCTGTAACTATTATTAGTTTCCCCAACTTCAAACACTCCTATTTGGAGTGCTCTTAAATAGCCGGATACTCTCAATTCAACAGTATCCTCAGGTTGTTCAGATCTGTTCGCTTGTCACTGGTTGGTTCCTTCAGATACCATCTGAGCTATGTGAAACCCTCACTTCTCTCTTTGTATTTCCGATCACACTTCATTCATTCAACAAACATTTCTTGAGCATCTACCTTGCATTAGTCACTGGAAGAGGGGTGGCAGATGCAGAGACAATAGGATATGGTTTCTCCTGCTTTCTGGGAATTCACAGTTTAGAGAAGGACACAGATCCACAGGAGAAAGCTATAACACATTCTGACAAAAGTATGAAAACTACTGTTCTATAGAGTGGCTCCCTTACTTAGTGGAAAAAATGAGAGTCAACCTATAGCAATTCTTTCACTCTTCCTCTCCTTCTCCTATACACTTAGATGCTCCCTTCCTTCAGTGCCAGGCATTGCTGTAGGTAGCAAGCACACTCCTGACTCCTTTTTCTCTAATCAGAGCCAAAGAGGTACCCTTCTCTGTTGAAAGTTAACCTCATGGCTGGGCGTGGTGGCTCACAACTGTAATCCCAGAACTTTGGGAGGCTGAGGTGGGTGGATCACCTGAGGTCAGGAGTTCGAGATCAGCCTGGCCAACATGGCGAAACCCCATCTCTACTAAAAATACAAAAATTAGCTGGGCATGGTGGCACCTGCCTGTAATCCCAGCTACTAGTGGGGCTGAGGCAGGAGCATCACTTGAACCTGGGAGGCGGAGGTTGCAGTAAGCCAAGATCTTGCCACTACACTCCAGCCTGGGCAACAGACTGAGACTCCGTCTCAATAAACAAATAAATAAATAAAAATAAAAGAAAGTTAACCTCCTATCCTGCTTTGGGTCTCTCCCTCAGCTCCTCAGGAAGCCTGTGCTGCCAGTTACTTTTTTTCCTTCCTATACATTCAGCCTCTCCTTATCCATTGACATTTCTACTTATCCTATTACCATGCTCAAGTTCTTCAATCAAAACAAACAAAACAACACTCAAGAATGTCCTCCTCTAGTTCTGCCAGTAGGCTCTCCTTTCCCTTCATTGCCAGTTTCTTTTTGTAAAAAACAAATGTACAAAAGATATATTGGCTTTAGTCACAAAAGGAATACATGTTTCTTGTAGAAATCTGGAAAACAGATTTTTTTTTGAAAAAGAAGCATCTGTACTCTCACCACAAAAGGTAATAAATTTGTTGGTGATACTTACACACACAAACACACCTACACCCTTAGGTCATTCTCTATATTCAACAGTGTGCTTTTTTAACTTAACAACTTCAAAAATGCCTTGTTTCACTAAAAAATTCTTTGAAATCATGATTCTTTTTTTTTGGAGACAGAGTCTTGCTCTGTCACCCAGGCTGTAGCGCAGTGGCGCAATCTCGGCTCACTGCAACCTCTGCCTCCCAGGTTCAAGCGATTCTCCTGCCTCAGCCTCCTGAGTAGCTGGGATTACAGGCACATGCCACCATGCCTGGCTAATTTTTGTATTTTTAGTAGAGACAGGATTTCACCATGTTGCCCAGGGTGGGCTTGAACTCCTCAGCTCAGGCAATTCACCTCCCTTTGCCTCCCTAAATGCTGGGATTACAGACGAAATCATGATCCTTAATGGTGGTAAAACATTTCATCATATGAATATATCACAATTTATCTAAACAATCCCCTACTGCCACATATTAACAGCCTATCCAGCGTTTTGTTCTTATGAATAACATGTAATGAACATGGTTTGCACAAAAATGTCTGTCTGCATTTCTGATTTGTTTTCCTTAGAATAAACTCCGAGAAGTAGAATTTCTGGATAGAAGAGCATAAACATACTTAATCCTCTAGTCTTACACAGTCATACTGATCTTTAAAACGATTTACTAATTTCTCTGAACATGCTCATCACATCACTCGTACCAAAACTGTGTATTATTAAGGGGAAAAAAAAACACTTGGTCAATTTCATAGGTTAAACAACAGCATCTCTTCATTTTAATGTGCTATTAATTTTAAATATTACTTTTAATTTCCTATATTTTCTATATGTTTAATGGTAATGTGGACTTTGGCTTTTGTAAGCTTTCTTTTTGTGTCCTTAGCTCAAATCCAAACTTCTTGAAAGGATGCTCTCTCTCCTCACATCTTGCTCTCTGAAACCTGGGCTCTGTCCTCATTCCATCCCTCATAGCACGCACCAGTTGGTTCCTTACCTGCTAAATCCTGCCAGCTTTTCAGTAGTTATTAGCAGACCTTCTTAGGCTTTTAGTTCCCCACACAAACCATGGCATTTCTACCTCTGTGCTGTTGTTTACCCTGGTCTCTCTGCAGGCAGGCCTCCCCCTCCTGCTTCCTGCCCAATGCTAGCATAATTACTTTCCATTCTTGAAGATTTAGCTGAGACATCATTACCTCCAGTCAGCCTTCCCCATCTCCCAGCCTCTGGCCTCTCCTAAGTGTCTTTCCCTCTGTGCTTTCGGAGCACGATGCACATTCCATGCATGCCTAATCACTGCACTGTATGGACTTCATGTTCGTCCCTCCTATTAGACTGCAATGCAAGCTCCTTGGGAGTAGGAACCTTTTCTCTTTCCCCTTTGCATCCACAGTGCCGAACATAAGGTAGGCAGCTGATCAGTACTGAATTGCCCTCAACAGCAGCATATGGGCCTGGTGACCATTCCCTCTCCTTCCTGCAGTGTCTCCTCACTTGTGTCTGGCTGCCCCTCCGAGTTTCCTTCTTTGGCACCTCTTCTTTTGCCCACCTTTAAATGTGGTTGTTCCCCGGGGCTCTATCCTCATCCTTCTTTTCTTCCAAGTCTAATGGATCTAATCCGTATTTATAGCTTTAAGTTTCCCATCAAGTGCTGACACTCAGACCTCTCTCCTGAGCGACAAACCAGATTTTTCAACTGCCTACTGGATATTTCCACTTGGAAGTGCCACTGGTTCCTCAAAATCACCATGTTAAATACAAAGCTCATTTTTCTCCACAACTGGCTCCTTTTCCTCTCTCCCTCAGCTCCGTAAATGACACCATCATCTATGTAGGTGGTGAAGCCAAAAACCCAGTAGTGGATTCTCCTCTCTTCTCTGATTTTTAACTGGTCACCACTCCTGTAGACGTCACTTTCTAAAAGACCCTCTTTAACATCTCTTGCTAACAACAAGGGTAGCAGCCTTCCCAATGGGTCTCTCAGCTCAATGCTATTCATTTTCCATCAATCCTCTATGCTGCCATTAGAACAAATTTGGTAAAATGTAGATCCCATCCCAGATTCTACCTTCAGTGGCTTCCTAAGCTAGCAGCATGAAGGCTAGACTTTTGGTCTCACAAGAGTGCCCTTGGCCCTTTGAGTATGGGTCCCTCCTTTCTGAAGTACTCATCTCCCACAGGCAACCTGGGCTGTCAGACACTTCCGCCGCTTGCACTCGCATTCAGACAGCTACCTTTTCTCTCCTCCATGCCTTTGCCCTGTGTTTCTGCCAGAAATATCCCACTCTTTTTTGCTTGCTTACTGAACTCCTAGTCATCCCTCAAAATTCATCCTGAGAATCACATCAAGGAAGCGCCTGTGGACCCTGGAATCCTATGCCAGGTTCGTCTGCTGCACTGTCCTGCATAGCCTTAACTCAGCCCACGTGCTGTACATGGCTCCTGGGCGGGTCTCTCCTGCCAGACGTGAGCACTTTGAGGGCAGTGCTGTCTTGTTCATTTCATCCAACTCAGAAAGACCCAACCAGTGTTAAATGGGCAATTCGGGACACAAGCTGGAGCTAAAATCTCATCCACCCCATTCACAGCTGAGGATCTAAGAACATCTACATTATTGTCTCCATAGTCTCATAGTTCCCTCTCTTGTTCCCACATTGTACTTTTCCCCAATTACTTCGCTGAAACTGTATGACAAAAGTCATTAATGATATTCTAACCAACAAATCCAACAAACTATTTTTGGTCTTCATTTACTTGTCTCTTCCCAGCATCTGACTTTATGGGTGAACCATCTCCACCTTGGCTTCCCAAGTAGACTCTGACTCCTCCTTCACAGTCTCTTGTGCTGGCTTTTTGGCCTCAGTCTGCCCCTGAAATGAGGGAGCCCCTCCTCCTTCCTTGTTCTGTTCACTCTCCCTGGTGCTCTCGTTCACTCCGAGGGCTTCGGCTACGACCAAACTGCTCAGTTTCCCACACAAGTACAAGTACAAACTTGACCAAAACCAAAGTTGTCATCTGTCTCCAGGATCTGCCCCTTTCCCTATATTCAGGGAGTGGAACCTCTACCCACCCAGCCACCCAAGCAGAAGTCTGGAAATCTTAGCCCCCTTCCTTCCATTCACTCACCACTTATACCCACTAAGTCACCCGGGCCTGTTGATTTTGCCTCCTGAAAGTCTCTTCAACTGTCACTTCCTTTCCATCCCTACTGTTTCTGACTTGCTGTGGCCGCTCATCCTCTCCTATCAGGGTGACCACAAGTGCCACCTAAGTGGTCTTCCTCCATTGCTCTCCAACCCTATTCTATCCTTCATACCCCAGCGGCCTGAAAATACTCTCTACAACTCAAAGCGGATTTGCTCATTCTCTGCTAAAATCAATGGCTTCCTCAAACTTCCAGGTGTCCAATTCTGCCTTTGCCTGCTTCTCTCAACATGTTACCCAGTGCTCTCCATGGGCTCCCTGTTCTCCTGCAGTCCTGGAGTTTTTCAGGTGGCCGTGTCTGCGTTCCTGCTGCTTCCTGGGCTTGGAATGACCTTCCTTTGTTAAAACTCATCTCGGGGACCCACTCCTCTATGAACCTTTCCTAAATCTGCTGCTTTAGGGCTCCCTGTTCAGACTTCTTACATAGCACTATTGCCCTTGACTAAGTCTGTGAGGCCGCTGAGCACAGGGACCATGTCTTTTTCATCTCAGAGTTCCCAGAAACTGGCATAGTGTCTGACGCACAGAACTGAATAAAGGAAGCATTTATCAGTGCTTGGAGAGGTGTGGGACAACATTCTTGGGCACAAACTTCAGCCCTGGTGACCTTAATTAATACCATAAACAGGTGGCATCACTACTGGAAGTTGGCATACCATCTTTCCCCAGGGCATCAGGGGACTGTGACACCGCACTGCTTCACTTATTTCACATGGAATAAGGCCAAGCCACAGAAGTCACTGAGAGAGGGCCTCCCAGAATCCCTGAGGTAGGAACTGAGCCCCTGGCCCTACCCTGAAGGCAAAAACACTGCACACTACAGGTAGAGCAGGAACCTCGGTAGAAGCTTACCTTGTGTCCTAGAAGCTCCTTTGGGCATGTAGGCTGAACCTGTTCGGAGCTTTCCTTTCCACAGCACTGAAACTAGAGAGTCAGAAAAGAGACTTCAGGGCCAGGAAGGAGGAGCAGCAGCTACAAGTCTGGGCACCCTGCTAAGGACTGGGGTGCCGAGGCGGCAAAGCAGCTCCGAGGCCCAGTCACTGCAACCCAGACTGCTATTTCTGGAAGGAGAGTGAAGAATCACACAATCATGCTGGCAAAACGAGAAAATGACTTCACTAAAGCCATCTGAGTTTATGATGGGAAGTGACTCAAGGCAACCCAAACAAGGCAAGAAGCTAATTGACAGTGTCTGTGTAAATTGTTGCTTTTTAGAAAGGGGTTGGGGCTTTAGATTCCTTCTTTCAGACTGGGGGTCATTTAACCTGCTGAGGAGCTCAAGTTTTATGAGCTTCAGGAAGGACTCATTAGCTGGGAATAGTCTGGGAAAGAAGGGAGAAGTGGCTGCAGCAAATTCCAGGGTCCAAAGACCAGATTTGAAGATTGGCCAGCAAACAGGTATCCTGCCTTAGGCTAGCTGGCCCTTTAAGACAAAAGAACCTGTGTGTCGCCTCAGGTCCTGAGGGCAGCTGAGGTGAAACTGTGTAAATGTATAAATGGTAGCCACTTTCCAGGACATACCTGTCCCAGACAAGAACTAGGTACCTGAAAACACCTGACCCAGGAATTCACAGCTACTTCTCCATATCACAGTGTCTAAAAAATGAGAATGATTCTGGCCTGGCCCATCTCCTCTGCAAGCCTTCCGTGATTAACTGCATGTAGCTCTGAGCACTCCATGGACAGCACAGTCCCACTGAATGTTCCGGAAGGGAGTGTAGCCATCTCCCATGACCCTTCATTTTCCAAATGACAGAGTTGAGTGGGTATCAGGGAGGCCAAGTAACTTGCTCAAGGTCACGAGGCTGTGAAGTGGCAGAGCGGCAGCTAGAAATTAGCTTTTCTGACTTAAAGATCACACTTGTTTCTGTTACACCACAATGCTGCCCTCTGACACAGCCTGCTATTTATTTGGGCTCCTTTCTCCGTAACCTTGTTTGTGCTCTTTTGTCTCTTTGGGGCATGTGTCTTTTGGGTTCATGCTCTTCTGTCCCTCTTGTGAACTCTGTGTGACAGACATCTTTCCCTTCTAGGGTTCCACACATAATGCAAACTATGGCACTCGAAAGGGCTAAAATAGGGGGTGCTACTTGGCTTTACTGAATTTACTTTTATTTTTCATCCTGGTGATTGGTGAGAACCTGGCTCAGACATAATCTTCAGAAGCTGCGATTTGAAGGAAGAAGTGAAGTTACTCACTGTTGAGTGGAAGGTGATGAGTGTCCCATTGCCTTTTCCCCTGTCTTTAAGGTAATCATTATAAGCCTCTTCATACATGGTCTGAACATGGCGGATAGCCTGAAAAAATACCAGGAAAAATGAGGGACTACTGAGTGGGAAATTTTAAACATTCTCCTTTCATCAAGGAAAATCCCCGCTTCCACATCTTTCAAAAATATTGCCTTTCTCATAAGGATGATACAATGGACTCTGGGGACCTGAGGGAAAGGGTGGGAGAGGGGTGAGGGATAAAAGACTGCACATGGGTACAGCGCACACTGCTCGGGTGATGATGGGTGCACTGAAATCTCTGAAGTCACCACGAAAGAACTTACTCGTGTAACCAAACACCTGTTCCCCACAAAACCTGTTGAAATAAAAAAAAAAAAAATACTGCCTTTCCATAGGTATTTTAGGATAATTCTGCAATATGGAGAAGATTATAGTTTCTGGAGTCTCTAAGATGCTTTTGAGGATGGAAGGATAGACTAACCAGAACAGTTTTCATGGGCTAGAAAGATTTCTGACAGTTCCCAAACCCAGCTGGGCTTCAGCATCAACTGGGCCCCAGATTCCGGAGCTCCCCCCAGGTGATTCGGATGCATAGCTAGAATCGGGACTTATACATTCCTGTTACCCCATTGGTTAAAAGCATTCAGATCTTTTTATGACATGGTTTAAAAGATATTCATCACCAAGGAAAACTTTCTACATTCAAATATCATATAAAGCTTAGAGAATGCTTTTTCTAGTATAAAAGCTTGTGATTTCAAATCCACAGAAATCCCAAAAGGTCCTAAGATCCCATTCTACTCCTGTATGTAGCTGAATTTAAACTAACCTATGAATACAGCCAGCTACTTCAGAAAAATTCAAAAAGAGGTGGCATTTACTATTCTACATGTTTACTGTTTTTATAGTCTAAAATAAGTTCATAAGCATAATATTAATGACTCAGGAGTTAATGTGAAATACAGCAAACTTAAGTTTCCATTGTTCCTCCTTTTCCATTCCATTCTCTTCTATCCCACAGTGTGTTCTACCCTTCTAGAAAGGCTACTTCCTCTGTGTGTCCTCCTGATAAGCTATTCTGGACACCTAGAGTCGGGCAGCAAATATAAACTGGCTTCACTAGCCCACAGCAGGGCAGGCTCTGGTCTTTGAGAATGAAATGGCCCCGTCCAGGTCAATCTTTAAGAAGAAATGACAGTCTGACAGGGGATGAGAATCTAGATTCTTTCTCAAGTCTGTACTCTAACTCTTACCCCATTTCAAACTGGGGAAGAATCTTAAACTAGAGATCCTTTTTTTTTTTTTCTTTTTTGGTTTTATTATAGACCACTTCATAAGTCTAATGGAAGATATGAACTATCTCTCCAAAAAAATGTGAGCATGTATATATGCCTGCACACTCATACACACATATGCTCAGTTCTGCACACCACTTCTAAGTTAAAAAGTTCTGTTTAAACTATAATAATGGAGATTATTTGATTTCTTAATAATATTGTGGATATCAATATTCTAACACTTTTAACCATCACAGAAAAACATTATAAGTAATTTACTTACTACCCCCTTGCCTATAAAAGCAAATACTCCAGTGGTTACTTCAGCAGCAAATATCACCAGGAGGCAGGTAAAAAACTGTAGAGGAGAGAAAATACTAATTTCATTAATTTAATACCTTCTCAATTTATATATTTTGCACCTTAGCTTCCTTATGTAATGGCTGAGTCGCTTTCATGTGGTTCATTCATTCATTCATTCAGCAATTGTTTATTGGGCATCTATTCTGCACCAGGTACTGTCCTTGGTGCTGAGTATTCAGTGGTGAACAAGATAATATCCCAATGTCTCTGCTACCACAGACCTTAGATTGGACAGGGGAATATATGATAACTGAGTAAAGAAATTAAAAAGTGAATAAGGTAAGTTCAGATAGTGATGTAAAAATCCCACCACCTAGAACACCACCTGGCATCTATGTGCTCAGTAAATACTTGACAAACACAAAAGACCTAGAAAGATATAAAATAAGGCCAGGAGAGAGAGAGTCACTGTTGCAGCTTGGGCATGGGGAAGGGGGTGACTTGAGACTCTGTGGTCTGGAAAGTCTTCTTTGAGGAGATGGGAGTAGAGATGAGGGGGTGTCCTTCTGGATGGAGTTCTGTTCTGGTCTATGGATTTGCTCTGATCAGACTAAGTTCAGTGATAAACAAGACAGAAATGTGCTCAGCAGTAGGAGAAAGAGAAAGAATGAACGGCAAAGCAACAAGTTAGACATTTCATGTAGCAAGAGGTCAGAGGCTGTGGCCAGAGTTAAAAATCCAAAGATCACAATGAGTAATGAGATGAGAGGCTGTCTATTAAAACTGCTGTTTCTGACTCCCTGTGGAGAAATATCAACACTTTCTCTCCTCCTGCCCCTCTTCTTCCTTTCTGTTTCTCTGAGGCTACACTGGCATTGAATGTATGGCAGTTAATTGAAATTATTTGATTTTTTTTAAACAGACGTTGCTTGTTAAAATAAGCCACAAGAGGGATTTTGGTTAAGTTATTGATCTCAAACATAAATGTTTTCCTCGTAGATGACAGTGCTTCCCTGGCTATAGAAACATTTTAGCTGTCTCCCCCACTGTGAAATATATACACACACACACACACACACACACACACACACACACACACACACATTTTTAAGAACAATCATAGTCACCCCTTACAATTACTAAGTACTTTTACTCCCAAAACTTCTTTATACCAATGACCTCATTTCTTTTCACACTTCCCATATGAGGCAGGAACAAAGATAATTTTTTTTTTCTTTTTTCTTTTTTCAAGACAAGGTCTTGCTCTGTCGCTCAGGTTGGAGTGCAGTGGTACAGTCATGGCTCACTGCAGCCTCCCAACTCCTGGGCTTAAGTGATCCTCCTGCCTCAGCCTCCTGAGTAGCTGGGACCACAGGTGTGTGCCATCACACCTGGTAGAGACTGGGTCTCCCTGTGTTGCCCAAGCTAGTCTTGAACTCCTGGGCTCCAGAGATCCTCCTGCCTCGGCCTCCCAAAGTGATTACCAGTGTGAGTCATGGCACCCGGCCCTAGGTAATATTATTAATATATAAGAGATGGAGAAACCAAGACTGAGGGAGGAAAAGTGCGTGCCAAGGGTTCAGAGAGACCATGGAGGAGCTGGAGCCAGGGGTCAGAGGCACTGACTCCCTTCAGATGCAGGCGGCTCCATCACTCCCACCCCACCATTTACCCCACGCCCCACTTACTGATCCAAGCACACATTGCGACTCCCGCATGGCTCCACAGCACCCGAAGAAACCCACGGCCATCATCAGGGCCCCGGCTCCAACCAGAACATAGAGCCCTGTGGGGAAGAGATCAGAGGAGACCATTGACAGCCAACCGAATGCCTCCATGACCAACTAGGCTTAAGACTCTGGGCACTGCAGAGCATTCTAATAGTACCACAAGGTACTATCCTTACTGCCATGTTTAACACAGAGGAACTGAGCCCCAGAAGGTTAAGCAGTTCGCGTAAGGTCATAGAGCTGGTGCTTGGCAGAGCCGGGAGAAAAATAACCGTGAGCCTCAAAAGGCTGCCCACATCCCGACTCTGTCCTGCCTCTCCAGTGATGGAGGCAGCCATCATTCAGGTGGGGATTTCACTTACTACTTAGTCAAGCCCCAGGTACATTTCTTACAGAGAAAGAAAAGGGCAGAAGTGCTCTGGTTCTGAGAGAACTAAAGCCAAGCCTTTTTGTATTTCCTTCTTTGAATCTGAGATAAGTTAGAATACAATGTGTGACCTGGCACTTGTCTTACTTGCAATCATATTAATGGTCTCTATTCCATTTTTTGCATTTCACTCATATGAGTCACCTGGAAACCACTCCCATTCACAGGGAGGGTGGGGGCTGCTGCCCCGCCTCCATGGGGAACCCCTGGGCCTGGCATTCAGGGTGCTTCCTGGGGCTCCTCTGGGTTGCTGATGGTGGTTTGTGGGCAGATCTGACAGTTCACAGACCTACTAGGAGCCACAGGCGAGGCTGCTCTGCTTCCTGCCCCACCCTGGCCTGGCCTCAGGGTTCTTTTCAGGGCCCTGAGGCCCTGCTGCTCTGTAGCCCTGAGGCGGGTATTTATTTCCTGCTGTTCCAGCTCTGGCACCTCCTCCCTTTCCCTTTTCTCTAAAAGAATAATTTCATGAGGGAATGGATGTGGTAATGTGAGAAACGATATCATAAAATAATAGTGTTGTTGGCCCCACTGCTTAAACACTTTATTGTTTTTAAAAATGTCTTTCACCAAAGGTCTAATATCCAGAATCTATAAGGAACTTAAATCAACAAGCAAAAAGCAAATAACTCCATTAAAAAGTGGGCAAAAGACATAAACAGACAATTCTCCAAAGAAGACATGCAAGCGAGCAACAAACATGAAATAATGCTCGTAATCTGTAATCATCAGAGAAATGCACATCAAAACCACAATGAGATACCATCTCATAACAGTCAGAATGGCTTTTGCTAAAAAGTCAAAAATAACGGATGTTGGCAAAGCTAGGAGAAAAGAGGACACTTTATACACCACTGCGAATGTAAATTAGTACAGCCACTGTGGAGGGCAGTTTGGAGATGATTCAAATAACTGAGTTGAACTACCACTCGACCCAGCAATCCCATTGCTGGGTAAATACCCAAAGGAAAATAAATCATTCTACCAAAAGGGCACATGTTCACTGCAGCACTATTCACAATAGCAAAAGTATGGAATCAACCCAGATGCCCATCAATGGTAGATTGGATAAAGAAAATGTGGTACATATACAGCACGGAATACTATGCAGCCCTAAAAAAGAACAAAATCATGTCCTTTGCAGCAACATGAATGCAGCTGGAGGCCATTATCCTAAGCAAACTATCACAGGAACAGAACATCAAATACTACATGTTCTCACTTATAAGTAGGAGCTAAATATTGGGTACACATGGACATAAAGATGGGAACGATAGATACTGGGGACTATTAGAGGGGCACAGGGGTTGACAAACTAACTATTGGGTACTGTATTCATTACCTGGGTGACAGATTCAGTCATACCCCCAATCTCGGCATCACCCAATCTACCTTTGTAACAAACTTGCCCATATACCCCGATTCTAAAATGAAAGTTGAAAAAGAAAAAAAACGGTAGTTCACTGTGTTGCAAGGTTTTCAAAGCTCTTTCACTTCCATCATCTTATTGGCTTCTCCAAACAACCCGGTTAGGTAAGCAAGGACTGTTATTTCTGTTTTACAAATGGAGGTCTGAGAGACAAGATGGCTGCAGGCAGGACACCCTGGCAGGGCGGCAGCACCACCACCATATTCAGCTCCTTCACGAATGTCTCCTGGTGGACCACCTTGCTGCAGAACATGCCATTGCCTCCCATTGCTACTGCCACAATTGCTACATGATGCTGTTTGCAGATCTATCATGAAGTCACAGCCTGCAGACCAGTTGCACCCCAAATCCTTATCCATCCTATGCTCCAGCCACCTGGGAATTCACCACAATCTGACTGTGACCTGCTCTTTTCCATTTTGTGCTTTTGCAGGTTCTCGTATTAGTCTCTCATTATAGATTTCAAGTCAACAAACAAACCTTATTCATCCTCTCTAGAGAATGCCTTGCACAAGGCAGAATTCTCAGTCGGTGTGCGTTGGATGAGTAGATAAGACAGAGAAAATCAAATCAGTTCCAGGCTGGCTGGCTGTCATCACCCATCTTTGCTTAGAGATACACGCTGGAAACACGTCTTAGCAAACATCCACATAGGAACTACATAGCTGGGCTCTCCAAAGCCAAGCACAGGAGGATGGTTGCTTCACACCCCGAGAAACCCTGGAATATAGGAAAGAGAGAGGCTCCTGAGGAGGCGGGAGGCTAACTGCACAGGGGCACAGAGGTTTGAGGAGGCCAGAGTTGCACCCCACTGTAAAGGAAACTGTCTGCTCCCTCAGGCAACAATCCTTATCCTGCTGAAATAATGAGCTTTTCAGGAAAATGTGCTTATTTGAACAATATTTCATTCTTAGGCTATCAGAATCCCAGAGCTCATGGCAAAAACAACCTGAAGCTGTCCTAACAGCTTCAACTTTAAGGCCTCTTCTCAGCCAGCCTCTGTTTTGTATGTGTGGGCCTGTGACTCAGCCCAGCTCCACATGAGCATTGCTTACTGGAGTTGACGGGAAAAGCAGAAGAAATTCTACAAGAGGAGAGGTTCCCTGGGCCTGCTGGATCCAGTTCCAAATCTGGCTGTAATACTCTGCATGCCATAAGGCCACCTGTGGCTTCCAAGGATACTTTATCCTTCTTATGGTGTGTCCCTCAAAAAATAGCTGCTGAATGTAATTAATGAATTTACAGCCACATTTTAAATTCCAAGATGGTTACTGTAGAGCCCTCTGCTTCCCACAGGAGCAGGTGTAACAAACGCATGACCTACTTCCCGAATCCCTCACGCTTTCCGAGTCCTATTGCCTTTGATTTGAAAAATAGAAAACACTTTGAAATTACATTTTCATCATGAATAGCTGAGCTTTGGGATGCCAGTGATCTCCGGGACATGCTACCACAAGTACTTTCTCTGGGACACCTTCTTTTTTAAAAATTTAAAAAGCATTACAAATGTTTTTTATTAATATCTTACTGATAGATAATATTTATACATATTTGGGTGGTACATGTGCTAGTTCAATGCATGTATACAATGTGTAAGGATCAAATCAGTGTCACTGGGATATCCATCACCTCAAATATTTATCTTTGTGTTGGGAAGTTAAAATCTAAAAAAATTCTTCTAGCTACTTTGAAATACATAAAAATTATTGTTAAATATAATTTCCCTACTGTTCTAGAGAATACAAGTATTTCTTCCTTCTATTTAACTGTATTTTTGTACCCATTATGCAGCTTCTCTTTATCTCCCCACCCCTCTACCCTCTGCAGGTTCCAGTAACCATCAATCTACCCTAGGCCTCCATGAGATCCACTTCTTCAGCTCCCACGAGTGAGATCATGTGATATCTGACTTTCTGTGCTTGGCTTATTTCACTTAACATAATGGCCTCTAGTTCCATCCATGTTGCTACAACTGATAGGATTTCATTCTTTTTATGGCTGAGTAATATTCCATTGTGTACATGTACCACATTTTCTTCATCCATCCATCTGCTGATGGACACTTACGTTGACTCTGTATCTTGGCTATTGTGAAAAGTGCTGAAATAAACATGGGAGTGCAGATGTCTCTCTGATTTACTGATTTCCTTTCTTTTGGATATATACCCCGTGGTGGGAATGCTGGATGATAGCTCTATATTTATTTTTTGAGGAACTGCCATACTGTTCTCCATAGTGGCTGTACTACTTTACATTCCCACCAATAGTGTATGAGGCTTCTCCTTTCTCCATATCCTCACCAGCATTTATTATTCTTTCTTGCTTTGATAATAGTCGTTCTAGCTGGGGTAAGATTTGGAACATGTTCCCAGGCAATTCCATCACTCTTTTCTTAGGTTTCAGAGTCTTCTTTTAAGCTAGAAACATCATTTTAGTTAACATAAAAATAAGAGAGAGCCTTCTAACGGCCTACTGGGATAAACTCATTTAAAAAAGTTCCCCCCTTTTAGAGACTGGATGTGGTCATCAATTTTAATGGCTTTCTAGCAGCAGATGGTTTTACATAATCTGCTAATGACCATTTTTTATCTAAAAAAATTTTTATGTCCCTACATTTATGTCCCTTCTCTCTCCCTGCCAGCACCCCCTGAATGCATATAATAATGCAAATATCTAGAATATTGAATGCAACTTAGTTTTTGGGAAGGGCAAGTGTTTCAGCTTTAGGACGTTTTCACATTTTGAAATGTTTGCATGACACTGGTCGAGCATTCCTAATCCAAAAGTCCAAAATCTGAAATTATCCAATGAGTATTTCCTTTGAGAGTCAGACTAGTGCTCAAAAGGTTTTGGATGTGGGGGAATTTTGGATTTTGGATTTTCAGATTAGGGTTGCTCGATCTGTAGTAACAATAGCCAATATTTACTGAGGGCTCACCACAAAACACATACTATGCTTAAATACGTTCATATTTCACAGCTGAAGAATCTGAGACACCAAGAAATTAAAAAATTTATGTAAGATTGCATAGCTAGTGAGGGGAAAAATTGGAACTGAACCCAGGGGAGCCTACTCCAAAGTGTACCCCCTGAACCCCTATGCTTTCCTTTTAGCAGTAACACTGAAGGACAATAATGCTCTTAGCTAGAAATTAGTTCATTTTGCAATTTATAAATGGCAGTACAGTTATTTTTCCTCTTCCTTGACAAAAGTACTTGAGATGTCTAGAATTGATGATTCCTGGTTTTTCCTCTGAAAGTACAGGGCTGAGAGCCAGAAATCCAGGCTACTCCCTGAACCCCTATGCTTTCCTTTTAGCAGTAACACTGAAGGACAATAATGCTCTTAGCTAGAAATTGGCTCATTTTGCAATTTATAAATGGCAGTATAGTTATTTTTCCTCTTCCTTGAGAAAAGTACTTGAGATGTCTAGAATTGATGATGCCTGGTTTTTTCTCTGAAAGTACAGGGCTGGGAGCCAGAAATCCAGGCCTGCCAACTATGGCTTTAGGTAAGTCCTCCTACTCTTCAGTTTTGTTAGCTGCAATATGGAAATGATTGTCTATTCCAACTTCTTATAAAAATGCTCTAGAGAAACTATCTCAACAATGTAAGCTACAACACCTCTCTGGTATCCAGCTACCATGGATGTCAGGTACAAGTGAAAACGAAGTAAAAAAATATGACCAGCGTGAGTCAGAGTTTTTAACAAGCCAAGCCACCCCCTTGGTGTTCAGCACTGGAATGCTTTCCTTATACGTAACATTCAGCCACAATCAGAGCCAGGCTTGGAGACTCTGAGTTCCACAGGGAGCGACAGCTGCAGTCAGGCTGCGATCCTGGAGAGCCAAGTGGCTCCTGTGTGTGTGGGCAACCCCTTCTTGAGGAAAACCTGTTAATATTCTCTGCTCACAGACATGACTTCATGCCCCAAGCACACAGTCTCTCCAGTTTTCCAAGGGCTGAGGGGCTCACTCCCTACTCTGTAACTCTAGAAAGAAGCCCCTGGGGTGTCTGCCCACTCCAGAGAGGGACTGTAACAGGAAGTCAGATGGGCAGGTTGCTGGAATTTGGAAGACACGGGGCTTCTCCCAAGAGTGCCCTGACAGAGACTAGCGTGGACAGGGTCTAGGAAACAGTGAGCAACACAAGCCCTCCTCTGCCAGCATCACTCTGGCCAGGTCCTCTCTTCTACCTTAAGCAACCAGTGGACACAGAGACCTTGGAAGGGCCTCCAGGCCTTGGCCTGGATGCAGAGGGCCCTGAGAAGAGACACAGGTGGCAGTCAGTCAGACTACCCTCTCGCTCTGTCCTCATTTCCCGCAGTTGGATCCTCCTGTCCTTGCCTGGGATTGACCAACCCCCTGGCTTGGAGGTTATGTCCCATCTTTATCACAGGGAGGGAAACTCGCTCCATCCCCAAGGAGAGAGAACCAAGGATGCCAGAAAGGAAAGCTTCCCCCAGAAGATGGGACAATTTCCCTTATAAAGTCTGGCAGTCATTTACCCCGAAGCAGGGACCTAACCAATGTGTCTTCCTGGGGTTCCTCTCAGAGAGGAGAGTCAAGGCTGGAAGGGCTTATTTCTTTAAGAACCACTTGAATGTGCCATGCCAGTTTAGGACACTCTTTAACAAAGGGGTGATAAGAGTTTAATGGACTGATTTATCTGGAACCTATTCTGAAAGGGAAATACCCAGATCAATGAACGGTGCCCTGTGACAATGGAGCAAGATTTTCCAAACACTGGGCCTGCTTGTTTCCTAAAGTGCTATCACCTCACACTGTGTGCAGTGCAAATCCATAAATAGTATCCTAGTGTATTTTTCTTCTTGTTTTATTGCTGGAGAGCAGGTATCTTTCTTATTCGGAAAATTATTCACTAAGGAAAAAATGTCAATTTCTACAAACATGTCTATTGCTCTATTTATATTATAAGACATATTTGAAGGAGAAAAAAGGTACCTGACTTCACAAGGACTTCTTGTTGCCACTATCCAGAGAGGCAGCACTGGGAGACAGAGCAAGCACAGACCTGGCTGTCAGCAAACCTGGGTTCCAGGCCGAACCCCACCAGGAGGAGCTGAGAAGCCCTGGCTGACTGCCAGCCCCAGGTGCTTATCCACGGTCTGTAGTTTCCTTATTCTGCATGGTGCTAAGTTTCTATGATGACCCACTTCCCTGAACTTTGAGCACGGGTCGTAAGTGCCTTTACCAACTACTCTGGGCTGCCTTAGGGAAGGGAGATGTGGTGAACGAGGAACGAAGGGTGGGTAAACCCATATCATGCCCTGTGACACCAACCGCAAGCAGAGGATTCAGGCGCTGCTGTGGCCTGCTGTTTTCTCTGCCCAGAATCCACTTCTTTTTCTCTATTGGGTAAAGGGAGCTCCTCCATTCTCAGCCCATGTGGTTTGAGAGGGCTGACTCACCTCCAGCTCCACGGTGGGCGTGAAGCCCAGGCACATCCCCACAAGCAGCTGTCCCCAATGACAAGCTCAAGGATGGGCACGAGGTCCAATATTGCCAATAAGAGTTAGGCCTGGGGCGTTAGATGGATCTGTTGGAATGAAAGCAGCATGTTCTACTTCTGGAGTCACTCTGGAAACGGAGTCTAGAGCCACTGGCAGCCATTTTATCACATGGAGAAGAAACCTGCCTAAGAATGGAGCCAAACGAAAGCAGGGCCAAGAGATGGCTCCAGACTGAACTCTGGTCACATCATCTGAGTCCCTGAGACCAGTATTAACCCTTGACCTTTCAAGTATGTTACTCAATAAAGGTCTGTGTTGAGTCAATTTGAGTAGGTGTCTGTGATTTGCAATACGAAGAGTCCTGATAGACATGTCCATAAAGATAGGACATAATGAATAATTCCTCATATCTCAGGCAGTGTGTGCATTGTTTGGTTTAGATTAGAAACAAAATCAGGAATGTGTGTGTGGAGCCAGTTCAGCCTCCGGCTCAGCACAGGAATCTCCTGAATAAAACACACAATTCTGATTCTTGCCACGACAGCGGTTAAATATGACATGAAGGATGGCTCACTTTCATCTGTGGAAGTCTATTCAACCTTTTGATGTATCCACTCATGAAGGTTTTTATGTGGAACTGACATCTACAGCTGTGAAATGGCTATCGGCCTTTTGTTTCTGGAGAAACACAGACTGAGGCTACTCCCGGGGAGGCCTTCCATCTGTAGCTCCATGCAATGGCCCCTCCCTCTGACGGAGCAGGGACCCCCTTACTCACACCTGTAACTCAGGTTTCCATCAGAAAGTCGTGAATTATTACTGAGAGGCTTGACTCTGCCTCTCGCTCATCTCTTTTGCCATTTTGATTCCTTCTGTCCCTGAGTTTGATTAGGCAGGCTTAAAAATGTTTAATAATGTTTCTTGTCTTTCTGTTTCTTTCTTCTTAATTCCTTCTGCAACCACTGTGGGTTATACCCTAATTTGTCAGGCCTGATTGTATCAATAATCTGCCTTTTTTTTTCTGTCCTGGGATTCCCCTCTCATTCTACTTCTGCCATAATAATCTCTTTAAAATGCAGTGCAGATCATATCTTACCCCTGGCCCCAAATCATCCTTCTACTGTTTACCAACTTAACCCTGACATTCAAAGGCCTCTATACTTGTCCCCTCTCCCTCCCCAACAGTCCGAATCCTACTGCCCACCATGCCCCAGTCCTCAGACTCCATCAGAGCCCCCTGCCCCGCCCAGCTTGCTAATCCCTCCCCACAGTCATGCTTTGTGCATGCCTTCCCCTCAGCCTTTCCAGTCCCCGTTTTTCCTCTTCTCCATTGATTACAGCCTGGTCTTTAAAACCTAACTTAAATTCTTCTTTCCTTACCAGTTTAGAATGACCTCTAATGCACCCGCTGCAAATACCACTTAGTTGGCATTTAGTCACATGCTAATTTTTATTGTAATTTAAATTGTGAAGTCTATGAGTCTTTTCATTTATACTACAAGTTACATGGGGGCAGTTACAGAATTCTTATACATTTTGTGTGACAGCAGAGCCCAGCATTGTGAATGCTGGCCAATGGATTATATTGAGGTTATACTGATAGGCTATATTTTCCTGTCTCAAATGTCCTTGTCCTGTGCATACTTCCTGGAAACCATGTGGGTAGAAAGAAGCATTTCAGTTTTATGTCTACGGCAGATTCCTCTGCTTTTTCGTTGTCACAAAATCCCAATCTTGTCCAAGTGTCACAGGCCCTATGGGTGGCCCAGGCCCCTCGCCAGGCCCAGGGGAGGGTATGAGGCTGTGAATATCCATTAGTCAGAGATCCAATCATAGTAATTTGCTTCTTGGCCATGATTGGCTTAGGCATGAATACAGAATGCAATTTTGACTAAGAAGTTGCAAGGGGAAATGTGTTGGCAGATTCTGAAAAAGGTTTTACTCATTCAAAAAAGGGACAATATGAAGCGAAATTTTCTTTGTTCTCTTTTGGATGTTGCTGTATGAGAATATGATGCTTGGAGCCACTGCAGCTATCTTTTAAGGGGAGATGTCTAAGGACACTGAGGACAGCAGAGACGGGGAAAGAACCTGGGCCCTTGATGACTTTGTTCAGCCTTGAACAAATTCTGGAAAATCCCCATCTCCAGCCTTCTTTTACTATATTTCAACACTGTTGAGATGGTTTATATTTTGGTATATCTTAACATGCTGAAATTAGAATGCATCTTTTATGGTATGTCATAGCTAAACTGGTAGCATTTTTTCCTTTCTTAGTGGAACCTAAAATAATTGAGTGTTTTACAAAGAGCCACATCTAAGATTTCCTGAAATGTGGAATGTCCTTATTGTTATCCATCTTTAGTAGGTTTTCTGCTACTCTCCTCTAAAAGTATCCTAACTGACACAGCTCTTCTTCTCGCAGGAGGATGCTGTGTGGGAAGAGTGTTTGTAACAAGAGGCAGCACAGCTGCAGGCCGGCCCGTCTGGAGGATGTCCCTGCTCTGAGTGGGGCCTGCACTCTCTCTGTCCTGGAAGAGACGCTACTCTTCTTGTGATTTAGAGCAAATGACCTGTGCAGGATGCTCCTCCTCCCCGCCATAGAGGTCACCACAGCCACTGAAGCTTACTCTATGGCTGGTGCAGATCCTAAAACAGCCAGTCATATGGGGGTGTCACCTATAATGACGATGGTCTTGGGCTTTTTGAAATTTACAGTCTTAGTCCATTTAGCTGGAGAATGAGAAAAGGCCACAGGAAATGCTAGAAGTAGGTCAACTAATCCCAGGGCAATAATGCTCAGCCCCTACTAAGAGCACTGCCTTGCGGGTGGAGGCTGCACCTTACCCTACACTCCTCACCCCTTCCTACTGTGGCAGGGGCAGAGCTATTGCCCCTTCCCGCTGGAGCCTCTTTCCAGGGGCAGCCCTCTCATCTCCTCTCCCTCCATCCCTCCCTTCCCTCCTTCTTCTCTCTCCTCCCCTCCTCTCTGCAGTCCCTAGTCACGGAGAGACTGAGATTAGCCCCTTCAAGCCTGTATTTTGAGTTATGTTTTTTCCTACACAATTTAAAGCATAAGATCACAAAATAAAATCCTGCAGGGGTCCTGTGTCACCCCAGATGGGCTAGTGAATGACACACTTGTGGTGTAACCACTTTACTCCAGGGGCAATAGGGACTTTTCTCATTCTTTGAAATAAATTTTAACTGCATTTCGTTGAGACTTCTTTCCCTGAAACGAAGCACAACAGGCTGCTCTTACCGGCTCTAGCCTCCCTTGATTTTGGAGAGTGGAGGAACAGGCCGTGTGAAGGCAAGGGGAAGGGGTCACAACAGCTTCTCTACCTGTCTCCAGCACACAACCAGGAGGGCTAGACCAGTGCACAGGGGCTCAGGGGTGCTCCTTCCAGCCTCTTTCCCTGCCCCTCTTCCCTCCCGCTCCCACCAAAGTTTAAGTGCTGCTTCTGTTCTAAGCCTTTGCACAGCCCCATCTACTCCGAGCTGGAACTTAGGGAAGCTGGAGTCACTCACCCACATAGAAATACTCTGGGGACTTGTCCTCTGATGATAACTCCTTTATGGCACCTCCGAACCGAAACCATAGTCCAAAAGCAATGACGGCCGATCCAGCCAGCTGGAAGGCAAACAACACTGTGTTTACAGTAGAAGGGGAACGAATGAGCATGCACAGATCCGAGGGCAGGCTCCAGGCACAGGATGCTGACGAGGTCACCCCTTTAGAACTCACTTAGACCACCTTCCCATTTTATAGGGGAGAAAATGAAGGCTCAGAGAGGTGAAGTGACGTGCACAAAGTCCCTCAGGCCCCTGATGTGACATTGGACTGGGTTTTTCTGATTCTGAGAGCAGGGTTTTTCCATGATGCCAGGCTGCCCTGTGGTTATGGGGCACACTCAGCACAACCAGGGAGGTGTCTCAAAAGCAATATTCCAGTAACATTCCCTCTGGAAGGCATCTTTCCCCTGCCTTTTTGTCCCTTGCTGGGCATGTCGGATCTCTTCACCCACACCACAACGAGAGGTGACTACCTCTCAGCTGCCGGGTCACCAAGAGCAAGATGAACTCCAAGACCTCGGGGAAATCCACTTTTCTAAATGGGAAGACAATACAGCAACCTCAAACTCAGAACCCACCCACACCTCGTGAGTGCACAGTCTCCAAATAGAAAGCTGTTTTAGGGGCACCTGTAACCCTCTTCCCCTATCCTATATGGTCACTGCCCTGACTGGGGATGCTTTTGCTGGCAGAGAGATAGCCCAGTCTTTTTTTTTTTTTTTTTGGTTGCTATTTTGAGTTTCCATGGAAAGTGAGAAAGGAAAAAATAATTTTCTGAAAAAGCATGGTCTGTGTGCTGTGTGGCTCATGGAGAGGCTGAGTGGCTGGCGCAAGCAGTGACTGGGCAGGCTGGCGGCTGGTAGAGTCATCACCCGGCTTCCTTTCCTTCCCTACTCTGAAGGCTTTTGTGAGGCTCAGCATGGAAGTTGGAAGCCCTTTCTGCCATCTCAGGACTGTCACTGCTGCGTGCCGGCAGGCTCTAGCCACAGTGTTCTCTCCCCACAAACACCGCTCTCGAATTTCACTGTATCAATCCATCAACAGATATTTACTGGGCACCTTCTGGGCTCAGGGCACCATGAGAAAGTAAGCAGAGATATAAAAATAGCCTCCTATTCTGCTGGCCCATCTAGTTGCTGTTGGGCTGCCCTCGCCTACCACTAAATGAACAATTTAGAGGCTTCCCCTGCCCAAACAGAGCAGAGCACACACAGATGCTGGGAACAGGAGCACGGAGGATGGAAATCAGAGGAGCAGAGGTCTAAAAGGAAAAATCACACCAGAGACAGCATAGTCGTTTTTACACAGGAGACTTCTATCTTGCCAGACAGCTTATAAAGCACCCAGAACTAGCCTTCTGGACGATCTGGCTGGATTTCTATGAGGAATCTATCCCTCTTCTCCTTCTATCCCCCAAGGCCAATTCCCTTTGTGGCCAGTTTCTTCAGAAAAGAGGTGTGATTTCAGTGAGGAGGAGTCAGAGGGGCAGAATTCTACCAGCTGGACTCTCCCTTGTGGAGTAACTAACAGTTTCCAGTACTTAGAGGAAAGCACTAATTGGATAATGTGAGGGGCAGCTAAAGGAACCGGGATCAATCAGCTTTTGAAAGACGTCTGCATTAAAAAAAGGCTGGCATGGCAGGGAAACATATTGAAAGGAGTCTTGCTAAAACATTAACAATATCTTTTTAGGGCAGGATTTCAGGTGACTTTTTTCCTTCTCAGTATATTTTCTAAGTTCTCTGCATTAAGCGTGTATTTCTCTTGTGGCTTTAAAAATATATTTTTAAAGTGTTACATGGTAATTTCTATATTCAATCCAGAAAAAGTGGGGAGAGTCTTCTTGGGCCATGCTTTAACTTGGGAGGACACCAGCTTTGAGGTCCTCGCTGTTCCTGTGCAGGAAAGAGAGCAATGCCCTTGGTCAAGCACCTAGGTTCCACCTAGGAGCACTTGGAGGCTGCCTGGGACAAGTCTGCCCAGCAAAGCGTCTCAGGCAACTCTGCACGCCCTCATCTCTGTGGCGACTGGATGGAAAGACAGAGTTTCCAAATACAAAGCAAAACCTATTGACAGAGGCATCAAGCCAAAGCCAGCAGCCACCGAGCAGACTGTGGAGGAGGTGACTGGTCCCAGGGACACCCTACCGCGAGGCCACAGTTTTGGAATCTCTGTACACAAACTCTAATTTATAGCTGTCTGGGATTATCCTCCCAGACGGAATACATGTGTCCAGTTCTGGCACAGATGTGTTTGATGCATAATGGAAAATTAAAAGAGAGGTTGCAATTTAAAGCCATAGGGCAATGGGAAAAAATCTGCGCTTGCTCATCCATGCCCCTAACCCCAAACCGCACGGGTTTCCTCCTGGGTCAAGGAAACTGTGGCTTAGCTGAACGTCATCACTGTGTGGAAGGGAATCCTCCCAGCAGGCTGCTGCCGGCTGTGTCAGGGATGCTGTGGGTAAGGACCTGGCCAGGGCTGATGCTGCTTGTGACAAGAGACAGGGTGATCACTGCTTTGGAAAGTGGCATTGGCACAGACCACACAGCCGTTTGGTCCTTCTTAACTCACATTCCTGTAAGATTCATGGAATGCTCTGTGTTCACGGGGCTTTGGTTGGTCTATCACACACTAGAAATTGCTTAAAAAAAAAATTCACACCAGTTCCAGTCCAGTCAGGAATAAAGTGAGCATGTCAGTGTCACTAAGTTCTCAAGACTCCCTGTATTCCATAGAGCTGGAGGAAATGGTCTCCCCAATGACCTGAAGGAAGTCTTCAAACCTCTGTAATCCTACATTTTAACCCAATGAGGCCAAAACTGCCTCATGCCCACATTCTCTCTTCTCCCTTTAATCTCAACCACTCTTTTGCATTCAGACATAACATTGCACCTCAGCCAATGTTAAAACAAATAAGAAATGAGAAGTTACCATTTTTTTTAACGGTTCCTTCTTCTGCCCTAGCCACATCTTTCCCTGTCTTTCTTCTTTGCATGTTTACTAAGAATAAACTATGGTCCAGGCCAGGTACTGTGCTCAGTGTTAGAGAAACGATGAAGAAAAACACATGGTTCATAGTCTAATGTGGTAGATAGTCACATAAAGTACTAAGTGCACTGTAACGCAGGAAGTGTGCTGAAGAGGAACAGCGTGCACACTGCCAAGGGACTGGAGCAAACTGTAGCCACTGGCACGCAGGAGGAGTCATTACATTTTGATTTACATCTTGAAGAATGAGTGAGAAGTCACTGGGCAAGGAAGGACTGGCAGCAGAGGCAAACTCCAGGCAGAAATGGCAGCACAGAGGTTCATTTCCTTACCTCGGTGCAGTGTTTGTTAAGGAGAGTCTGGGGGAGGTCGGAGGTTGGGGTTTAAGCGGGTGTGGGGCAGACCTTGACTAGGGTTCTACTTTGCTTGCTACCATCTTGGAAAGCCCATAGCAAGGTCTGCCTGAGGGGAGGAGGAACAGAAGCCCACATTTTGATGGAAACCATCAGGAACATGAATACTACCTGGATGTTAGACATAGCAAGGAGCCAAAAGGAAAGGCTTGAATGGCTGAGGACCAGAGACAGGACACTAGGGGAGTGGACGTGGAGAGCTGTGAGAACTATGACGTCACTGTACTCACTGAAGAACTTTGCTGAGGGTTGCCCCGCTTCCAGGACCAGCACCCATCCCCATGTCTTTGGAACAATTACAACTAGAAACTGTTGTTTTTCAGAAATGGACTTTTTCATACAGAAGCAAAAGTTGGACTTTGATGTTAATCCTTTAAAATACACGTATTGAGCACCCATTATGAGTCAGAAGCCAGGGTTTCAGAGATGAGGAAAGTCCAGTCCTTCTCCTGGGGCTCAAGGAGATGCTAATCCCCACTGGGTGGCCCAGGAGGGGATCCAACCCTGCAGGTGAGAAGTCAATCCAGAAGCAGCCCACCAGAAAGCACGTGAGAAGATGCCAGAGAGCATCATTTTTTGAGTCCTCCCTCCCTTTTTTTTTGACAAGGTCTCACTTTGTTGCCCAGGCTGGAGTACAGTGGTGCCATCACAGCTCACTGCAGCCTCAACTTCCTGGGCTCTAGCGATCCTCCACCTCAGCCCTCCAAATAGCTGGGAATACAGGCGCACATCACCACATCAGTTACTTTTTGTATTTTTGGTAGAGACGGGGTTTCACTATGTTGCCTAAGATAGTCTCGAACTCCTAGACTCAAGTGATCTGCCCACCTCAGCCTCTCAAAGTACTAGGATTACAGGCACGAGTCACCATGGCCAGCTTCATCATTCCTTTTCTGAGGACCGGTTGTATGTGAGGTACTCAGGGAATGTGATAAAATAGTATTTAAGGGCAAGAGTGTGCCAACTATTACAAAGAGGATGAGAAAAATAGTTAAAAAAAAAAAAAGGAGATAAGAATGCAGGGAAAGGAACAGATAGTGACAATAATTCCGAGTCATTAAATAGGGGATCATCAGATATGGTTATAGTATGTATTGTCATGGGCAAATTCTTTCAGTAGCTAACCATATTCCAGAGAGTTTGGAGGACACGAAATTGCAAATTGTAATCATATGTCTTTAGTGAAAACAATGTGTGTTCTAAAACTACAGAAACAGAAGAAGGACGGAAAACCTGATTAGAAAGCATTTCAAGCAAAGTGGATGGACAAAAAGTTTTCTTTAATAATGGCTATCTGCCAAAAACAAGTCATCGTGCATGAAGCAGAGCTTGCTAATAGATTTCAATTTTATTTTACTGTACTTACTTCCATTTTCCTGGGATTGCTGATGAGATGTCCTATCTTGAGGACATATTTTTTCATTTAAAAAAAAGACAAGTTTCACGAATTGCAAACACAGTTCCTAGGGAGGCACTGTGGTTGGAGTGGGTGGTGCTGAGATGCAGGAATGCAAAGATCATTCCCCATTCTGGGCTCCCCCAGTCTGCCCAGCTGTCCTCCTCTTCCCTGAAGTTAGCCAACCAGATCACCAAGAGCAAATACCTGCTATCCACTTTCTAGTGACTAAACCCAGCAAAAAAAGCCCACTTTGGGGGTAAAAAACATCATTTAGGGAAGTTCTAGATAGCATGTGCACTTATACTTAAGTGGGAATCACAGGTCCTGGCCCTCAGATGCTCCAGCTATAGTTTCAGGTCCTTCCTGCCCCTGTGGAGGTCTCTGTTCTTGCTGTTCCCTCCTCCCCCTCCCCATAGCTGACACCCATTCACAGCTCTAACATCAGTTCCTCAGGGAAGCCTGCCATGGCCTAGATAGGTACCTTCCTTTATATCTCACATAATGTTTTCTACTTAAATATGTCCGTTTTTTGTAAATTAAGGCCTAAGCTCTATGAAGGTGGGGACAGGGTCTATATTGCTATTTCCCAAACATAATCCCCTTTGCCCTGCAGAGTGGGCTCCCAATAGACATTTGCTAAATGAGTGAATGGAGGACCTTCACAAAGATGCTATGGACTGAACTGTATCCCTCCAATGTGCAAAATTAACAGGTTGAGGCCTAATCCCCAGTGTGAGGGTATGTGAGGATGGGGCTTTGGGAGGTAATTAGGTTTAAATGAGGTCATGAGGGTGGAGCCATCATGAAGGACTAGTGCCCTTATAAGAAGAGACACCAGAAAGCTTGCTCTCTCTCTCTCCACCACATGAGGACACGGCAAGAAGGTAGCTGTACACAAGCCCTCGCCAGGGAGCCCTCACCAGAACCCAACCTGACCTCCGACCTCTAGCATCTGACCTCTGACTTCTAGTCTCCAGAACTGTGAAAAATAAATTTCTGCTTCAGCTACCCCACTCTGTGGTATTATTTTTTTTTTAATGTCAGCTTGAGCTGATTAAGACAGGCTGACAGGAGCAATTGCGAACAACCTCCTTCACAAGTCTCCAAGGGAATACTTCACAAAGTGCTATTTTCAAACTCGTCTGCACCTGGGAAACACTGCAGATACCTTGGAAGGCACTGTGTGAACACATTGTCGAATATGCTCAGCAAAACACTTGCCCCAGAAACAGAAAACAAAACTAGAGCACGTAATATCAGTTCTGTGTTTTCCTAAGCCTGCAGAAATGTGTGTCGTACACCATCCATGGACACAAAGAATAAATCTACACAAAGTAAATCTACACAATGTATATATGCCTTCCACTGGCAGGGGCATATGAACACAACACAATTATGGTGACACACACACACACACACACACACACACGTGCATGCTGCACTCAAATGAAAGAATGAACAAAATCAATTCTGTATTCTGGCTTCTCCAGGGTGAATACCAACTCATTTGCAATTCTCTTCTTTGGGATGAAGTCACAAAATTGGAAATGATGCTTCAACCCTAGAATTTTCATTAAATGCTTTTAAGCTAATACTTGCTCTTAGTGGCAATTCTCATCCACGTTGGAATCACATAATGAGCACTTATGATTCTTGATCTGATTGTAAACCCCATTATGATACCCCATAAGGATAATGGAGTCTCACCCTCTTAGCAGGCAAAAGTCAGAAGCACATTTGCTCTGGAAGATGATCTGAATTTTCTCAAAAAGGAAAACCGGCTCCCAAGATTTTTATTCCGTTATGCAGTGAAAGCAAGGCAAGGATTCAGATGGCACTTCTTCAAAATCAAGGGTTTTATCAGAAAAAATATGAGAATTGAATGCCATACGACATCCACATCAAATAGTCTCCGAGGGACCTTGCTACCTTACCCTTCATCAGGACCAGGTGAGTGGGAACTGAGAGGCAGGACTGTGGCAGCATGTGATGATAAGGCTGTGTTAGTTTGGAAATGCATGGCGGCTTCTTTAGGTACCAGTGTTTCTAATCTCTCCATTATTTTCCTCATACAATTTCCTAAGAAAAAGCTCACTCTAAGAAAGACTTCATTCAGGTAAGAGTATATTTTACAATCAACCAATGCTTAATTCTCTGCACTGATGGAAGGGTGCTGCAATTCAGGCCACAATAAAATCAGGAGCGTTCCATTCATTTCTGGAAAGAACACTGGGCAACACATTTGTGCCAGATGTACCTTCAGTTTGTTTAAATTGTTATAAAGTTAACTTGCATGGGTCAACTAACATTGCTGGGGGCAGTTTATAAGTGCTGGAGAAATACAAGCTCAGGGGAAGGAAACTAACTTGGGATGAAAAGCTTGCTGCAAATGATAGAGCAGATAATTTACACATAGACAGTGGAAAGTGTGTTGTTTATTCAGTGATTATACATAATGTTTTTTCTCTTAATATAGGGGAAAGGAGGAGGAGATTAGGGAACATCAAGAATTAGGAGAAAGATGATGGCTGTGTAGTTTTCTTGCTTTTTATTTTTTTGAGACAGGGTCTTACTCTGTTGCCCAGGCTGGACTGCAGTGGCCTGATCACAGCTCACTGCAGTCTTGACCTCCCAGGCTCAAGCGATCCTCCCACCTCCTCCTCCTCCCACTACAGGCATGTGCAACCATATCCAGCTAATTTTTTCTATTTTTTTGTAGAGATGAGGCCTTACTTTGCTGTCCAGACTGGTCTTGAACTCTTGGGCCCAAGTGATCCTCCTGCCTCAGCCTCCCAAAGTGCTGGGATTCCAGGTGTTAGCCACCATGCCCAGCCTATGTAGTCTTCTTTATACAGCAAAGTGAATGTCATAGACTACTGGCTAAGGATTCCAGGGAGCAGATGGCTTACTCAAATGAAGATCAAATATGTACAGAGCTAAAATCCAGCCTACCAAGTCACAGAAGTGAACTAAACTCAATGTCCACCTTACTTACCTCATCAAGGGGATAAGCCCAGGGAGGAAAAAATGGTCTTTTCTAGGTTCTCTGGACTTCCTCCTTGGAACACCCAGCTGGCTCTCATCCTAGGCCTGCCCTCTACATATATAATCACTTCTCTTGGAGGCCACAGTGACTACTGTGACATCTCATCTATCTAGAGCTTTACATAAGCAAAGACAACACATTAAACACAATTTATGTATAGTGGTTGGGAGAACTACTTTGGAGCAGATAAACAGAATTCTTTTTTTTTTTTTTTTGAGACGGAGTCTCGCTCTGTCGCCCAGGCTGGGGTGCAGTGGCCAGATCTCAGCTCACTGCAAGCTCCGTCTCCCGGGTTTACGCCATTCTCCTGCCTCAGCCTCCCGAGTAGCTGGGACTACAGGCGCCCGCCACCTCGCCCGGCTAGTTTTTTGTATTTTTTAGTAGAGACGGGGTTTCACCGTGTTAGCCAGGATTGTCTCGATCTCCTGACCTCGTGATCCGCCCGTCTCGGCCTCCCAAAGTGCTGGGATTACAGGCTTGAGCCACCGCGCCCGGCCTAAACAGAATTCTTAATTATTGATCAATAAATATGATCTTCATCCAGTTTTAGTTGTTACAGAATGACAATGGTTAAAAAGATGTTTCAAGTAGAACTAAGGACAGATTAGAAAAGCCAAAACAATTTGTTTAGTAAGAAGTTAGCATGGGTGGAATCTAGCAGAAATTGTGAAAGTCTAGCTTGGCGCTCTATAGAGATTTTTCTTTTTTTTTTTTTTTATCGTGATTTATTTTTTATTTTTATTTTTATTTTATTTTGAGATAGAGTCTAACTGTGTTGCCCAGGCTGGGGTGCAGTGGTGTGATCTCAGTTGACTACAACCTCTGCCTCCCAGGTTCAAGTGATTCTCATGCCTCAACTCCCAAGTAGCTGGGATTATGGGCGCACACTACCACGCCAGCTAATTTTTTATTTTTTTTTATTTTTTATTTTTTTTTATACTTTAAGTTCTAGGGTACATGTGCATAACGTGCAGGTTACATATGTATACATGTGCCATGTTGGTGTGCTGCACCCATCAACTCGTCAGCACCCATCAATTCATCATTTATATCAGGTATAACTCCCCAATGCAATCCCTCCCCCCTCCCCCCTCCCCATGATAGGCCCCAGTGTGTGATGTTCCCCTTCCCGAGTCCAAGTGAGCTCATTCTTAAAAGCCATTTTACGAGGACCTGTTTGAGGTCAGGAAGGTGCAGCACTGGTCCGTTCACAGAGGGCTAGATAGACTCTGGCGTGAGCAGGGAGACAAAGTCAGCTCCCTGGATGAGTGACAGCAGCTTCCAATGCACCCCGGGCCCTGCTCGGCCTTGCTCTGCCACCTCTGTTAATAAGCTGACTCCCAATCGCCATTATGATGTGGAAGACAGAGCTTGGTATGCATCCTGGAATATCTGCCAACTGCTCTTCTAGAAATTCACCTCTTCTGGGTGTTCAGAGTGCATAACGATGCCCTTAGGGTAATAAACACATGTGCGCATACAGTACTTAGGTGTAAAGAGTTGTAGTGGATAAAAATGGGGGTTCTAGACATTTGGGTTTGAATCAGGCTCTGGCACTTACTGGTCCTATAATCTTGGGCAAGCCACTTAACCTCTCTATCCCCAGCTTCCTCATCTGCAAAGTGAAGGTACTAATAGTGCCTCCTAAAGAGACTAAATGAGTTCATGTTACACACTGAGAGCAGTGAGTGCCTCACACTTCGTGTTATTATGTTGGTAGACTTGCTAATGTTACCTTCAAACTGAAAGCTTAATCTTCAAGACAGGAAACATCGCTCCCACGGTTCCAATAATGCGGTCTGCTGCAGCCGTCCTCTACTCATTTTTATTTTAGATCCACACTCCCTCTTTCCATGACAGCTGGAATTCCTTTTGGTTTTTTAAATCTTCTACACTAGAAAGTCAGTGGCCTTTTGTGGAAACTATGTCTCCTCTCTTTAATGGTTTTAAGGCCCCATAAGAGAAAAATATGAATAGATGTATTTATGAGTGAAAGAATAACTATATGTAGGCTAGGGCTGTCAAGTAGAACTTTCTCCAGTGATGTAAATGTCCTATATCTGTGCTGTCCAGCATTGTGGCCATTAGGCACCTATGGCTATGGAGCTCTGAAATGTAGCTAGTGGGACTGAGAAAATGAAGGCTACATTTCATTTAGTTTTAATTAATTTAAATAGGTACATGTGATCGGTAGCATAGTCCCCACATTGGACAGTGCAGGTCTAGAATTCACAAGCTCGTCAGAGCTTCAACCTTCCTCTCTGATAGTCTGTAAACTTGGAGTGGTTACGAGTATAGAGTCTGGGGACACACACAGACACACAGCTCTGCCGCTGGCCAGCTCTGAGACCGGGGCAAGTCTCTTCAATGCTTCAGACCTCTGTTTTCTGATACGTAAACTGGGGATGATAACTGCTACTATTTCATAGGGTTGTTGTGAGGATTAAATTAGTTAATAATAAAATGTGCCTAGGGAAGCAGCTGGCACATAGTGTACATTTATATAGTGCTTACTATTCTTCACATTTTTGCTTCTGAAATTAATTTTTTAAACTGTCTCTTGATATATACCCTTTCTCAATTTCCATCTTACTTTTCCTCTGCCTGAAACTGATCAGCAGTGTTCCCAACCTCTCTCCTGCTTCTTCTCCCATATGCCTTAGTATTTTAGGCATCTCTTTGTACCTGTGTTTCAGGAATGCATCAAGACTAAATCTGACACTGAATATAATCTCCCTGATCACAGACTTCACATTTTCCAAGTTGGTAGCATTTCTCATACCTTATATTTTACATGTTCCAATAAATTAAAACAATGAAAAAAGCATGGGGTTTAAAGTCAGAAGACCTGGGACATACCACCTACTGTGCCTGACTTTCAGCTTTCACCACTGTAAAATGGGAATAATTACACTATTTCATGAGATTGTTGTGACTCATGATCAGGTGGGATAATGCATATGAAAGCACTTTGTAAACTGAAACATCGTATGAATGTTAATTAGCATTGTTATTTTTGTTCCCAATCAAATTCAAAGAGGATGAAAAAGGCAGGCCAAGGTAACCCGAGGTAATTCATCTGTAAGATGTGCTCCCAGCCCAGCTGGTATTTCCATCTTACTGGCAGCATTCTCTCTTTAATTCCTTAGCAACCATGACATGATTTGTTTCAGTGCTCAGTATAGCATCACTTGTTTTAAGGGAGCAGCTTTGCAATATTAACTGTCAAGGTTGGGGGATAGAGGTTACGTTCTCTTTTGCCACACATGGTTGGAGACCCAAAGATACTTCACGGCTGTTGTTCTAGAAAAACACGGTGAGATGCAATGAACAATGGACAGGTGGCCCCCCAGTAATTTCAGAAAGCATCAAGTATTAGCATTAAAAAGAGACTTAATAAAGGTAAAGTGGTAACTGAAATTAAAAGAACGGCCAAAAACAAGCCAAGTGAGTAAGCCAAGAAGTAGAGCACACCCTGCTTCAGTCAGAAACAAGTGCCACTGCTGAATCTCTGATCTCTTCAGGCCACATCTAAAATACGGGTTCTCAAAGCATGTGCCCAGACCAGCAACACCAGCATCACCTGGGGGCTTGTTAGACATGCAGACCCACTGAATACTAATAGAGCTGAATGAGCTCCCTAGGTGATCTATGCGCACGTTAAATTTTGAGAGGCACTGACCACCAAAGGTTTTCCCATTGCTTTTCCTTGGCCTCCACTTAGTAGCACAGAAGCGGGAAAGGAAATAAACAGATCCTGCTCCAAGGTCAGTGCACACAACTCCCTTAGCTGGAGCCATGCTTAACTCTATTAGGTGCTGAGTGATTGGGAGAAAGGGGATGCCAAAAGGACCTAGTCCCTGCCCTCAAGGAGCAAAGACTAAACAGGGAATAAATTCTCATCAAAGGCAAAATAGAGGCTAAAGGCATGAATGCCTCGAGATCAAGGACTGTGTCTTAATCATCTTTGAATTCCCAGCAATTGGCAGGGAATTGTAGAAGAAGTGATCTCTCCTTTTGACTCCATGCCCTTGATAAACTCTGACTCTTGCCACCTTGCTTGCTTAGTTGGATGTAAAACACCTGCCTGCTTCATCGTGCCTTTATGAACCTCTTGGATTCTAGATTCTACTTTCCCATTTGTATTTCTAGTATTTAAAAACAACAACTACTACGATCTTATGTTATTATTTACTGTATGCATGAACCATACTTATAACCTTACATATATTAACTCATTGTATCTGCACAAAGTTCATAGATTGATATTAGTACTTTAATATGTCCATTATACAGATGAGAAAATGGAGGCTCAAAGAGGTTAAACAACTTGTCCAAAGTCCTCTACGTAATAAATAATGGAGGCAGGAATAAAGTCAGGCAGTGTGATGCCAGTACCCACTGCCCAGGTTTTCGATTCCTGGATTTGAACTGCCACACTGCATAGATCTGTCCGAGGTCTACCAGAACCCTGGGACCATAGCTGTGGCTTCTTCAGACTGTCCCCTCTGGTAGATTCCCCGTTCCTCCCAGCAATACTAGGTCCCTCTCTAGGTCCACACTAGGGGACACTGGCCCCTGTTGCTCTCTTTCCACCTTAACAAAAATCAGAAATGAAGATTCTCCTACAGCAAGGCTGAGACCATTCCTATCTGCCTTATGGGCTGGTCTCCAAAGGATACTTTCTTTAGGCATTTTTTCCTAAACCAACCTCTCTGACAAGGGATTGCTCTGAAGTTACCGTTTGAAATAAATTTGGGAAAGAGGGGGAGGTGACCTCTATAAGATTCATGTGAGTCAAACTTCTTTGACTCCCAAGCCTGCAAGACACGGTCTTTCTTAAACTCACCTGTTAGGCATCTCCAAGTGAAAACCCAAAGCTGTATTAATAATGGTGAGAAGGAAAGGAGGGCAACTTCAAACTTGACATATATGGAATCTGCTTTTCAACAATCAACAGCTCTGCTTCCTGTGGGTCAGTAATGCTGAGCAGCTAGTGCAGCACAATGATAGGAAAACGCTGACCATACAACAATTAACCAAGGAATAAACAGCGCCCAGGTTTTCCTTTAAACCAACATGTGCGGCTTGGTGGGGGTGTAGTGTTTTATTTATATTGCTATGCAACGTAGGAAAAAAATAAAGGTGATTTCAATGAAAGGCACAGGAATATGCTGTGCTATCTGATCGCGGGTCTGAATTTAGACATGACAGATGTTGGGAGGGGTTTCACCTTAGACATCAACCATGATAAGAGAAATTAATGTAGTGGGGTTAATGGCTAGGCTTGACTTTGTTTTTAAAAACTCAGCGGTGAGGACGGTCAGCCGCCCTGGGCCAGGGAGTACTGTGCTGTCTCTGGCAGGGTCTGGTTGGATGTTTATGAAACCAGGAGCACAGCCTAGGGAAACTTAAAGCAAGCTGCCAGAGGAGGCTACAAATTGATCTGTTAAATTGCAGATCACCAAACAGACCCTGCCCCGCCTCTATGCTTACCTCTGGCGAGGTTCTGACTGGAAGGAAGTGCTGTCACCCAGGGAACCCCGTAACTCAGAGGGGCAGGCATGTGAGCTTCTAAGGGCGTGTGTGTAAATGTTATACTTTAGTCACAGCTAAAGCCTGGCCTTCCAGGAAAACTATCCCCCACCCCTTTCCCAAACTTCCCACAAAGCCCTCCAACCAGGAGAAAACAGCTTCAGAAACTAGAGTGGGGCTTTTCTGGAATCAGGTTCCCTCAGTTACAGTGAAGGCAAATATCTAGATACTTTACCCTACACAGCTACTTTCCCTTAAGTCATGAGGTGCCTGTTTCAGTTGCCACTTCGCTCTGGTTGCTGCCTCCACCCCCACCCCCATGAAACTGGGGGAGAGGAAGGTCCTTCAATTCCCACTGCATGCCTTTTATACGCCAGGCACTATTCTAGCGCTGGGGATACAGCTATGAGCAAAACAGAAAAAACAAAATTCCTGCTCTCAGAGAGTTTTAAGGTCTAGTGGGGAAAATCCACAAGTACAAATTGACAAGATAAGGTATAGTTATCCTCAAATGAAGACAAATTGCAAGTCACTTGGCAAATTTATATACTATTCCCCAATATGAAAAGAATCAGAGAAAGAGAGCTAACGTTTATTAAATGCTTCCTATGTGCCAGGCACTTGATAACAAAAATAATAGTTAACATTTTTTGCATATTTCCTACGTCCTAGGCTCATAGGAAGTTGAGGTGACATACTTTACATATTCCCTCTTAATCCTCTCAATATTTCTGTTACTCCAATCGTACAGATGAGAAAATAAGCCTAGAAGTAAGAATAACTTGCTCAAGTACACCCTGTTTGTGCAGGCACGCCCTGCTTGGGATCTCTGCACTCCAGCCTGATGGCTTTGACAGTCAGATGGTGGCACTCACTCCCCCTTGCTCTGCTCCTCTGCTGGTGGATGGTCAGTCACCCCCTTGCCCTTGCCTAGCTCCTTTCTACCAGTCCTTCCAGGTTCAGCTTAAATAGCTCCTTAAGGAGAACTTTTCTGGCTTCTCATGATGACTGTGATCCTTTCTCTAAACTCCTTACTTAGATTACATATAGAAAAGGTCTAACCTCACTGGTTAACACATTCAGGCACTCAAACATTGCATTGCTCCTACTTCCTTTCCTTACCGTGTCTATGGTCAACAGTGTGACACTTGTCACTTGATTCCACACTGTCTTATTTTTGTGTTGTTCCATATCCCTTGGTCTTGTTTCCTCAATGAGATGAGCAGCTTAGGGAACTGTGTTTATATTTATACATTATTATTTGTTTAATCATTGTTTAATAGAGTGGGTCTCAAATTTGAGCATGGATCAGAATTATGTGAATAGCTTGTTTAATTAGATTGCTGGGTCCTTCCCCCAGAGTTTCTGATTCAGCAAGTCTGGGATGAGCTGAGAATGTTTTGTTCGTTTGTTTGTTTGTTTTTGAGATGGAGTTTCGCTCTTGTTGCCCAGGCTGTAGTGCAATGTGGCACCATCTGGGCTCACTGTAACCTCTGCCTCCCGGGTTCAAGAGATTCTTCTGCTTCAGTCTCCCAAGTAGCTGGGATTACAAGCATCCACCACCATGCCTGGCTAATTTTTGTATTTTAGTAGAGATGAGGTTTCATCATGTTGGCCAGGCTGGTCTCGAACTCCTGACCTCAGGAGATCCACCTGCCTTGGCCTCCCAAAGTGCTGGGTTACAGGCATGAGCCACCGTGTCTCGCCTGAGAATGTGTATTTCTGACAAATTCCCCGGATATGCTGACGCTGCTGGTCCAGGAACCACATTTGAGAACCACTGGTTAATTGAATGTACCACAATGCTTAAGAGAATGTAGGCGGCTGGGCGCGGTGGCTCATACCTGTAATCTCAGCACTTTGGGAGGCCCAGGCGGGCAGATCACGAGGTCAGAAGACCAACACCATCCTGGCTAACACAGTAAAATCCTGTCTGTACTAAAAAGACAAAAAAATTAGCCTGGCGTGGTGGAGGGCACTTGTAGTCCCAGCTACTCGGGAGGCTGAGGCAGGTGAATGGCGTGAACCCAGGAGGCAGAGTTTGCAGTGAGTGGAGATCAGGCCACTGCACTCCAGCCTGGGCCACAGAGCGAGACTCCGTCTCAAGTAACTTAACCAATTTGAGCCTCTGTTTCCTCATCTGTAAAAAATGGGGATAATAATAGTATATGTACATCAGGACTCTTGTGAGGATTACGTGTAATAATGAATGTAATATGCTTAGCACTGTCCCTGACACATTGAAAACATTCAATGAATGCTTCCAATTATTACTGGAAAGGCTGATACAATATCAGGCACTAAATAAGCACTGAACCCAGTTGAAGAATTCCTCCTCAGGCTTAAAACTTCTTTTGAATTCATAAGCAGTGAGAATGAAGGGTGTCACTGTGGCATGATATCTATAATTAACAGCTTCTGAAATTAAGCCAGATTCCTAAAAAATACAACACAAAGGGTCTTCAGAAACCCTTTTCCCCATAGTATGCTTAATGTAAATCCCCACATGTACAAAGGCCATGTGTCTCTTTAAAGTTCAGGGGATGTCCAGGAGGTACCTCCTTCACACATTCCACTGCTGAAGGATACTGAAGACTTTAGAGTTGCTGGAGTCATTCAGGCATCTGAGCTAATGGGTTGACAGACAAAAGCGGAACCCATCATTCAATAATTAATTACTTGCAATCATGGGAATACAACTTACTCCAGAGCAGATAGGACAGCCACCTCCTCCAGCCTGGTAGTTTCAAAGCACCCAGGCCCTGGCTGCTCTCAAACCTCTTTATCCAAAGCAAGACCTACGTTTTCCCTCAGGGTCCAGCTAAGCAGTTACACTGGCTGACATTCTCTTAAGAAAGCCCAAGAGGAAATGTGCAGAAAAGACAATTTCCAGACCTTGTCTCACAGTCCTCCAGGGCTTGGGACAGGGTATCCAGGGATGTAGGTTTGGTCTAGCTGTATCCCGTCTCGATAATATGAGACAAGGGTCAAGATCCTATCTCTCTGTGAACCATGAATCCTGGGAATGCTGTCAGTTCAATGAAACCCTGCAAAGTTGAATGAGATCATCTCTGGGAGGATTAGTATTTAGCACAGGCTGCGGCTGGGGGTTGTGGAGAGATGCTGCTGCCCTTTGGAAGCCCTTCCATTCCCCATCCCCTTCTCAGAAGAGCACCCACTACCTCCTCTCACCCAGCGGTACCCTTACCCTGGGGCTCAGAAAAAGGACGATCCCCCCACCACCACAATGTTCATTCCTATCTCCAATTTCTTAAACAAAACCTTCAGAGCCAGGCACTCTGTCCACACACTCGAATGGAGCACCACCCCAGGCAGCCCCAGGGCAGGGGTTTCTCTCCCAACACCCTGGCCAGGCCCTGGTTCCAGCTGGTAGGCAGAGTGAAAAGGGGGTGTGTGCACGGGAGGCTGGAGGGGAACAGGGACCGCCAGGGCCCCAAGTCCTCCGGAGGTGAGGAGAGACTGGGTCCCCGCACCTGGGGTTACCAGCTGAGAGATAAAAACCAAGGCAGGTGGGTGTTCCTTCCAGGAAAGGGCCACACGGTGTGTCTCCCCTTCTCACCATTTCTCATTGATCAACCTTCTGTGTTCCCGTTCTCTCCCCTCCAGCCCTCCCCTCCCTCTTTGTTTGCCTTCTCCTCGCCTCCGCGTTTGAGCACCCTGCCCTCCCCACGAGTGCGACTCGGACGCCGCAGTCAGCTCCCCGGGGACCCCGGCCCCGCGCCCGCCACCCGGCCCCCTGCCCTGCCCGGCCCTCCCGGCTCCTGGTCTCACCCAGAAGAGCAGGTTGAAGCCGAGCAGCAGGTACTTGATGCACCGCAGGCCCCCGCGGAAGCGCCCCATGCTGCGGCCCGGCGGCGGGATCCCCAGTCCCCAGGCCCGCGCAGCGAGCGCCGGGAGCGGCAGGCGCCGGCGGGGAGGGGGCGGAGCGGGGAGGACCGGGGCGGGGCCTCCGGGGGGAGGGGCGGGGCGCGGCGGGGAGGGGCGCGAGGACCCCAAGCGGCGAGGCTGGAGACTGGTGGGGGCGCCGAGGGATGGAGATCGAGCGGCCCGAGGGAGCACGTCCGCTCTTCCCCCGGACCCAAGGACCACCTTCCTTCCATCCCGTGGGCACACCGCTGCTGGTGGCTATCCGAGCACCTGCAGGGCGTGAGCGCCCACGGGGGACTGGGGACCCATTCAATCAGCGCCCAGTGCGGAGACCGGTTTGAGGCCCGGGCGATGCTTGAGGGATAAGCACTTGGTCTCGTGGCTATGGAAATCTAGGAAGGTGACTTCGGGTAGAAGAGCTAAGTGGGGTCCGAGGTTGCCCCGAAGCTGACAGGACCCGTGGCGGGGCACCCGGCTGAGTGTCCAGGGCCGCGGCTCCGCGGTGAGGAGCAAGCGCACAGGCCGCTTGTAGGGGACCCTCCCTCCGGCCCCTCCCCCTCCTCGGGGGACTCTTACCTTAATAGGCAAGAACTGGGAGAGGGCGCGGGAGGCGGCGCCCTGCGTCCTGAGGGTTGCCCCCCACCCGACGGGCGGGTGGAGAGAGTCTGACTTCTCATGTCCTGCCGGGTTCCGCTGATCGGAAGACTTGGAAGGATCCCAAATTTTCGGGATCTTAATTACGATGTGGAAATGGGAGAAAGGGGGCGGTTTTTGTTTTGCTTTGTTTTTATTAAGTTAGGCTGTTGGCAGGAAAATCAGACTCCCACTTCCATTGACTAAGTGTCTACAATATGTGGTGTCAGACAGTATGGGGGAGACAAGAAAGTGTAAAATTCGGAGAGCTTATGCATAAATTCAGCAAAACTTTGAGTGCCTATTATAGGCCAGACATAGTAGCAAGCCCCAGGGACTCAACAATGAGGAGACAGCCAGGCCCGGAACCACATCTCTGGTGATGCAGACAGATCTGTAAGCAAATAAGGTGAGACGGCATGTGCAAAAGCACAGGGCTGGAGAGAACAAGGCCTCCAAGGGAGTTCTGAGAACCGCAGTTAGCCTGAGTGAAGCCTGGTGAGGGCAGAGTGAGTCAGGAAGGCAGGAGGGCCAAATCACAGTTTTCAGTCGGCTGACCAACGTGCAAAACTGTCTTTGGCCCCGAGTGTCCCCACGTGCAACATGGAGGTAAGAGTACTCCCCTCATAGAGTTGTGAAGATTAATGAGTTAGTATTTGTGAAGTGCCTAGAACAGTGCCTGGCACAGAGTGAGTACTGCATAAGGGTTAGTATTATTGTATCATACTCTTATCAGTCAACCATTCAGTTTCTACCATGTTGCCATCTTTGCCTAACTCTGTGTCTTTGGACATTTGTTTGAATATCGACTCATTTATAAAAATGAGTAGAAGACAGAAAAATGAAAGTGCTGATTCTAGTAATAAACGTCTCCAACAATGAAATAATGACAAAGATGGAAGTCATTAGGTATGCAGAGAGAAGTGAATCATTAGCTTCAATCAAACACTTATAGTTCTATATCTGTCACCTCTGTTTTAGTATAAAGGAAAAGAAGTTAAAGAGTAGTGTCTGGTACATAGAAGGGGTTCAATAAATCAACGAAATGAACAATGATATTATACTTTAAATATATCATGGAATTTTGCATCTCTAAGACAAAATATTTCTAGAGATTACATAGAGGAAAGAGAACCCCTATTGTAACATATACATCTATTGTTTGTTTTTTTATGCTACAATTTTAGCACATATGTATTAGAGACAGATGGTGGCTGCCTGTCAACATAACAGTTTCAGATCTTTAGTATAGACTTGCCGAGTCGCTGTTTCACAGAGTTGTATGTCTTGGGGGAAGCTGACCCTTAACAAGAGTAAGCTAAGGTAATCCCATTTGCCTTGTAGTTAGTTCAGGAAACAAATTGACAAGCACTCTGACTAATGGGATGGGAGTGGTGTCTACTGAGGGGCCAGATGGTCTTCTTCCTCTTGAAGCTGTTGGATCTGGATAGTATACATAGAGTTGCTATATCCATCTTCATACCAGCCTGAGGACAGATCCAACATTGAAAACAGCAAAGCAGGAAGCTGAAAAAACCAGTCATAGGTGACATTAACCATAACTGAGTTAGCCACTTCTGAAGCCAATTGAGGTTTAGGTTTTTATGTACATGTATGTGTATGTGTGTGGATGCATGTGTGTTAGTCCATTCTCGTGTTGCTGTAAAGAAGTATCTGAGACTGGGTAATCTTTAAAGAAAAGAGATTTAATTGGTTCACAGTTATACAGGCTGTACAGGAAGCATAGTGCTGGTGTCTGCTTCTGGTGAGGCCTCAGAAAGCTTTCAGCTGTGGTGGAAGGTCACAGGGAACCAGTGTGTACATAGCGAGAGTGGGAGCAAAAGAAGTGGGGAGTGCCACACTCTTTTAAACAACCAGATCTCACCTATGAACTCAGAGCAAGAACTCACTCATAATAGGGAGCATGGCATCCAGCCATTCATGAGAAATCCACTCCGATCCAATACCTCCCACTAGGTCCCACCTCCAACATTAGTAATTGCCATTGTCAACATATATGTATGTATTGTGCCTGAAAGGCATCCCATACATTTTCAAGGGTATATTACTATAAGAAAGTACAGGACTACATTAAATGACATAATAAGAAAGTTAGCCTTTAAACTATCACTGGCATTGCTCCCTTTTCTTTCATTCCTGTCTTGAACTCAGACATGATGCTTAAAGTGCTAGAATGTTTTGTGACTATGAAGAAAGGGCAAGACAATTGCAGACCTTTCCAGTTAGGACATTGTGGAACCACTGAACCAATACCAGCAGCCACCTAACTCCAGATTTCTTATTATATAGGAAAAATAACCCTCTTTTTGTTTGACTTTGTGTTCTGTTACATGTAGCTAAAGATATTCCTAACTGGTAGAGGGAAGACAGTACATTCATTTTTGGATCTGCTGAGTTTTAGATATGGTGGGAAATCCAGATGACATGGAAATATGATTGGATTCTGGAGAAAAGTTTGGATGGTAAGTTTAGGGTAAAGATTCTTCAGCAAATGGTGATAAATAGAAGTCAGTGGTCTTTAAACTTTTGCCCACACATGCCCTAAAATAGTTACAAAAATATTTTCTCTTGCATTTTTTCCCAATATTTTATTATGAATATTTTCAAACATACAAAATAATTGAAATAGTTGGGCAAGGAGCATCATATACTCACCATCTAGATTCTACAATCAACATTTTGCTTCGGTTGCATTGCTTAATCTATACACTTGTCCATTTCTCAATCTACCTTGTTTTTTGATTCATTTCCAAATAAATTTTAGGCAATATGTTTCACCCCTAAACTCTTGAGCATGCATAACATTACCTAGAGTTCAAATATCTATTTACTATTTTTCTAAAATTTACCTCAATGAAATGTACATTTTAAGTATATTATTTAATAATTCTTGACAAATGCTTTTGCCTCTCTAACCCCAAATCCTATTAAGATATAGAATATTACTGTCACCCCAGGAAGCTTTCAAGTTTTCATATAACCCTTCCCCATCAATCTTTGCCCACATCCCTCCTACAGGCAAACACTGTTCTGATTTTCTTTCACTATAGATTACATTTGCCTGTTTTAAACCTTCATATAAATGGCATTGTATAGTATTACCCTCACACATTTTTAAGTTAAATATAAAATTATTTATTATAAGTTTGAATATTTTCAGAGATGTCACTTCTGGTGTGTCTTAAATATTGACTTTTAAAATCAAATGACCACATTACTCATTTTAATACATCCAATAGAAACTGAATGCCAGTATGATCTGCTACCTGTTATCATCCATTTAAAAAATACATGAACAAAGCCGGGAATGGTGGCTCACACCTGTAATCTCAGCACTTTGGGAGGCCCAAGGCAGGAGGATCACTTGAGTCCAGGAGTTTGAGACCAGCCCGAGAAACATAGTGAGACTCTATCTCTACAAAACAAATGGACAAAATTAGCCGGGTGTGTTGGTGCTCACTGTAGTCCCAGCCACTCCAGAGGCTGAAGTGGGAGGATCCCCTGAGCATGGGAGGCCTAGGCTGCTGTGAGCTGACATTGCACCATTGCACTCCAGCCTAGGTGGCAGAAGAAGACCAGGTTTGAAAAAAAAAAAAAAAAAAAAAAAAAAAAAAGCAAGTTCCTCTTTAACAGGGTGAAAATTTTAATCTTTCCTTTTGCTTCTTGAACTTGTATTTCCATTTCACAAAATGTCATCCTAAATTAATGCATGTTTATGCTTGAAAGATTTTTCTTGAATGTCCTTTTATATCTGTCTGAACAAAATTTACTATATTTATTAAAAGAAATTAAACTTTTCCCCCGAGACCATAAGGCTGTGTTAACTAATTTCTTCTAGATCAGGGGTGTCCAATCTTTTGGCTTCCCTGGGCCACATTAGAAGAAGGATCAGTTGTTGGGACACACAGAAAATACACTAACACTAATGATAGCTGATGACATTTTAGAAAATCACAAAATACTCATAATATTTTAAGAAAGTTTATGCATTTGTGTTGGGCAGCATTCGAAACCATCCTGGGTTGCATGCAGCCCAGGGCTGGTCAAACTTGTCCTAGATTAAGTTACTGTTAAAATTATTTTTGATATACAAGTGGTTAAAATTGTATACTAAATTTAAAATATAGCTTTAAATAAATAGTCACTAAACTTAAAGGTAAAATATTGCTGGAAATACATCTTTTAATGATATTGGTGGGATTGGTATTTTTTTTCTACTAGTTCATATATCTCTGAATGAATATTATTGCTAGAATCACAAGACTCACCATAAATTCCCTTAATATTTTTCATTGCTTTGATATGAATGTTGAAAAACCTCTTTAGACAAATAAGTAGATAAAGATGGAAGATGTTTTTATAGCAATGCCAACCAATTCTTTAAACCTCTTCTGAATTATGTGCCCCAATTCACACACTGATACATGCTTATATGGTAATTCCCAGTGATGGAGGAGGGACCTAGTGGGAGGTATTGGATCATGGGAGTGGATCCCTCATGAATGGCTGGGTGGCATTCTCCCTATAATGAGTGAGTTCTTCCTCTGAATTCACGTGTGAGATCTGGTTGTTTAAAAGAACATGGCACCTCCCACCCTTGCTATTAAACTATTTTTAATGATTAAATCAGCTGACAATTCCATTTGGCCTTTCTTCAATTTTGTTTTTTTTATTATAATTTTGTTTTTTTTTTAAGAAAGAGTCTCGCTCTGTTACCCAGGCTGGAATGCAGTGGCATGACAAAACTCACTGCAACCTCTCTGCCTCCCAGGCTTAAGTGATCCTCCCACCTCAGCCTCCCAAGTAGCTGGGACCACAGCCAGGTACCACCACACCTGGCTATTTTTTGTATTTTTCTTTTTTTTGTTAGAGATGGGGTCTCACCATGTTGCCTAGGCTGGTTTCAAGTGATCCCCCTGCCTCGGCCTCCCAAAGTGCTGGGATTACATGTGTGAGCCACCTCATCTGGCCCTTTCTTCAATTTTATTGAAAGCATAGAGTTGGAACCCTTGTAACTTACAAAGGCATTTATTACCCATATTATAGTTATTTACTTTCTCAGCACCTACAGTAACTTTGCAAATTGGTGACCAAGAGATTTCTACAACCTGGGGAAATATACCCGATTCAGAATGGGTGAGCAGTAGCTTGTGGAAGATATCTCGGTTGTAGGCATATTCCCAGGCAGATTGATTCTAGGAAGGAATACACCTGGAAATTAACGAGCGGCAAACTGATTTTCTTAAAACTCTTTGTGTTGGAGCACCTCTGGAAAGAGTTCTTATATCCCCAGGACATGCATGCCTCAGAGATATACGGCTGTCTTAAGCCATAAGAATGGATGATATGCCCGGGAAATGTGTGAAAAGGGTCGAGAACAGAAACTTTAGAGCAACAACATTTTAAGATGTGGGCAAAAGAGATGTGACACTTAAAGGAGACTGGTAAGAAATGACCAGAGACATAGGAGAAAAATCAGAAAGAAGTGGCGTCACAGAAGCTGAGTGAGGAGTTTCTCGATGGAGGCAGTGTCCACAGTGCAAAATACCTCAGCAGCGTGAGGTGAGAGAAGAGTTCATCGCATGTAGTGATTTGGTACCTTAGGACACTGACAACCTCAGCTATTGCCACTGCAGAAAAGTGGGGGTGGATGGGGTAAGCTGGGCCACAACTTAGGAGGGAACGAGTGATGAGGAAGTCATAATAATTGCTCTCTCTCTCTCTTTTTTTTTTTTTTAAGTGAGACATGTGCTTTTTGTTTAACTTTTATTTTAAGTTCATGGGTACATGTGCAGGTTTGTGATATAGGTAAACTTGTGCCATGGGTTTATTTGTACAGATTGTTTGTCACCCAGGTATTAAGCCCAGTATCCATTAGTTATTTTTCCTGATCCTCTCCCTCCTCCCACCTTCCACCTTCCTATAGGCCCCAGAGTGTGTTATTCTCCCCTTTGTGTCCATGTGTTCTCATCATTTAGCTTATAATTGAGAATATGCGGTATTTGGTTTCCTGTTCCTACATTAGTTTGCTAAGGATAATGCCCTCCAGCTCCATCTATGTCCCTGCTAAAGACATAATCTTGTTCTTTTTCATGGCTGCATAATATTCCATGGTGTGTATGTACCACATTTTCTTTATCCAGTTCACCATTGATGGACATTTAGGTTGATTCTGTGTTTTTGCTATTGTGAAGAGTGCTACAATGAACATATGCTTGCATGTGTCTTTATAATAGAATCATTTATATTCCCTTGGGATATACCCAGTAATGAGATTGCTGGGTCAAATGATATTTCTGTTTTTAGTTCTTTGAAGAATCACCACATTGCCTTCCACAATGGTTGAGCTAATTTACACTCCCATCGACAGTATGTAAATGTTCCTTTTTCTCTGCAATGTTGCTAGCATGTGTTATTTTTTGACTTCTTAATAATAACCATTCTGACTGGTGTCAGATGGTATGTCATTGTGGTTTTGATTTGCATTTCTCTTGTGATCAGTGATGTTGAGTATTTTTTCATATCCTTGTTGGCTGCATGTATGTCTTCTTTTGAAAACAGTCTGTTCATATCCTTTACTCACTTTTTAATGGAGTTGTTTTTTTCTTTTAAATTTGTTTAAGTTTTTTATAGATGCTGGAGATGAGACCTTTGTCAGATGCATAGTTTGCAAACATTTTCTCCCACTCTGTAGGTATTGAAACTGGGTATTGAAGGAACATACCTCCAAATAAAAAGAGCCATCTATGACAAACCCAGAGCCAACATCATACTGAATGGGGAAAAGTTGGAAGCATTCCTCTTGAAAACCGGCACAAGACCAGGATGCCCTCTCTCACCACTTCTATTCAACACAATATTGGAAGTCCTGGCCAGAGCAATCAGGCAAGAGGAAAAAAATAAAGGGCATCTAGATAGGAAGAGAGGAAGTCAAACTCTTTCTGTTTGCAGACAACATTATCTTATATATACAAAATCTCATTGCCTCAGCCCAAAAGCTCCTTAAGTTGATAAACAACTTCAGCCAAGTCTCAGGATACAAAATCAATATGCAGAAATCACTAACTTTTCTTTTCTTTATTATTATTTTTTAGATGGAATCTTGCTCTGTCACCCAGGCTGCAGTGCAGTGGCACTACCGCGGCTCCCTGCAACCTCCACCTCCCAGGTTCAAGCAATTCTCCCTCAGGCTCCTGAGCAGCTGGGACTACAGGTGCGCGCCACCATGGACAGCTAACTTTTTTTTTTTTTTGTATTTTTAGTAGAGATGGGGTTTCACCAAGTTGGTCAGGATGGTCTCAAACTCCTGACCTCATGATCCGCCTGCCTTGGCTTCCCAAAGTGCTGAGACTACAGGCGTGAGCCACCACGCCCAGGCAAAAATCACTAACTTTTCTATAAATCGACAACAGTCAAGCTGAGAGCCAAATCAGAAATGCAATCCTGTTCACAATTGCCACACACACAAAAAATAAAATACCTAGGAATACAGCTAACAAAGGAGGTGAAATATCTCTGTAAGGAGAACTACAAAATACTGCTCAAAGAAATCAGAGATGACACAAACGAATAGAAAACATTCCATGCTCATGGATGGGAAGAGTCAACATTGTTAAAATGGCTATACTGCCCAAAATAATTTATAGATTCAATGCTATTCCTATTAAACTACCATTGACATTCTCCACAGAGCTATAAGAATTATTTTAAAGTTCATATGGAACCAAAAAAGAGCCCAAATAGTCAAGACAATCCTAAGCAAAAATAACAAAGCTGGAGGCATCACATTACCCAACTTCCAGCTATACCAGAGGGCTACAGTAACCAAAACAGCACAGTATTGGTACAAAAGTAGACACATAGACAAATGGAACAGAATAGAGAACGCAGAAATAAGGCTGTACACTTGCAACTATCTGATCTTTGACAAACCTGACAAAAACAAGCAATAGGGAAAAGACTCCCCTATTCAATAAATGGTGCTGGGATAACTGGCTAGACATATGCAGAAGATTGAAACTGGACCCCTTCCTTACAACATATAAAAAAATCAACTCAAGATGGATTAAAGACTTAAATGTAAAACCCAAGCTATAGAAACCCTGGATGACAACCTAGGCAATACCATTTTGAACAATTAATTGGTCTTTCAAGAGACTTAGTTGTGAGTGGTGCAGCAAGATGGGTGGAAGCAAGCTTCCTTTTCTTTTTTCTTTTCTTCCTTCCTTTCTTAATGGGGAAAGATTTAAATGTGTTCATAGTCCTGGGAGAAGGTGCCTGGGGAGAGAGAGGTTGAAGGAGAAGAAAAGCAAGAGGAGTGTTTCTGAAGAAATAGAAAAGGACTGAGAACCAGACACTGATGGGGGCTTGCATTTGGAAACAAGGAAAATAAACAAGGGTGGAGTTGTAGAACCATTTTGTATGATATATCTCATAACCCTAGTGTCTGAACTCTGTGATCTGACTTTGCTGCCTGTGGACTTTTCTACGTATTGATTTTAGTGTCTTGTTCCCTGTGTATTATGTGATTTTTTTGAAGCTGTAAACTGTTTACTTTCCTTGGAAATTTGTGGTAATTCTTTGAGTCCTTTGTGGAGATTTTATTCCTCCAGAGAGGATTTTCTTTGCCTTCTGCAAATCATCTCAAGGCAGTACCACCGTGTTAATTCAGACAAATCCATTTGAAGGCTGGCTTGTGGTTACAAGGTCTCAGGGGAGATTTTCCCCACTCCAACACCAAGATCAAAACATACACATTGCTTCGTCCTCTTTTGCACGATGGGTTTATTTCTTATCTACTCCACCCTTGAGGGTGTATCCTTTGGGAGGAGGTACCAGGTTTGGGTGGGGTCTCCTAATACACTGTCTATGTTAGTGGCATTTGAGGCTTTACTTCACAAACCCCAAGCCGTTGCAGCTGTCGAAACAGAAACCCAGGGTAAAAGGTGTCTTTGGTGCTTGCTTACTTCGAGTTCTGGCTTTCATTTCGTTTTGGCCTTTGTAGATTCTCTTCCTATTGTGCTAGCCCAGCAATGTGGTTTTATTTTTACATTCTTACATATTTTATCCAGTGTCTTAGTTTCAGTCGAGAAGGTAGTTCAGGATATCAAATCTGCCCTACTGCTAGAAAAGGAAGCCTGGTGTGCCTGCTATCATAACTTTGGTTTTGACAAGCAAACATGAACAGTTTTTGCCTGCTGGGTTTACAGCATATGAACCTTGTTGCTATGCAGCTGTTGTTGGAAAATAGTCTGTGGGCTCAGAGTTTCTAAACCAACCGTTTATTGGATGCCCAGAGAAGGAAGGAAAGCGAGGGCCCTGGCTTGCTGATTACAAACCATCTCCATGGTCACAGGTTGCTGGGTGCTCCTTTTACAATGTTTTCCCAGCAGCATTCAGGCAGCAGTAGCTTCCTTTGATCATTTTTCAGTTTCTGTTATTTGCTAATGAGAGAAAGTTTATACCTGCTTGTGGGGACATGAATGAAGAAAGAGAAGGGACTTTGAAACAGGAGAAGAGAGCAAACTCAAAAGGTAACTGATTGTTTCCATAGGACCCTATGGGAGCAAATAGCCCATTTTTGTTTTCACTTGTGCAGCCAGTTGGGGAAAGGAGAGAAACATAACTCATCCAGGTCTGAGGTCTAAGTTTGAATATTTATTGTGCCTCACAGATGATCCCCGTTTGAATCATCCAAATTAGGAAAGAGTTTAAAAAATTACTGAGTAATAGTCTGGCAGAATTTTAATGTGACGTTTCTTGTTGTCTTTAAGTTTGAACAGAGGCCCCAAAGGCTGAGAGCAAAATTGTAGGTACTTAAGTACTTTTACAATCTAAAGCAAGGTGCAAGATTGTCTATATTAGCCAGACATTATATATTTATATAAGAGATTTATTATAAGGAGTTGGCTCATGTGATTATGGAGGCTGGTAGTCTTGAGGTCTGCCGTCAGCAAGCTGGAGACCCAGGAGAGCCAATAGTGGGGTCCTAGTTTGAATGCTGTCAGGCTCCAGACCCAAGGAGAGCTGATATTTCAGTTCAAGTCCAAACACAGGAAAAGATCTTGTCCCAGGTCAAGCACTCAGGAAGGAGTTCCTTTTTACTTGCAAAAGGGTCACCCTTTTTGTCCTATTCAGTCCTTCAACTGAGCAGATGAGAGCTGCCCTTTAAGAATGGCAATCTGCTTTACTTGGTCTACCAATTTAAATGTAAATCTCATCCAAAAACACCCTCATAGGCATACCCAGAATAATGTTTGACCAAATATTTGGGGTCCCCATGGCCTAGTCAAGTTGACATATAAAATTAACCATCACAGGGAACAAGAGAAATGTAAAACAGTTGCCCAAATTGAAAACATACGATGAGATGGTAAATTTACACCCACCTATATCAGTAACTTCTGATGCAAATAATCAAGAAAAAGAGAGATTGCACAAATAACCAATGTCAGGAATAAAAAAAGATTAATAACTCCAGATCTGCAGACATTTAGATAATAATAAGAGGATAATATAAACAACTGCAAATAAATTTGAAAGCTAGGTAAAATGGACTGATTCCTTTGAAAAGTAACATCAGAATGGACTCAGTGAAAATTAGAAGTTTGAATAGTCTTGTAAGCATTAAAAAAATTGTATATGATCTTTTCACAAAAACAAAAAAGTCTAGCCCAGATTGTCCTTCATTGGTGAGTTCTGCCAAACGTTTAGGTATGAAATAATTCCAATCTTATGCAAACTCTTCCAGAGAATAGACAAGGAGGGAGCGTTTAAAAAATACTAAAATTATGAGACTCATAGCATGATCTTGAAACCCAAACCTGAAAAAGACAGGACAGTAATGAAAAGGAAAATTATAGGTCAATTTCACTTATGAACATAGATGCAAAAATCTTCAGCAAAGTAATAGCCAACAAAATAGTAATATCTCACTTATTTGTGGGATCTAAAAATCAAAACAATTGAACTCATGGACCTAGAGAGTAGAAGGATAGTTACCAGGGGCTGGGAAAGGGAGTGGGGAGTTGGAGGGGAGGGTGGGGATGGTTAATAAGTACAAAAAAAAAAAAATTAGAAAGAATGAAGAAGACCAACTATTTGATAGTACAATAGGGGGACTATAGTCAATAATAACTTAATTGTACATTTTAAAATAAAAAGTGTAACTGGATCATTTATAACCGAAAGAACAAATGCTTGAGGGGATGGACACCCCCTTCTCCATGATGTGCTTATTTCACATTGCATGCCTGTATCAAAGTATCTCATGTACACCGTAAATATATATACCTACGATGTACTCCCCCAAATTTAAAAAGATATGTAGTAATACATAAAAAGTCTAATACATCGTGATTGTATAGGGCAGGAATACAATGTTGATTTACATTTCAATCAGTATAATCTACCACATTCATAAAGGAGAAAAATTATATGGTCATCTCAGTAGACACAGAAAAATCTTTCGATAATTCAACATCGATTTGTTGTAAAAATTCTAAGCAACTAGGTATAGATGGGAATTCATTGCTGTGTGATAAAATTTTGGTGACAAGACAGATTCCTGCTATCACTACTTCTACTCATCACTGTACCACAGAGCTTAATAAGATAAAGTAAATGTATAAGGTTTAGAAAGAAAGAAATAAAGTTGTCATTATTTGCAGATGATCTAATTGTGTGTTTATTTTGATTTTATACATAAAAAATAGGTTACTAGAATTAATAAGAGCGCTTACTAAATTTTCTGATGATTAAAATAAATGTGAGAATATCTTTTCATTATATCAGTAATGAATAAGAAACTAAAATTTAAAAAAACATAGCTTAAAATAGCATAAGAAGTATCTACTCTCTAGAAAAGACACGGAAGAACTTTACAGGGAAAAATTAAAGTCTTTGTTGGGTAATGTTAAGGAAGCTGTTAATGAATGGAGAGATACGCTATGTTTGAATTAGCAAAACTGACATTTTAAAAATGTCAATTCTCTCCAATTTGATGTACAGATTCCAAGCATTTACAATAAAAAAAATCTTCACAAAGATATTGTTTGTAGCTTTTCATGGCGGCATGTGACAGGGTGATGCTGAAAAATTTATATGGAAATTCAAAGGATCAAGAATAGCTGAAACATCATTGAAGAACAAGGTGGGCTGGACTTGCTCTACTAGATATCAAGATTTATAAGCAAGTACAGTATTTAAGACAGTGTAGTATTGGCACTGGGATAGACAAAAAAAACTAAAAGGAAAAAGAGCCGAGAGACTGACTTTTGTGGATGTGAACAGTTTGTTTATGATGAAAGTACCACCGCTATGCACTGTGGGAAAATGTCCTCAAAAAATGACACTGGGTCAATTGGGTATCCCCAAGTAAAAACAATGAACCCCAACCTCACATCGCACACAAAAATTAACTCTGTTTGCGGTATGTACTTAAATGGTAGGTAAAACTATTAATATAAAGTTGTAGAGAATATTGTTTATTGCTTTATTGGCCCCAATTCTTCTCTCCTCCCTGTGCCCATGCCCTTTCCCAGGTGACTTTGCAGTTCCTCTCACAAAAGGGGAAGAATATGTTTTTCCTCCCTGGACTCTATATGTTTGGCTTAAGTCTTTCGGTGGAAGTGACAGTATGCCATTCTGAGCCTAGGCCTCAAGGGACCTTGGACATCTCTACTTGCCCTCTTCCACTTTTGCCATCCCCATGAGAAGGATATGCCTGATCCAGTCCACTGACCCTGAAAGGGAGATGAGAGACACACGGGTGGAGCTCTCTGGTGAAGCTGCCCCAGCCAAACCCAGCCTGGAGCCAAGCCCAGCCAAGATAAAGTGAGCCCATCCTAGACCAGCTGACCCAGGCACCTGAATGAGAACAAACTAATTTTTGTTTTCCATCACTGAGCTTTGGGTATGTTTGTTAGGTAGCAATAAACTAACATTAGAAGGTGATATAGGCTATATGACTTCCAGATAGGCAAATGTGTTTTAAGCTAGTCACAAAAGTACCTGCTCACTATAAAGAAAAATAGTTTTTATGTTAAAATCAAGAATCCTCATTTATCAGAAAATACTATTAAGAGAGTAAAGAAGCTTGCCATAAAATGGAAGGTGATATTTGCAACCATTCAACAAAAAACCAGTATCAAGAATATTTTAAAAATTCCTACACAGAATTAAGAAAAGATAATTTGACATTTTATATAAAAGCCCATCCACCTTTTATATGCACCTGTTGCATATAAAAATGAGCAAAAAGACTTGAAAGAGCATTTTGCAAAAGAGTAAATCCAAATGGACAATAAACATATGATAATGTTCTCAATCCCAGAAACCAGGGAAATGTCGATTAAAGTCAACAACCAAGTGGTAGCTTAGAGCCCAAGATTAAAACAATGTCAGTGAGAAAATACCAACTATAGAGATAGTCAGGAACCTTTAAGAAGCAAGATGCCGGATGTTACATTGAAAAATATGTGCTGAGCTGTGCTGCTCTGTAACTACCTGTTGTGAATCTGACCCACAATGCCTGTGAGAGTGGTGTTTTCTCTGGAGGACTGTAAGGAAAGGACAGTTGCCTTCTTACTTGTGTTGCTATGGGGCAGAGAGAACACTGCAGGAGGTGAGGGGCAGAATAGAGCGTATAAACTCAACTGCAGTGTGAAAATGCTGGTTACCTCCACCATGTCTTAGGGTATAGCAGTCATATGTTTTGAGTTGGGTTGATTCCATCCACCTTCAGGGATAAGCCCTGATTGCCCTAAGCCATTCATCATAATCCCACTTCCTTGGCCATGGATGGCTATATAACCTAAATTGATTCAATCAGACTGAAGCTCTGGACTCTTGCTGAATATTAAACACACATATGACCTGAAAGTGCTGCAGCCAGTTTGCTACTATGAGGAACCCAGTCTGAAGACAAATTGTATACAAGGGAAGGGGCAGAGCCAAGAGAATTATGGAATGAAATCCAGTTTGATTAGATCATGCCTGAAACTTTTCTAATTACTGCACCTTTCAGTTATATGAACCAATGAATTTCCTTTATTGTTCAAGCCAGTTTGAGCTGGCTTTCTGCTAGTTGCAATAGAAGCATCCGTAGAAACTACAGCAACAGGTGATGAGGAAAGACGTACTGAAATTTCCACAGGATCTGGTGATGAGGAGAAAGTACAAGTTATACCACCAAATATGGAATGGAGGCTTAGTAGGTTTAAAAATAATATTAAGGGGGAAGTTTGACTGAGGAACTCTGGCAAATGACACTTGACTGACATATACATCTAGTAGCTTAGTGAAGTTTAGGGATGAGTCCTTGAGAGAACCAACTAGAAAGCCTTTTAAAACTCCTTTGAAGATAATATAAGCTCTTGAAAGGATCCCAAAGAGCAATCATTTCATCAAACAGCTGGGGAAACTGAGGCCCAAAGAGGTTATGGTTTAGATAGTACTTAAGATGGGGCCAGGTTCTGGGTGTCCAGAATTCTCATGAGGGTTCTATCAACTCATGAAAGCTCATGATCTTAGATGTGTATAATGAAAAACTTTCATTTTCATCTACTCACATTGAATCTCACTGACTGTATTTTTTCTTCCTCACTCAACTTCTAAAGATCTTTTAGCAATTTAGCAGCAAATAGGTCACTGACACTCAAATTTACCATCACTTGCTGATGTGGGGAATTCCTGGGGTGCCCTGGGGTGTCCAGATCAGTTATATAAGCCCTGAGTGAGATTCATCTGTCACGGAGGCTTTCACTCTGCTCATTGCCTGCTTAGCTCCTGGTGGTTTGAAGCTTCCCTTGGATTTGGCATCTCGTCCTGGGTTCTTGCTCCTACTCTCCTTGGGGTTCGGTTCTCTCTCTTGGATTTTGAGCACAGTGGCACCAACTCCCTAATTCCTGGTGCAGGTGGAGCCTGCTCTGGCTGTGGTTGTGGATTCTGCCATGATCTCTCCAGGTCCTACCTGAGAATTTGATAGTCCTTGACTTTTTTGTTTTTACCCCCGACATGGCTTTGTCATGCAGTGTGATTCTATCTGGTATCTACCACCTTTCTTGTCTTTACACCACTCTTTCAATCCCCACCTCATTTTCTTTTGCCTGGACCATTACAATAGTTACTAAAGGCCCTAAACCAAAAAGATCTGAAGAAATGTGTACCTTTTCTGTGGCAATAATGTAAATAATAGAATTTGTTAAGCACTTAATGTGCAGAGCTCTATTCTAATCTCATTATAGTTATTAACTCTCCAAACAACCTTATGCATTATTGCCATTTTTTTAACTGTGAAACTTAAGCACAGGGGAGTTAAGTAACTTGCCCAAGATAACAATGACAGTGGTTGGTTTTGAATCTCAGAGGTCTGGCTAGAATAATGTTTGACCAAATATCTGGGGTCTCCATGGCCCAGTCAAGTTGACATATAAAATTAACCATCACAGGGAGCAGAAGAAATATAAAACAAACAGGATAAATTGAAAGTATACAGTGAGACGGTAAATTTATACCCAAACATATCAGTAACTTCTGTTGTAACTAATCAAGGAGAGAGAATGTACAAATAACCCATGTCAGGAATTAAAAAAGATTAATCACTCCAGATCTGCAGACATTCTCCTGAATCCTCCAAGAGGCTGCATTCTTAACTCCATACTAGTAATTCACCAAACACTGGATAACTGTTATGTGTCAGGCACTGTGCTAGGCACTGAAAATATTGAGTAAATACCTGCTCCTGGGGAGCTTACAGGCTAATGGAAGTGACAGTTATAAACAAAATGTTACATCATCTACAAGTGCTTTAATAGAAGAATGTATACCATGATGTGGCGATACAGAGGACGGACCTAGGGAGCTGTGTGAGGCTTCAGGAAGACATCCCATTTTAGCTAATGTGTCAGAACTGAGTTGGAGTCTGATAGACAGTGAGGGAGTGTGTTTAATGGATGCTGGAACGGAGACTAGCCCAAGGGATGGTCTGTCTTATCCAGGGAATGCCAAGGAGCTGGGTGTGGCAAGAGCATGGAGTGTGCATTTGGAGGGGCAGGTGGCTGGGGGGCAGGTGGGAAGAGGTGGGGAGTAGTGGATAAAATGGCATTTGAGACCAAATTTAAAGGATCTTGTCTCCATAGCTGCTAAGTCATAAAAACTTTATTTTGTGAAGAACAGAATGACATGATCAGATTTATGTGCTGTGTTTTGTTTTGTTTTTTGAGACAGGGTATCTCTCTGCCACCCAGGCTGGAGTGCTGTGGCACAATCATGGCTAACTGTAGTCTCTGCCTCCCAGGCTCAAGGCATTCTCCCACTTCAGCCTCCAGAGTATCTGGGACTACAGGTGCACGCCACTACACTGGGCTAATTTATTATTATTTCTTTTTGTAGAGACAGGGTTTTGCCATGTTGCCCAGGCTGGTCTCCAACTCTTGGGCTCAGGTGATCCACCCACCTTGGCCTCCCAAAGTGCTGGGATTACAGGTGTGTGCCACCACGTCTGGCCTCTTAGATTGATGTTTCATGAGATAGAGTACTGGACAGAGTGGAGGACACATTCATCTAACAAATAAATTTCAATTACACAAGACCCTATGCAGATAACTAGATATAATCTCAGATCTTGAGAAGCCCACATATGTTCTGAAAGAGAAGATGTCCATCAAAACCTCGTATTTCAAGGAGTTGAACATTGAGTCCTATGTGAGAAGTCCTGAATGCTCTAAGGGCAGTGACAGTTCAGACAGGAAAGATTCCTTTAGGCCAAAGAGGGTTGCAGGAAGTGGGGCTGGCATCAGAAGGCTGGGTCCTGAGAGATTATTATGATTTCAATATGGCTTGACGCTTGACACACGTTCTATCACAGCTAGGTGATAGAAATGACCATTGTGAGTGTGTGGAAAGGTGATATCCACATCGGCCGGAGCGCTGGTGTGTAAAGCCAGGTCTTGGTTGACCAGCTGAAACATGATTCCCAAAGTGCAATACCTCAGGCAATGTCCTAGATGACTTTTGGTGGTACATGGTAGACATTTAAAGTTTATTAGTTAGGTGTTTATATTAATATGTACTGAAAATACTTAAACAAGAAATGATAATGTTGCTTCTGACTACACAAGAAAATGAGACAATTTAATCAATAACTGGAAGTAATAATATGGATGGTGCACAGATAAGACAAAAAGTGTTGAGGACATATGCAAATAGCTGAACATTTGGGGGAACTGGGCTAAGGAGTTTAGGAAAATGTAGGAGGGTAGGCACCGTAAGTGTTAAAGAGTGGTGCTTCTTTAGAAAGATCAAGCTGAGAGCTGGTGTAAAATGGATTCAAATTTTAAAAGTAGAGGCCTGAGCTGGAGATACCAGTAAGGAAACTGTGATATGCATCAGTGGAAAGAGTTTCCTTTATAAGGCATCTGTGCTACTTTTCCTTCACGCGTCGCTATACTTGCTCAAGGTCTCACTGTAAATGTATCAGCTTGTTTCACATGGAAGTGACGCTTGCTGTCAGAAGCGCCCACAATCTCTCCTGCTGCTTTGCTGAAAAATAGACATTTCTTGATTTTGGCAGTGGTCTTTTGACAATTTGACACATTACACATCACAGTTTCATTTCTGGACTCCTTTCCTTGGAATCAATGCCACTCTTTTTGCATCAAAAAGTTTTCATCTGAACGCAATGGGAGAAGTCTTCCAGGAAAAAAGGTAAAAATAAGACTTCCAAAAACTATCAGGCCAGTGCCTCAAAACTGCACAGAAACCTGAGCTCTATTCCAGTGAAACTAAGCAGTACAGAGGCAGCAAAGGCTCCTCGTCCCACCCCAACGTCCAACTCTCGTGCAATGTTTATCTTCAGTCCTTTTGCAATGTCTGCTTTCTTTGAAGAATTGTGGATTTCTTAAGATACCGTAAGCCACATTTGCAATGTTCTTCCTGTGAGAAATTATGTATTACATTAGCACATTTTGAGCAAATCTTGCCTATTCAGGAAGGAAATTACCGTAGCTATTTCAAGGGATGGATCTCTTGGAGAAGGAGAAGTGGCTCTGGTCCCTCTTGGATGCTTTCTGTTTAAAGCCTTGAATGCTTTCTGCTGGCAGATCCTATGGACTCATTTTCTTGACATTTTGAACATACAGAATCTTGTCTATAGATAACACTTATCCCTTCCTTCATTCTCCCAAGGAAGGGAACACTTCGGGGTCAACCTTCATCCTTAGATGAATAGGTTTAGACATACTTATTAGCAGAATAAGTACACTCCTCAGTTTCCTCTGCCACCTCTTACTACTTTCGGTGGCTTATGTATTGAGTGATGCCTTATCTCTCTGAAAGCTACAGAGGAGTCAGAGAGTGAGGTGTGGGGAAGGGTTGCATGACATGTGACCTTATTTGAGGCGCCATCTAGCAGCCTCTTTGTCTACTTCTCATCTCCCAAGCCTCCATATGGCTTGCCTCTTGAAAAGATGGTGTCTGAAAGAGTTGCTGCCTAGGCAAAACCGCAGGTAAATCCACTTTGTGCTTGATGATCCTCCCACCTTTCCTTTGGAATCTGTAGTAGATATCTGATGGATTTTGTTTTACCAGAATCCCTTTCAGTTCTTTGGAAACATCACCACAATTTCTTTGTGATTTTCCTGTGGGAGCAACCCTCCCCCCTCGGAAGCTGTTTTTTGTCAAGGAACTGTCAGTTTAGGTGTGTTGTCCTCTGGCAAGAAATGAGCATGTGACTGGGCCAGGTGCGGTGGCTCACACCTGTAATCCCAGCACTTTGGGAGGCTGAGGTGGGCAGATCACGAAGTCAGGAGATCGAGACCATCCTGGCTAACGCGGTGAAACCCCATCTCTACTAAAAATACAAAAAAAAAAAAAAAAAAAATAGCTGGGCATGGCAGTGGGCAACTTTAGTCCCAACTACTCAGGAGGCTGAGGCAGGAGAATGGTGTGAACCCAAGAGGTGGAGTTTGCAGTGAGCTGAGATCACACCACTGCACTCCAGCCTGGGTGACAGAGCGAGACTCTGTCTCAAAAAAAAAAAAAAAAAAAAAAAAAAAAGGAAGAAACAACAACAACAACAACAAAAAGAAATGAGCATGTGACCCAAGTGTGGCCCATCAGAATCTGTCTCTGTGGAACTTGAATTTTGAGAAGAGTGACACAGGGCTCAAGAATGGCTGGAGCACATTTATCCTGAGGTGGTGTGTCTCAATCCCTGCCACCCAGATCTGCAGTACCTTTTTTCCTTCCGTCCATCTCAAGGACCAGTTGTTCAGCCTTTCCTTTGATGCTACGACATCTTCTTGAAGTAAATTAGATTATGTTACTGTTGCTTATAATCAAAGAAACTTGAAAAATCCATCCTCTACTCGTTTTCTTAGTCCTCTTCTAGGCTTCTTCCCAACTTAAGACTCTTTAGTGGTGTCCTAGTCCATTTGGGCTGCTATGAAAAATACCATACAGTCAGTGCCTTATAAAAAACAGAAATTTATTTCTCATGGTTCTGGAGGCTGGAAAGTCCAAAATCAAGGTGCTGGCAGATTTATTGAATAGTGAGGGCCCACCTCCTGCTTCATCGGTGACACTCTGTTTGCTGTGTCCGCATGTGGAGGAAGGGGCAGAGGAGCCTTCCAGGCCTCTTTTTATAAGGGCACTAAATCCCATCACAACCCAGAACCCTCATGACCTAATCAACCCCTAAAAGTCCCCCTCCGAATACCATCACATTGAGATTAGGTTTCAATATGTGAATTTTGAGGGGACACAAACATTCAGATGACAGAAAATGGCTTCACATTTCTATAAGAATAAGACCCGAGTCTCAACCACAATCTGTAAGGCACAGCGCTGTCTGGCTATCTGGCCCATGGGGACTTCTCTGCCCACCCTCCCACCCTGACTTCTCCTTGGCTCCCTCTTCCACGCTACTCACTTTCTCTCGTTTCTTTGGGTGCTCCCTGCTCTCTCACCACAGGGATTTCACAGCTGCTCCCCTCTGCCTGCAATGCTCTTGAATCTGCCTTCCCCTACCCTCCACATGCCCTTGGTAGGGTTGATTAGGTTAGGGACTTTCTTAATGCACCTGGTACTCCTACATCATGGCACTCACCTCAATTTGTAATTGGATATCTACATGTTGATATGTTGATTATTTGATTATCGCTTATTTCCCTCAGTAGACTATAAGCTTCAAGAGGACAGGAACTATGCTTCTGTCCATGATTATATTCTGGTGTTTGCAACAGATGTACCTATGAAAAACCCAAAACATCTTTCAAATTTCTTTCTTTTTTTTTTTTTTTTAAGACGGAGTCTCACTCTGTCACCAGGCTGGAGTGCAGTGGCGTCATCTCGGCTCACTGCAACCTCTGCCTACCGGATTTGAGCGATTCTCCTCCCTCAGCCTCCCGAGTAGCTGGGACGACAGGCACATGCCACTACGCTGAGCTAATTTTTGTATGTTTTATAGAGATGGAGTTTCAACATATTGGCCAGGATGGTCTCCATCTCTTGACCTCGTGATCTGCCCACCTCGGTCTCCCAAAGGGCTGGGATTACAGGTGTGAGCCTTTGCGCCCAGCCTAAATTTCTTAATTATAGGTTCATGGGTACATATGCAGGTTTGTTACATGGATATATTGTGTGATAGTGAGGTTTGGGCTTCAATTGGACTTGTCACCCAAATAGTGAACATAGTACCCAATATGTAGTTTTTAGACCCTTGCCCCCTGCCTCCCTCCCTTATTTTTGAAGTCCTCAGTGTCTGTTGTTCTCATCTTTATGTATACCCAATGCCAAAAAAATTTTGTGGAATTAATACATTTTAGAAAGTGAAGTCTGACCTTGTCAGACCACCTGATAGATGAACCTGTATTCCCAGCCTTCTTCTCACAATAAGATTTCTGAGCTTCCTCTGCTGCCTTTAGGGCTCTGGTCTGCATTAGCATTTTATGGCTGGAATAGTTTAATAGAATACATAAGCATGGTTTTTGCTAACATGCTTTCCTACGGTTCTTTCTCTGGCTTCCTATTGTACTCCTGTCTAATGTTGACCTCCTACCACTTGATTATGTTCTCCTACTGAGGCCTATTTTGTGATAGAATGGTTACATTCTTGAAAGCAAGAACTAGGGGGTTAAAGGCTAACTCTTTTCCTGGTTCTGCCCCTTTGTAGCTGGGTGGACATTGGCTAATTTATTTAATTTCACTGTAACTTAATTTACTAATTTTAAAAATGAGAATAATATCTGTTCCACTAAATATAGCTGTCCCTTGATGTCCATGGTGGAGCAGCTACAGGACTTCCTGCAGACACCCCAACCCACAGATACTCAAGTCCTTCATGTAAAATGGTGTAGTATGTGCATATAACTTACACACATCATCCCGTATACTTCAAACACTCTTTAGATTACTTAAAATACCTAATACAATGTAAATGTTATGTAAATAATTGTTACGCTGTATTGTTTAGGAAATGATGACAAGAAAAAATGTTTGGTACAGACACATCCATTTTTTAAAAGAAAAAGTTGAACCTGTGAATGCAAAGAGATAATGAATGTCGAGGCACTTCAGAAAGTTGCTAAATTAACATATAGTGTAAGAAGTATTTATCATTACTTTATACCTGCTGTGGTCTAAATGTTTGTGTCCCCCCAAAATTCACATGTTAAAATCTAACCCCCCAAGTTGATAGTATTAGGAGATGGGGCCTTTGGGAGGTTATTAGTTTATGGGGTGGAGCCCTCACGAATGGGATGAGTGTCCATACAAGAGAGGTCTGAAAGAAAACTCTTCCACCGTGTGAGGACACAGAAGGCACCATCCATGAAACAGAAATCAGGCCCTCACCACACATTGAATCTGCCAGCACCTTGATCCTGCACTTTCCAGCCTCCAGGACTTCGAGAAATAAATTTCTATTGTTTAAAAGCTATACAGTTTACGGTATTTTGTTGAGAGCCAGAGTGTACTGAGATGATACCTTTCTGATATTCATAATAAGATTTGGTTTCTGGTAGGCACTCTCCAAATGCTATAGTGCTTTAGTGTAGCTGCACTTATTTCAGGTATTGAGTGAAATAAGATGTACTACCAGTTACCCTGAGTGCCTACCAAGAGCCAGGCACAGAGCTAAGGGCTTTGCATGTGCTGCTTCCATGGATCCTTGCAATATTATAAAACTGACATTAGTTTTTCTCATTTGACTGAGGACAAAATGAGGCTAGAAGAGGTTAAGCGACTTATTCAAGGCCACACAGCTTACAGACTGGGGAGCTGGGATTCAAGTGTAAGCCACTGACTCCAAGGGCAGTGCTGTTCACCAGGGTCCACACGGCCACCCTTACCCTGCACATCCTTTCCGGGGCAGACCAAAGGTTATACTTTACTGAGGGCCTCCTATGTTCTGGACACTAAGCGGGCTGATACGCGTACTTCCCCTCACCTAATGTTTACATATTATCATCATTTCACAAATGAGGAAACAGAAGCTTAGAGCAAAAGCCTGCACTGTCACCCCTGGGTAGGATACAGAAAACTGCAACAGGCCCTCACTGCTACTATTGCAATAATAGAGAAAAGTGGATCAATTGTGAAAATCCCATGTTTAAAGACAATGGAGACCAGTGGAAGCAAAAAGCAGGACAACTGAACTAGGGAAGGAAGCGTCCTTCCTAAGCCCTCATCCCGCCTCACTTTTTTCCCTGGGAGCATTTGCCTTTTCTGAGCTTGGATGAGGGCTTGACCTAAGCCAGCACAGACTCTGAAGAGAGAGAGAGGAAATAGAGGTTGTGGCAGCCTCTGGGGGCTGGCATGACAGACTAGAAACCAGAGGAGCCCTAAAAGTAAGACAGGTTTTCCCCAAGGGACATTTGCTGAGCTCTGGGATACCGATAAGGAGGCTCAATAACATAGGATCTAACACTCACTAAATCTGGGGCTGAGTGCCCGCATCACAAGACAATTTTGTTTTGAATTTCTTTCCTGGGGCCTGTCAAGCCCAGGGGATCATAATTTGCCCACCTTTTCCTTTGGGCATTTACATTCCTCAGCTCCAATTGTCTGGATTTTCTGTGGCAGGTAGATTTTTCCCAGACATTGGCGCCCCCTGCTGTCAGACAGCAGCTTTGCAAGGACTTGGAGCCTGGCTCACAAACCATCATGATGCTGATGGGGACAGAAAATAAAGGGTCACTCAATGTCTGCAGGGTACTGCTGGGCTTGGTGGGCTACGCGGGAAAGCACAGGTCATCTGGAATGCCTCAGACTGCCCCAGCCCCACGCTGCTGCTGGCTGCTTCCTAGTATGGGCAGAGTCTGGGACCTTGGGAGCCTTTTACTGTGCTCCCAAGAATCAGGGATTTAACCCCAATGGATGATGATTTCCAAAGTCTGAGATGGGCTAGTCTCACTGTTCTCTACCAGTGAGACTTGTCCTGAGTGTTAACTCTACCTGACTTGTCCTGAGTGTTAACTGTCCAGACTGGTAGATACCCGTGGCTCCAAGTCCCCGGCTGTAAAATGAAGTCAACGGTGCCCACTGCACAGGGCTGTTTGTGCGTTAAATGAGACGGTGTGTATGCAGTGCTTAGCATTGCCTGACGTACAGTTAGAGCTGGGTTACTAGTGAGAATAGCAGTGGTAATTCTTGTTGTTAGGCTCACCCCCCATCCGCCTCAAGCTCCTCAAAGTCGGCTGCACTGGCCACCTTAGTAGTTCTTAGTAGTGGTGAGAACTGGCCTGCACGTTCTGGGCCGTTCAGACATTCTCAGCCTTCCTTCACATGCTGGGTGCGAGGGAATCCGTGGGTGTGGGGGTGAAATGCTGTCTGGGGACTTCTTGGTGCCAGACTTCTGGGATGAAACAGCCTGGATCTGGGCCTCGGTCCTCCAGTTTCCTGGGGGAGCTGAGACCTTTGGAATATGGGCCTTCATCTCTGGATTGCACCCGTTCCCTGTTTTGTAGTTTCCCTAGTTCTCAGGTCCCCCAGTCACCAGCACCCTTAGCAGCAGTCTCACAGAGGTTTATTTCCTGGCAAGAAAGAAAACTTCTCATCACTCTATTTTGAAAGCACACACCATTCCTTGGGTGCCCATCTGCACTCCCAGGTCTTGGCACCCACTCCCTCATGGGCCCTGCTGTGATCCTGTCCCACAGTAGGCCTTGCCTCACCTCTGGCTGGAGAGGTTGCAGCTGGTTGCCAAGCCCCAACAGCACTCTGCAGACATTGAGTGAGCCTTTATTTCCTGTCCCCATCAGCATTATGACTCAGTTTGTGACTTTTTTACTTGCTCACGTATGTTATCTTAGGTTTGCGCCTTGCGACTTTGTTTTGTCCTAGGGTTGCCAGATAAAATGCAAGATGTAGAGTTAAATTTGAATTTCAGATAGATAAGGAATCATTTTTTTAAGTGTAAGTGTGTCCCAAATATTGCTTTTTAAGTTTGAGTATGCCCCAAATATTGCATGAGTTATCCTCATCTTAAAAAATGATTCCTTGTTTATCTGAAGTTCAAATTTAACTGAATGTCCTATATTTTTATTCACTAAATTTCTATTCACAGTTAACTGGGTGTCCTGTATTTTTATTCAGTAAACTTGGCAACCCTGTTCTCATCTCCCCCATCAGAGGGGCCCTTCCTGAACTCAGGAACATTCTGAACTTTCTCGGGGAGAATCCAGCCTGACTGCAGGGACTTAACCTCCCCGTTTAGAAGAATCATAATGAATGATTTCTTCCTCAGACTGGGAGCTCCTTGAAGGTAGGACTTGTGTCCCCTCCCACTGCCACACCTTAGATGCTCAAACTAGGGCTAAGGGGCTCAGCACCTTGTGAACAATGTAGGTCCCATTGCGACTAAAACCACAGGGACCTTGGTGCTGTTTGCCTGCTCAAGGGACTGTATTTCCTGAAATGGCACAGGGCTGGTGAGCGGCAGGGAGCCTTGAGAAGAAATCCCCTCGGATCACATGTCCCGTGACACCTGCCGGGCTGGGGAATGTGCACTGAGCAAGGTGGGCTTCCTGTGGGATCCTCATGTCATTTTGCCAGATACAGAGGTGCGTTTTACCCTTTCTGCCGCGTATGATGTGAGATCGTGGGCAGGCCTGGACCCTGTTTTCTCTGCCCGATGGCCTCTCAATTTCTTGCCTCATCTCAGAACAAAGGCTGACTCCTTATATAGATGAGGGGAAATGATTTGCCCAGACACCAATCAAATTAAGGGAAGAATTTGTACCAGGATAAGTTCTTTTGGTTCTCAGTCCAGTGCTCAGCACAAGGCTGTCTTTCTATGGGTAACAAGGACCTGAGGCAGGACGTTTACTGGAGCCCTGAGCCCTGGCAGCAGCAACTGGTTATTGCTTCTGTTCTCAGCAGTGATGACAGAGAGTGTCAAAACCGAATATTCACTGGAGGCAGAGTCTGAACACTTCAAATAAGATGTGGTGAATCATATGGTTGAAGGGAAGTCCCTGCAGGTTATACACTGATAGCCTAGCTAATTTTAGGGAGATAGACAGGAAGAGCTTCTGGTGTTTATGTTTTGAAATTTCCCTTTTTTTTCTCCATAAAGGAAAAATAAACTTTGTTCTTGGGTGGTGAAGCTGAGGAGGCCTCTGGAAGCTGTGCTCAGTTAGTGACAATGCCAAGGTCTGAACACTGCTGTAGATTGCCCCTGGGCTCACAGGATCCATTGCCTTCCCTTCCCCTGTCCTTAGCTCTCCACTCATTTCTGGAAACCCTTGCAGTGTGCGTGGGTCACTCCAGATGTTACTGTGTTAGAGGCATAGAGGTTACTGGGTCCTACCTGCAAGGGTGTCTCTTTCTCAAAAGGGCAGACTTTTCTGCTTTTGCCTGAGCTCTCCTTAGTATATTATCTTTCCCCCACCCACATCATTATCATCCTTTTTGCTATATATCAACCCCCGGAGTGGCCCCTTAGAATCCTCTGTTGGGACTTGCCCACGGTCTCTGACAGGAGACGGGTACTTCTGCAGTTGGGATTTTTAAACTGGAGCCCTTTTCCCTGGGGCAAACTCTTCCCCTCAACCTCTTGTCAACCTGGCAGCTCTTAGGAGTGATTAATGGGGTAGTCTTTCATTACATTGCCAGAGGGGAGAAGGTGAGGAGGCTGAATGAAAGGGAGAGGGCCCTCGGTCTTGGGTGGGTGGGCTTGTCTCTCTGGAGGGGCCCGGAGGTCCTTTTAGTACCTGGGATTTCATGCACAGATTCCTCTGTGGTCAATAAATTACATTTTAAAATGTTTTAACTAAAACGAAAGTTTTAGAAAGGACTGTCTCTCCAGCCTTGATGCTTTGACACAAGAAGAATAGTTTATTCTTAAACAAGGCACACACAAAATATTTACCATAACATTGATTATATTACAGTAACGAATTTGATTATTTGACATCTTAAAGACAAGTTGCATATTAGGAGAAAATATTTGGGATGCATGTAAGTTGCAAAGGTTCAGTTCATATTATATATAAGAACTTCCATAATTCAATGAAAAGAGATCAAACAACTCAATAAGGAAATGGATAAATGACACAAACAAGGGTTTCACAGAAAAGGAAATATATATGGTGAATAAATACATGAAGAGATATTCAACCTCATTAGTTATCAAGGAAAAATAAAGACAATAGTGAATTAACATATATCTATTCAATTGGCAAATATTACAGCTTGTTAACATAGGGAATTGGAAACAATTAGAGAGTCACCTATATATTTGATAAAAATGTATTGACCCCTACTTTGCACTTGTAAACCAAAAATAAAAATCTAAGGCCACACTCACCCATCTGAATGGACTCCTTCTCTTGGCCAAGGACATTCCAAAGTTAGTCTCAAAAACTAGTTTTAGGCCATGGTAGGAAGGGGGAGCCAGACACGCCTCATTACACCGTCCTCTCCTTTGGAATTACTGATAGAACACACTCTTTAAGTCTGATACAATTTATTCTCTCTGAAGCTTGCTACCTGGAGGTGTCATCCGCATGATAAAACCTTGATCTCCACAACCCCTTATTATAACCCAGATGTTCCTTTCTACTGATAATAACTCAACCAATTGCCAATCAGAAAAACTTTGAATCTGCCTGTTACTTGGAAGCCCCCCACATCCAGCTGTCCCACCTTTCTAGAATGAACCAATGTATATCTTACATGTATTTAGTGGTGTATCATGTCTCCCTAAAATGTACAAAAACCAAGCCGTACCCTGACCACCTCAGGCACATGTTCTCAAGATCTCCTGAGGGCTGTGTCATGGACCATTGGTCACTCATATTTGGCTTAGAATAAATCTCTTCAAAGATTTTATAGAGTTTGACTCTTTTTGTTGATACACTGGATTCTCTTTCAGGTGCTCAGGATATGGCAATAAACAAAGAAGATAAAAATGCCAGTTCTTGTGATAGCTTACATTCTTTTGGGAGGAGATAGAAAATAGACAATAAATGTAATAATTAAATAAGTTATATCTTATGCTAGAAGGGGAAATATATAGGAGAAAAAGAACAACTGAGAGTGATGATGGGATAATTTTCCAATTAAATGGAGCATTCAGGATGTACCTTATTTAGAGTGTGACATTGGAGGAAGACTTGAAGGGCATGAGGAAATGGCTTGTGCAAATGCCTATAGGAAGAATATTCCAGGCAGAAGGGACAGCCTGTGTGACAGCCCTAAGGTGAGAGATCAACAGGATTTCTTACACCTTGTTGAAGGGAATGTAACTTAGTACAACCTCTTTGAAAATCAATTGGCATTATCTTGTAAATTTGAATATCTCGTAAACAGCAGTTCTACTCTTAAGTACATAGCCAAAGGACACTGTTAACATGTGTACCAGGGGAAATTTGCAAGAATATTCATAGCAGCAATGTTCAAAAATTAAGCAACTCAAAGGTCCAGGCTTAAAAGTTTTAAACCATATTGTTTAGGCATGTTTCAATTGTCCATTGTGCATAACAAATAATCCCAAAGTTTAGTGACTGAAAACAACAACAATCATTAATAATCCTTTATGGTTTCTGTGGGAAACCAGAAATTTGGACAGGGCATAGAAGAGATGGCTTATCTCCATTATTACACCTGGGGGCTCATCTGGGAAGACTTGAAGACTGCAGGGGTGACTCAACATCTATGGTTTACAACTATCTGGAAATGTAAGGAGTCATATGTTTTGGAAGCATGGCAGCATCTGCTTCTGGGGAGGCCTCAGGGAGGTTTTACTCATTGTGGAAGGCAAAGCAAGAGCAGGAGTCTTACATGGCAAGAGCAGGACCAAGGGGTTGGGGGAAGTGCCGCACACTTTTAAACAACCAGATCCCATGAGAACTCTTCCATGAGACAGCGACAATGGGATGATGCTAAACCATTCATGAAATATCCACCCTAATGATCCAGTTACCTCCCACCAGGTCCCACCTCCAACATTGTGGATTATAGTTTGATATGAGATTTGGGCAGGGACACAGATCCAAACCATATCATTCTGCCCCAGCCTCTCCCAAATCTCATGTCCTTCTTACATTGCAAAATACAATCATGCCTTCCCAACAGTCCCCTAAAGTCTTAACTCCTTCCAGCATTACTCAAAAGCTCAAATTTCAAAGTCTACAAGACAGGTCCCTTCCTCCTATGATCCTGTAAAATCAAAAACAAGTTAGTTGTTTCAAGACAAATGGGGGTATAGGCATTGGGTAAATACTCACTTTCCAAAAGGGAGAAATAAGTTAAAAGAAAGGGGCTACAGGCCCTGTGCAAATCTGAAACCCAGAGGGCAGTTATTAAATCTTAAAGCTTCAAAATAATCTCCTTGGACCCCACATCTCACATCCAGGGCACACTGGTGCAAGGGGTGGTCTCCCAAAGCCTTGGGCAGCTCTTGGCTTTCCAGGACCTGTGGCTGCTCTCATGGGCTGGTGCTGAATACCTTCAGCTTTTCCAGGTGATGGGTGTAAGCTGTTGCTGTATCTACCATTCTGGGATCTGGAGGACAATGGCCCTATTCTCACAGCTTCACTAGACACTGCCCCAGTGGGGACTCTGTGTGGGGATTTTAACCCCACATTTCCCATCTGAAATGCCCTAATAGAGGTTCTCCATGAGGGCTCCATCCCTGCATTAGTCTTTTGCCTGGATATCCAGGCTTTTCCATACATCCTCTGAAATCTAGGTGGAGGCTCCCAAGACTCAAGTCTTGCACTCTGCACACTCACAGTCTTTAATACCATGTGGAAACTGCCAAAACTTATGGCTTGTACTCTCCAGAGCAGTGGCCTGAGCAGTACCTCAGCCTCTTTGAGCCACAGCTGGAGTTGGAGCAGCTGGGATGCAGGCAGCAGTGTCCCAAGGTTGCAATGGGTGGCAGGGCTCTGGGTCTAGCCTACAAAATCATTCTTCCTTTGTGGGCATCTGGGCCTGTGATGGGAGGGGTTGTCTTGAAGGTCTCTGAAATGCTTTTGAGGCGTTTCTCCCATGATTTTGACCATTAACACTTGGTGCCTCTTTACTTAAGCAAATTTCTGCAGCCAGTTTGAATTTCTCCCCAGGAAATGGGTTTTTCTTTTCTACCACATGGCCAGGCTGCAAAATTTTCAAACTTTTATGCTCTGCTTCCCTTTTAAATATAAGCTTTAGATTTAGGTTATTTCTTTGCTCATGCATATGAGGTTGTTAGAAGCAGCCAGGTCATATCTTGAATGCTTTGCTGCTTAGAAGTTTCTTCTGCCAGATGCACTAAATCATCACTCTCAAGTTCAAAGCTTCACAGATCCCTAGAGCAGGGGCACAATGCCTCTAAGTTCTTTGCTAAAGCATAGCAAAAGTGACCTTTACTCCAGGTCCCAATAAGTTTCTAATTTCCATCTGAGACCTCCTCAGCCTGGGCTTCACTGTCCATATCACTATCAGCATTTTGGTTACAACAAATTAACAAGTCTCTAGGAAGTTCCAAACTTTCCTTAATCTTCCTGTCTTCTAAGCCCTTTGAACTGTTCTAACCTCTGCCTGTTACCCAGTTCCAAAGCTACTTCCACATTTTTGGGTATGTTTATAGCAATGCCCCACTCCTTAGTACCAATTTTCTGTATTAGTCCTTTCTTGCACTGCTATAAAAAACTTCCTAAGACTGGGTAACTTACAAAGAAAAGAGGTTTAATTGGCTCATGGTTCCACAGGCTGTACACAAGCATGGCAGCATCTGCTTCTGCGGAGGCTGCAGGGAGTTTTTACTCATGGTGGAAGGCAAAGCAGGAGCAGGTGTCTCGCATGGCAGGAGCAGGACCAAGTCGGGGCGGGGAGGTGCTACATACTTTTAAACAACCAGATATCATGAGAACGCTATCACAAGACAGCACCAAGGGGATGATACTAAACCTTTCCTGAAGGACCCACTCCCACCAGAATCCACCCCCTGGTGGGAGGTGATCCAATCACCTCCCATCAGGCCCCACCTCCAACAATGGGGATTACAATTTGACATGAGATTTGGGTGGGGACACAGATCTAAACCACATCACAAGGTAATGTTGTAACAAAAGCATATAGGATAAAATATATTGTTTTGATTATTTTTGAAAAATACAACTTGCCACGGTCCACCCTCTGGCCACAACAACTCACATCCCTCTCATATGCAAAATGTACTTGTCTTCAAGACTCCTAAGGCTTAGCCTATTATGGTATCAGCTTGAAGAGTAGGTATCATAACTTAAATCAGGTCCAGGTGTTAATGAGGATGTTCAGGTGTGGTCTTCAAGGATAAACTTTAATATGTTCCTCTTGATCTGAAGAACTGCGAATTAAAGAGGTAAGATTTCTTGCCCCCACACATCCAACATACAATGGTGGGTTAGGCACACATAAGTTATAGACACTTCAGTTCATAAAGAGGCATATAGCAGTCACTGGTCCATAGCAATTCTGAAATCTATCTGGGTTCATATTGCCAGTTATAATTAGGTTTAATTCTACTCTTTGGAAGTTGTTCTGAGTATCTCTTCACTTTCCCCTCTGGGCTCTTGGGATCTTGAGCTCTTGGTGTTGCCTTCTGAGTTATTCTTCTTTTCATATATAGAACAGCTCATGTTTATAGCTGAGTGATTTTCTAATTCTGTTCTCTTCTTGTAGAGGGTTTGGAGTCTAAAGTCCTCTTCATTTTGTACTGTCCCCTTCAATCTAAACTGGAAAAATCATTTTAAAACTTTGTGTGCTTTTTATGTTTCAATTTATATCCACTTCATTAATCCAAAGCCACATTCATGATGATCTGAGAGATAAGGCCTTCTCTACCTTGGGCACCCAGTGAGGCTCTGTGGGACAATGCCCTAAGATTTTAAGAAGTTCTATTTTTTTTTGAGATGGAGCCTTGCTCTGTTGCCCAGGCTGGAGTGCAGTGGCGTGATCTCAGCTCACTGCAACCTCCGCCTCCAGGGTTCAAGCAATTCTCCTGTCTCAGCCTCCTGCGTAGCTAGAATTACAGGTGCATGCCACCGCACCCAGCTAATTTTTGTATTTTTAGTAGAAACGAGGTTTCACCATGTCGGCCAGGCTGGTCTTGAACTCCTGACTGCAAGTGATCCACCCACCTCAGCATCCAAAAGTGGTGGAATTACAGGCGTGAGCCACTGCACCCGGCCTGAAGTTCTATTTTTTAATAGAGAGGATCTGCAAGCCATGCCCTTCATATTCTTATAAGGGAGAAAGCCCTTCAGACTGACAGAGTAAAGATCTCTGAATATCTACTCCTCTATAAAAGCAACTGGAACATTGGCAAAAATAGCATTTCTCAATTATTTCCACAACTCTGGAAATTAACCAAAAGCTTGTAAAAGTTCAAGGAGTGTTTATTTAAAAAAATTGGGTTAATCTTGGCAACATAAAGCAAGATTTGTGACATTTTTATTTCTCAATTCTCATTCCCCTTGCCCCAGCTCTGCGGTAGCCTTGAAAATCAACAGCCTTGGAGCCCTGATACCTGTGATAATTAACTGTCTTGCCAAAACTAACTGGAGAGGGGCAGGATGGGCTTGGAGTGCCCCCCTAAAAGCTCCATCTCCAGAGAATTATCACTCTCTGACCTCCCTGGAAAAGCCTTATTCACAGGACTTATCTTTATTTGCCTGACTAGGTTCACTCAGAAAAGCCCTACTCCTAGGGTATTTTTCAAAAAACAATCAGCTGCAACTGTTTCACATCAAGCTGCTTGAGTCAGTGATACCACCTGGGGCACTGGCCAAGAAACTTAAAAAAATCTAAGGAATGAAATATCCACAGGGATCTTTGTAAAAGTATAACATATTCCTGTGGATCTAGGACATGAGCATATATGGGCGATATGCATATGCCCAGGAAAGACGTGAGAAAGTCCACATCTCTAATCTCTGGCTGACATTGAGGCTCTGCACAGCAAGAAGTGAAGGGTTAGCAGAGTTGTAAACTGCTGGAAACTGAAGATATGTCCCAACATAGAATCCTTGGCACAGGACGGGAGATTAATTGCTTCAAGACATTTAAATAAGCCTCTCTCCAATTATTAGCCAATCACCAAGCTAGTTGAATACATGCTGCACATGACAAAGATGATAGACTACAGAATTATTCTAGGAAACAAACAGCAGCACTTACTTCACTTAGCAAACAACAGCAAAAATAACAAACTTGGAGAGGATGGGTGGGAGGAAAGGAGGATCTCATTTTCAGAGTTGCCACATTTTATTATTTAAAATGTCCAGTTTTAAATAAAAGATTAAAAGCTATGCAAAGAAACATGACAGTATGGCCCCTACACATGGATATGCAGTTGACAGAAACTCTCCCAGAGGAAGCCCATATGTTGAATTTATCAGACAGAGAATTTAAATCAGCTGTTATAAATATATTCAAAGAACATAATTAAAGAAAATTATATCTAAAAATTAATTATGTCTAAACATTAATTATGTTTAAAATATTGCAACAATGTCTCACACAAATAGAGACTATCGATGAGTCCGAAATTATAAAAGGAAACAAACAGAAATTCTGGAGTTGAAAAGTACAAAAACTGAAATTAAAAAGTCACTAGACAGTCTCACCAGCAAATTTAAGCTGGCAAAAGAAAAAATCAGCAATCTTGAAGGAAGGTTAATTGAGATTGTTCAATCTAAGTAATAGAAAGAAAAAAGAACTGAAGCTCAGAGATATGTGGGTCTCCATCAAACACACCAACATGTGCATAATGGGACTCACAGAGAGAGAGGAGAGAGAAAGGAACGGAAAGAATATTTAAAGAAATATTGGATAAAGCCTTCTAAAAGCTGATGAAAAATAATCTTCCCATCCAAGAAACTCATAAGCTTGAAGTAGGATAAACTCAAAGAGATCTAAACACATTATCATCAAATTGCTACAAGTCAAAGACAAAGAGAGAATATAAAAAGTTGCAACAGAAAAACAACTAATCATGCAAGGGCTCATTAATGAGACTAATAGCTAGCTTCACATCAGAAGGCAGTGAGATGAAAAATTGAAAATCCTGAAAGAATAAGGCTGTCAACCATGAATTTTATATTAAGCAAAACTATCCTTCAAAAATGAAGGAGAGGTCGGGCTTGGTGGCTCACGCTTGTAATCCCAGCACTTTTGGAGGCAGAGGCGGGCAGATCATGAGGTCAAGAGATTGAGACCATCCTGGCCAAATTGTTGAAACCCCTTCTCTACTAAAAACACACAAAAAATTAGCCAGACGTGGTGGCATGCACCTGTAGTCCCAGCCACTCAGGAGGTCGAGGCAGGAGAATTGATTGAACACAGGAGGCAGAGGCTGCAGTGAGCTGACATAGCACCACTGTACTCCAGCCTGGTGATAGAGCAAGACTCCATCTCAAAAAAAAAAAAAAAAAAAAAAAAAAGGAGAAATTTAAACATTTCAAGATAAACAAAAAAATTAATGAAAATAACTAGAAGAACTTCTCTATTAGAAATACTAATAAGAGTTCTTTCAGGTAGAAATGAAAGGACTGTTGCAATAGCTTGACTCCATGTAAAGAAATGAAGAGCATTGTTGAAGGTTACTACTTAGGTAAATTTTTAGCTACACTGACCAAGAAAAAAAGGGAAGACCCAAGTTTCTAAAATCAGGAATGAAAGAGGGGACATCACTACTGACCTTACACAAATAAAAATCAGGAATGAAAGAGGGGACATCACCACTGACCTTACACAAATAGAAAGGATTATAAGGGAGTACTTATATTTAACAACAATACTCACACTTAACAATTACACTTAATTATATGCCAACAAATTAGGTAACTAAATGAAATGGGAAAATTCCTAGAAAGACACAAACTACTAAAGCTGACTCAACAATAAATACAGAATCTAAATAAACCTATAGCAAGTGTTAAAGACTGAATGCTTGTATTCTCCCCAAATGTGTATGTTGAAGCCCTTAACCCCAGTGTGTTGACATTTGGAGATAGGGCCATTGGGAGGTATTGGGTTTGGATGAGGTCATGAGCATGGAGCCCCTAAGGTGATATTA
>NC_045434.1:105997515-106025778 GCF_002776525.5 Piliocolobus tephrosceles | reverse complement strand
GGGGTCTTCACCAGGAATCAAATCAGCTGGTATTTGATCTTAGACTTCCCAGTCTCTGGAAGTGTGAGGAATGTTTGTTATTTAAGCCATACTACCTATGGCATTTTTGTTATAGCAGCCAAAGCTAACTAAAGATAGCAAGTAAGGAGATTGAATAAGTAGAGAGACTGCTTAAATGTCTGCCACCTTCCCTTAGAGAGAGCACCCCAGGAAAGCAAGATAAAAGTGCACAGCATTTTTTGACTTAGCCTTGGAGATTACACAACATAAGCTCTTTCATACTGCTAGAGGCAGTTACAAAGGACTGCACAGATTGAAAGAGAAGACATAGACCCTCTACTTTGATGTGAGAAGTATTAAAGTCATTTGGCAAGATGAGCTTATAAGTGGGAAATATTGTTGAGGTCATCTTTGGAAAATATCACCTGCCACAGCAGACATATATATGTAGACTATATTTAAAAAGAAGGTTGTGGTTAGCTCTTTAGGAGAGAAGAGGAAGAAGGACAGGATGGGAAGGAGTACATGTGTGTTTTGATTAGTAGTCTAGTTCTGGAATGGGTGGAAAGCAAGGTCTTCTAGTATCGCTGTACAGGCTGGGATTCAAACAACTCCAGGAACCATTATGAATTACAATGTGAGTGGGACTCCCAGAATTGTGCAATGTGACCATCCTGGGGGTGGTTCACAGATGCTTACTATCATATAATTTAATATATTATCTGAAAGTAACAATAGAAAATAAATACATGAAAGGAAAAATAAATACACAAATTAAAAGAGGACAAATAATAGTTTTAGTCAATGAAATAGTCAATGGCATTTTGGGGGCACCCAGGAGCCACTTCCTGGGAGTGTCCCAGAGATACAAGGGCTCTCTTTAGAGAGATTAATGCCTCACTGGAGTGCTGCTTGGCTCATAACCATTCTTTCTCTTCTGGTACCAGCAGAGGTGGGTTCCAGGTGACCCTGTCTGTGCTTCATGGTCTGTGTTTATCAGAGAATGCCCTGACCATGACCACAGGGATGGCCATCTGACTAAGTTAGGCATATTAATTATTTCTCAAAATTTGTCCAAGCTGGAATTGAGAAAAGGGATTCAGCCTCTCTCTGGCAGTGGAAGCCAAAAGCTGTGAGGCTCTGCAGTCCTTGACCACCAGGTAACTTCCCAGGGAGATGGTCAGTCAGCAGAAGGGAATGAGGCAGCAGGCAGAGAAAAGCAGGGGCAGGAAGACAATGGTGAGCTGGTCCAGTTGCATTCAGCTACATTCTTATACTCCCTTTGGTTGCTTTCCCTTTTAGCTTGGCCTAAAGAGAAAGCTGGGTTTCCGTCGCTTCCCATCACAAGGTCAAGAGGAATGCATACACACCCTGTCCGCAGATTAGCTCTACATAGCCATGTTTCAACATGCAGATTTAAAAGTGAACACCTAAGTGCTCAAGAGTCTCTAAAAAGAAAAGTAAGCGTTTGAAATCCATCTGAGTAGCCCAAATGCATTCATTCATTTATTTACTTTATTCAGTCTTTAAACCAACATCTATTAAGCACCTTTTGTGCGCTAGGTTCTTTTGAGTCCAGGCTGTTCATAGTTGGACAAACCTGCCATGGTACTCATGAAGCTTATAGTCTAGTGCAGAGGCAAGCATTACACCACATTATCCAACATGTAAATATGTAATTATAAATTCTGATAAGTGCTTGGAAAGAAAAGAATATGATGCTATGGGAGAATAATGGGATGGGAAGAGTTAAGAGTGGGCAGTCAGGAAGGCCTCTCCGAGCAAGGGATACTTAAGCCAAAACCAAAATGGGGAAAAAGTCAGCCAGGTGAGAAATGTTATTAAGTTCATGCTTGGCATAGGGAACAGCATGTGCAAAGCTGTGAAGGAGAAAATGATAATAACGAAAACACAGTGCTTACTATAAGCCAGACATTCTTAGAATGAATCCTCACAACAATCCTGTGAAGTGAATACCATCATTAAGTCTCTTTTTTTTTCTTTCAGAATTGGAATCCAGGGCACAGAGAGGTTAAGTTATGTGCCCAAGGTCACACAGCTAAGTAGTAGAGGTAGTAGAGCTGTGGCTCACATCTAGGAGGAGGCCATTGCAGCTGGAGCTGGTAGGTGATGGCAAAAATGGCAGGAGATCAGGCTGGAGCTGTGTGGAGGGTCTGCGTCATGTCCAGCCTTGTAGGCCATGGAAGAGAGTTTGAATTTTATTCTACATAGCATGAGAAACAATAAAACATCTTTTATCAGAAAAGTTCATGATATCTACATTTTGAAAAGCCAGTGATGGCATTTTAAAAATTCTATTTTATGATTATAAAACTTATATATGCTCATTTGGAAAACACTGAAAAGCACCAACTGGAAAATAAAAATCACCTCTAATGCCACACCCTGCAAACAACAGATAGTCACTGTTAACCTCAGAATATAGTCTTCCGATCATTGGTAAGTATTTGCATCATAGCATAGTTAGAATTATGCTGCACCTATTACTTTTCAACTACCATCTAGGAGAAATACAGTATCATATGGTAGTTTTGATCCAAGATTTTTTAGGAAGAAATGTACATTAGTGATGTGAGGTGTGGGATGGGAGGACAGAAAGAAGCTCTTGTTTCAGAAAAATTAGTCCAGCAGGAAGACAGGTCGTGTCTGGGACATGGGTTTAGGTTGTCACTTTGGAAAGCTGCTTTTGAGCCACATGTGAGCTCTCCGAAGATTCCATTTTCTCTGAATTCTCCAAGGAAGAGACTAGCGCCAATACCTCTCCTTCCCCCATAAGACTTACCCACACCAAGCAGCTGTCCTGTGCCACTCAGGCGGAGGAGAGACTGTCCCGCTGTGCTGCTCTGTAGCCTCTCTTGTACTCATCTTCCTTTCTGCCTTCAGGAGGTCGTAAATCTGGGATGAGAGGATGGGTAGGTTATAGGCCTCAGATGGCTCCACCTGTTTACACACACAATAAATTACCAGCTTTGTATCAGGCATGGCCACAAGCACTTTTCACATGCGTTACTTCAGTGAATCCTCCTGCAGCCTCTGAGTAAGTGGTATTGCTCCTCACCTTCACTGGTGAGGAAACTGAAGCCAGAGAAAGAACAGCCGTAAAGTGTCAGAGCCATCACTTCTGGGCCTTTTGGTTAAGATCAAATGTAACTGGCAGAATCAGTTGAACTTGAGCATGTCAGACCCAAATTCCATGTGTTTAACTGCTTCTTCATACAGAATATGTCCCTTGAAACCCTCTCACATTTTTCTGCTTTGTTGGAGGCAAATGTTCACTACTTTCCCTCTGACCCTAGGATTGCGCTGGACTGAAGGATGGCCACAAATTATAGGTGAAGCTGACCAGCCCCAAAGCTTGGCATATTTAAGACATGTGAATAATGGGCAGGTGCTTGGAGGGTAGAGAGCCAAGTGCTAGAAACCTAGGCTAGAACTTCCGTGCAGACCCCCTGAAGAGAGGAAGCTGGACCAGCTTGTGCTTTAAGATCAGGGCGAAGGTCCGAATCGTCCCACATCCATCATGGCCTCTGCCACAGCTGGATCAGGTTGGAATAACTTCCCCAAAGCTGGCTGGGAAAATCCCCAGGAGGCCAGGCCACCAGGCAGCACTCCCAGGGAAGCTGACCCTGCTGCTGCCCCTCCCTTCCATTGATGGAAAAGTACAGGCAGCACTGGTGCCCCTCAAGCCTTCAGGCAAATGTCTCGCTGCCCTCTGGATTCACCAACTGCAAGTAATGGCTTGTTTGTCCTTGGTCCAAGGCTGAAGGAAAATAGTTTCCCAAAAAAGCAGTTTAAAAAATGTGGAAAATATCCACAACCCAAGTGTCTGCATAGAGTGGAGTGGGAAGTCTCCTCCTAGACAGGCTTGCAGCTGAAGATTCTGCGGTCCTCCTGCGAAGAGGCAGGGAAGGAATGTGAAACCCTATCACTCGGGGGGCAATGCACAGTATGCCTTTCACTTTCTGGCCACTCTGGGAAGAAAGGGGTCAGGGCTACAAATCATGCTGGGGAATCGCAGCCTCCTGAGAGTCAGCGCCACACGCCAGAAGTTCAGCGCATGCGTAAGTCAGGATACCTGTCTGATCCCCAGGAGAGCTCAATGGAGACGCGGAACACACAACTATTTCCTCATGGACGCTAAGGTCTCCCAGGCCTTCCAGTTCTAACCTACTCTTTATTATACCCCCTTCTCTTCCCACCTCATGTAGTAATTCACAGGTTTACTTATGATCTCATTTGACACTTGGCAGCAAACGAGAAAGTGAGATACAGTAGATGGGTATTATTGAGTTTATTGTACAAAAGGGGAACCTAGGGTACAGGGAGGGAAGTTGTCTGCTTTGGATCATACAGACCTGGGTCTCCTCTGAATCCTGGTTCCTTGTCGCTAGACCATGGCATGTCCCATAGTCTTGTATCTGCAGCTGTTGTCTTAGAAGCAAGAAGTACGGGGAGTGAGCACTGGTCTTCAGTCAGTAGGCCTGACTTTCTGTGGCACTGTGCTTGGCCCATGGTTGGCTACTGATTGTATAAGTAAACGAGTGACCTTGCGCAAGTGACTTTACCTTTCTTTGGTTTGGTTTCCTCATCTGCACAATGCGAGTGTTGAGTGGATAACCTCTGACATCCAAGCCCTATCTGGTTCCAGTTTTAAGTATCTGTATTTTTTGATTAAATCCAAACTTCCTATGCCCTGCCAAAGAAGCTGTTCCTTTCTCCTCAGTCCACTCATCCTCGTTTCCCAGCACAGACTCTCTGACATGACCTTTCCTGATACCCACCTTGCCTTAGTGGAGTGAGTGGAGTGCAGGGTCTGCCAGTCCAAGGCCTGCTCTGCCTGCATCTCCACACAGTGCCCAGGCTGGGTTGCCCAAACAAAACGCTTTGCAGAGTCTTTGATCCCTTGTATAGTCCAGCCATGGAAGGATGAAGTGAGGCTGGTATTTGGATGAGACACTGAAATGTGTGGATGAAAATCATGGGTACAGAAATATCAGGATCTCAGTGTTGGGGTCGGGGGTGAGGTATTTAGGATGCGGATCATGGCGAGAGACTGAGAAATGGTGGGTGGTGGAGGTGAGGCTTTTTAACTGGAAGAGGGGAAAATGCTGTGACTCTGTCATCCTAGGCTGTCTTCTGGATCTGGAATGGATGATTCAGAGGGTGCATTTCCGTTTTCTGGTCTTAGATGGCTGGGTGTTCCATGATTGGACTAATGGTACGGAGGATAGAAAAGGCAGGGAGAGCTCTGACAAGGGTCAGGGACCGGAGTCCATGAGTGCTGGGTTAGCCTGAGGGGGTCTGAGGGCTTGGCTTTCCACCCTGTGGATGGCTGAGCATTGTCTGGAGGTTCCATCAACATGGCCACGCATGGCTAACCAGGGTTGGTCTGGTGGTGCCAGTGGTTTGGGGAGAGAATGTAGAGGCTGACTTGGGGAACAAGGAGAACCTGGCACTGGGATGAGGGTGGGGCCACATCTCCGGGCTGGAATGGCCTACTTCTGTTGTGTGGAGATGGTGGAGAGGGGTGGGGGTGTTGTGGCTCCAGACTTCTCAGCCCAGCCACCATGTTGGAAATCAGTTTATTGAATTTACAGTAAAGGTTTTATGGGGCTTTCCTGGAAGCTTCCCATTATGGAAACTCTTGTGCTGGCAGTTTGGTGGCTGGTGTCTGGTTTGCTTGGGAGAGGTTGAGTCAGGCTCTGTCTTGATGGAAAGTTCCTCTGCCTGGGTCACTCAAGGGGAGCAGGCTGGGGGCCTGAGTGGGCCTGCCAGATTCTTGGAGAGGGTAGGCTGTCCTGCAGCTTGGTCCTGCGTGGAATCCCTTTTGTTTTCTCTCTGAGCATCCTCTGTGGGTTCTGGACATCTGCGCTTCAGGGGAAGCCATGGTGAAAAAGCCACCCCGTTATTAAAGCTATTTTCATTATTTTCCACATATTTGAAAAGCATGAGATGTTGGTCCACTGAGCAAAAACAAACCAACTCCACAAAAATGGATTTGTTGATTACAAACAGCAGGAATACCACAACTCACCGGACCTCATCTGAATTGAGTATCCTTCAGCCCTGCTGTGAGGTCCCAACAGCTGCCTCTTTGCTGTCCTTAGAAGTTTGTTTCTCTGGCATTTCCAACATCCTCTTGGACTCCCATTATATTAGTTCATTCTTGCATTGCTGTAAATAAATAACCGAGACTGGGTAATTAATAAAGAAAAGAGGTTTAATTGGCTCATGGTTCTGCAGGCTGTACAGGAAGCATGATGCTGGCATTTGCTCAGCTTCTGCGGAGGCCTCAAGAAACTTACCATCACGGTGGAAGGTGAAAAGGGAGAAGGCACGTCACGTTGTGGAAGCAGGAGTGGGGTGTGGGGAGGTGTCACACATTTCTATACAACCAGATCTCATGAGAACTCACTCACTATCATGAGAACAGCACCAAGAGGATGGTGCTAAACCATTTATAAGAAACCCACCCTCATAATCCAATCGCCTTCCACTAGGCCCCGCCTCCAATACTGGGAATTACAATTGGACATGAGATTTTGGTGGGGACACAGATCTAAATTGTATCACCCACTTTCCACTTTGCACTGTCCTCCACAACTAGGCTCGCATAGCCACTGCAGGATGCCTGACTTCATTAAGGAGTAGAGCATGGGCTTTAGGCTCTAGATCTTTGAAAAGGCCCAGAGCCTAGTTTGTGATTGTGATGACTTTGTCATGCTCAGGCCCTGAAATGGAGACTGATTTGCACATTACCAGCCTCCCTTTGGCTATCAGTAGGACTATTAGATCTTGTGGCTCTGGGCCACCCATCCACCCCCATGTACTTTTCATTTAAGCATTTATATCACTGGTGTTCTTATTCTTTAAAACACAGGTACATTCACAGAATAGAACATCCTGCTTGGTATATGAATGACAATTGTGAAATCATTGAGTTGTTAAGGTTTCTGCAGGTGTCCAGGTGTGCCCCTTTTGAAAAGGGTGTTGAGGAGGATCTCAGCAGCAGCACTTTGATGGGAAGTGATGCTGCCTTTCCTCAGCGCTACTGAATGGCCACATTTCTAATGGTCTCAGGTGTCCAAATGTGTTCTGTGCTGCTGCGGGAGACAGTAAGCTGCCCATCATGGGAGACGCCAGCTGGAATTTTCACTGACTGCTCAGAAGGATGGTTGGCCTGGATAATCTCTAAGGTTCCTGACCTGAGATGTGAAGGGGAATCTGCTCGTAGCAGACAGGTGTCAGCTTTGCAGTCCTCCAGACCTGAGTTTAAGTCTCAATTTTCCCACATACCTGGTTTCCTCCTCTGCAAAGAAGAGAGAGGAAAATAATATCAACTTTGCAGGACTCCCTTGAGGAATCCATGACACAGTACCTGGAGCTACGATGCCTCTTTTATAATTCTCCCGTCTTCATTTCAAGTCAATTGTGTTCTCAGGGTATGGCCTCCACACTGGAACCAAGCCCAAATTTAAAAATAAACAGCCACTTAGCTTCATTTGATACATGATCTATACACCCACATGAGTGTTTTGTCTTGTTTGAATTTCTCCCCACTGTCTGTGTTTCCATCATGTGTGTCTGGGTGTGTCTGTCCTACATGGCCAGCCCTGAGGCATTCTGAGTGGCACAAAGCATAATTATCTGCCTTGTAATGATGAGGATGATGATAACAACACTGTTTTACATTTGTGATTGCATTTGACTTTCGAAGTACCTCTGGGAGGTAGGAAGGACTAATGAAGTACGTGGCTGCAGTTGATGAGAGACTTCCCAAGGACACACAGCTGCCAGTAGTAACAAGACCAGACCTAGAACAGGGGATCAGTTTGTGGATTTAGTGGAAGGCTTTCCTGGATGACCCTCCCTCCCACCCCTTCCTGAGCATTCTTTCATCATGTGCTCCTGAGCCCCTTTGTTCTGGGCTTGGCTTGAGCCCAGATGACTCAACTTTCCATGTGGTAGCATTATCTAGAAGGATTTTCCCAGAACCTGCCTGGCCTGGGCGTCTGGGGTAGCGGAGAGCTCAGACGCCCATCGTGTGAATGCCCGGGGAATTAGAGCAGTGGGCCCCGATGCAGACTCCTGCATCCCTGAGGGAAGACCAGGGCAGAGGAGCATGGTCAGAGTGGGCAGGTGACCATTAGCCCAGGAATATGCAATGGTTGCTGAAGAATAAAGTTATCTTCAGCTGTCTTGCTTTAGAGAGTGAGGGTCAGTCAGTCTTTTTTCTTTTTTCTCCCTAAATTAATGTATTTCTTCATTCATGCTTCTGGCCTGCATGAAATAGTATCCTCAGTGCTTTGTCATATACAGGAAAGGTGAGATCACCCCTGGTCCTGATAATTTTGTAGTCTAGTCAATGGGTCAACTAGACAATGGAAATAGACAAATGGAAGCACCAGAGAATAATGTAAAGACACAGAGAGAGAAACAGTACTTTAGCAAAAATAGGGTTTAAAGCCTGGCTCCGAGTGGGAAGCAGGGATTCAACTGAAGGCTATTTTGGAATTCCAGGTGTGAAGTAAAAAAGCCTAACCTAAAGTCATTGTGGAAGGGAAAAGGAGAGATACATCTGAGTGCAGGGTCATGGCAGTCATTGTCTTATCTGCCCAACTTTTCACTCACAGCTCCTAGCTCTGGAAAACAGCCTGAAGCTTTTATTTTTGCCCAAGACTGGCCCTGGATTGGTCAGGGCATCTGACTCAAGTGCCACTAATCCACAGGCTTGCCAGTGGCATGGCTCGTTTGAAAAGAGGAGCCTGGCCAAGCCAGATTCCCCACTAAGTCTCTGAACCAGAAAACACTGAGAGAATGGACAGCACTGGGACTGATGCTGCAAGATCACGATGTTGCAGAGAGTGCAGCCCGGATGGGCACATGGAAGAGCAGGTGCTCTGAGAAGCAGGAGCTATGAGGTGGGGGAAAGCAACAGAGAGTATGGGGAATCAGAGAGCCGTTCAGTGGTAAGGAAGGGACAGAAAAAGTCGTTATCTGTCAATGCAGAACATTAGGTGGAAATATACAAAGTCCCACTACCGAGGGCCTGAGGGCTACTGCAGATCTAGAGCCAGCTTCTGTGTGCTGCTCCCACCCCGCAATGCCAGGCCTTTTGGCTTTCTCTGGGTGCCTGGGTCCTTCCATCCTTCAAGAAACCCCCACGACAAGAGGAAAGATTGATTAGTCTCAGTCTTATGCAAACAGAATTTATGCTAGCCTAAGTCATTTCTTAGAGACCTGGAGAATGAAAGTCAGTGGAATGTCCCCAGGCACACACACATGTGAGTATCTCAGTGTAAATGGATCTGCAGACTCCACCGCAACCCAGAAGTCCTGTGAGTGCGGGGCAAGCATGGCTGGGAGGGGGAGGTGGGGAGAGTGCCGAGTGCGGGGAGACCGAGGGATCAGGGAGGAAAGCTGCCTCCCCTTCCTGGAGAATCCAGTTGAAAGAACTCATGGGTCACAGCAGTAGAAAGTGCTCCTTTTAGTTTCCTTTAGGATGTAGATGCCATTTAAAGTCAAACTATTTCCTAATACTGGTGCCCAGAAAATGATTCACTAGAGAATGCTGATGTTGTTTTCTGTGCCCGACAAGAGGCAGTGAGATGCTGTTTCACAGCAGAGGATATTGACCCGAAGGGCAGTAACTCTGTGCTGTCCCCAAAGGCCGTTTCTGGGCAGTGTTTATCTTTTGTCTGCCTGAGACTCTCCGTGTGGCTGACTCTTCATCGTGATTCTTTGAATGCCTGTAACGTGTGTCATGTACACGTATTCTTTTGGCAACCACCACCTACAGTTTTGGTTACTTCCCTTAGAGGCTCGTGTTTGTGTCTGGGGGTGTCTTGCTTTCTTTGCTTCCCCAGACCCTGGATCCATACTCAGGAGTCCCTGCTCCGATACTCTGTGTTGTGTGAACTTCAACAAGCCACGAATGTCCCCGCATTTCTATTTCCTCATCTGTAAGATGGGAACGATGATATCTGATGACAAGCAACAATGGCCAACTTATCTAATAGAAATGAAGGTCCAATGCCAATGTTGGAGAAAGCTTTGTAAACTCTGAATTGTAGTGTTCAGTGAGAAACTGATAACATTTTCTTCTTGTAAGGACTGTACTTCATAGATTTTTAATGGCTGTCTCAAATCACAACCCCAAGATAACACACTGCGGAGCAAATAGGAGGAGCTCAATAAATAATTGTAGAATGTGATCATCGTTGTTCTCATCTCTACAAATTATTAATGCCGTTTTGTTGCTGCCAGAGAACTCATTGTCTTCCCATGCTGACATTAGATAAGTCTGGGACACTCATGAACATGGGAAGACATCAGAAAGTTACATAACTGACCAGTAGAGAATAAACACCAGTTACACAAAAAGGGTAAGTGCATTTTGGAGGTTAGAAAAAGTGATGAATGAGTAACTGAGATAGGAAAGTGGTTTGTGGAAACAGCTTTAAGATACAGATTGAGGCAGGTGGGGTTGGGGAAGCTGCTTTTATCTAATTAATCTAAGAAGATCTTCCAGAGGAAGTGGGTTTTCAGGAGCAGGTAGACAAGAGGGCAGAATGGGCTTGGTGAGCAGGTGGCCAGGGAACAGTCCAGACACATGAGTGACCTCCGGAGGCTGTGGGGGCAAGATACCTTCAGGGTGGTTTGCCCCTCTTGACAGCTTGGAATGGCTACAGGTGTGTGTGTGTGTGTGTGTGTGTGTGTGTAGACACAGGGAAGAGGAGGGCAAGGGGCAGATAAGAAGGGTGGGAGAGAGGAAAGGGGGACCTGCTGGGGGTGATGAAGAAAATGTGAGACTGATAACCTTCAGGTGTGAGATGTTTTGGAGGAGCCCTGTAGAGATTTCTTTACACTATCCAATAAAATTGTCTTCAGCTTCTTTGTTTGGATTTGGCACTTGGAAATGGGGCTAGTTTAAAATCAGCGGGAGGGATAAAGTTAGGAATGTGGGCAGGGTAAAGAAACCAGGTCCCGAAATCCATATAACAATTTACAGACCTCACGCCATTTTAGTTTAGACTTGGCCTAGCACCTTTCGGTTTGAAGGTTTATCATTAAATAGCTTTTATTTACTTGCTTCTCATTGTGAAAAATTGTTGAAACACCCAGGTTCCTATTTGTTCTAGGCCTCAGAAGTAAGTAATTGATCATTAGGCATGATAACATTGGTCCAGGACTTCTGAATGCTCACATCCACTTAAAGTGAGACAGAGGATGGGCCTCCCCCCGTCCAAGCCAAACAGCTCAGTGTCACTTCCTGGCTTCACCTATTTCCATGGATCCTGCAGCCCAGACATGATCTCATCAAGGCCACTCCTTAGAAGGAAGTGGGGAAGCACAGGACTATTCTGTCTCATTTTCCAAACAGAGAAACTGAGGCACTGAGCAATGAGAGAAGCTTAGTAAGGATGAGATAATGAGCTAGCTGCAGGGCTGAGAACAAACTGGGCTTTGGCTCAGAGTGGCTGCTATCCAGTACTCTGTGTGTGTGTATGTTGTGTGTGCACACGTGCACACTCGCACGTTCCCTCTGATCCTAAATCTTCCAAAGGGACACCCTGAAGATGACACAGTTTAAAAAGGGACCCTATTTTGCAAGACAGAATGTGTGACAATGAGCTAGTTATAGAACCTCTGTAAGTCCAGTGTCCTCACCTGTAAATAGGGAATAATGGTATCCATCTTTACAGTATTGTAATGAGTCATTAAGGTTAGTAATGAATCTGAATATCAGGATCCAATTTCTGACCCCCAACGCATGAGCCACCTGATGACAGCGTCCACTTGGTGGAGTTTATGTACTGACCTGACACCATTCTTGGTTACCTGGTTCAGTGGTGGAACCACTGACCCAGTCAGCCTGGAGACCAGCTAATCTAATGTGCATCTGTATTCTATTAAATTTACTTTCCTAAGTATGTTATTTCAGTGGGGGAGGAAGCTAACTTTGAGTGCCTACTATGTGCTGGGCAATTTTCTAGGCGCTCTGTGTAAATGATCCTATTGAATCCTTCTCATAGTCTTGTGACAGGTGTTACCAAAGCAAGGATTTGCATTCCCTAAGAAATAGTTTAACTGAGTGTCCTGAACAGAGAGTGGTAGAGGGAAACAAAACTGACATTTTAAGAATCCAAATTGAAAAGATCACGAAGCTGAATGCCGGCAAGACAAAACTCCCTCTCTCATGCCCATTAACTCAACTCATTGCAAGAAATTGTCTTGGTAGCCATTTCACGAGGTTGGTCATACCCTTCTTCTTGCAGCTCCCTCTTTTCTGGCTTCAGCTCTTTTCTTGTTCTCTTTCCACCTCAATCTCCTTAGTCTCCATGGGGGCTGCTCTTTCTCTGATTGCCTCTTCAACATTAGCTTTCCCTTAGGGTCTGTCCTCAGCTCTTTTCTCTCTTCATGTTGAGTGCTTACCTTGAGAGAGCTTTTCCCTTCCAATGCCATAGGTCACTGCCAACTCCCAGATCAGTTCCCAGTGCTGCAGACTAAACAGTCAATTACCAGTTACCTCCCAGAATTTCCTCTTGGTGTCCCTGGCAGACTCATGCAATTCTGCATGTTCAGAATTGAACTTGCCATCTCTCTTCTTAACCCTCTCCTTCTCCTTTACTCCTGACTTGACGAATGACATCACCATCAAGCTAGCCTCCCGAGCTGGAGCTGAGAGTTAGTCGAGTCCCCTCTCCACTAACAGTGGAGACCCCTCTATTTCCTTTACCCTCCACACCCAATCTGCGCCAAGTCCTGCTGACCTTCTTTCCTTCGCATCTGTTCCCCCTTGCCGTTCGCTCATCTTGATCCTAATTTAGGCCTTCGTTTTTAAACTTGGCATCTGTTTTGCTTCCCTGCAGTTCAGCTGCTGCTCCCTTTACCAGAGTGATCCTTTTATAAATCTGCAAAATTGACTGATGCCTCTGTGGCTTCCTGTCATCTTTAGAATGAAGGCCAGGCTCTCCATGATCTCCCCCTATACGCTCCTCTCCAGGTTCCTTTCTGGCCATGACCCCCACCTTCTTTATCTCGAGGTGGGGTCAGAACATCTCCAGTTTGTGCTAATGCCCATCCCCCACTTGTCCGTCCAGCAAACATCTCCTCAGCATGAGGGTCAGCTCTCTTGGGAAGACCTTCCTGGCCCATCCACCCCTTCTGCCTTTGCAAGCCTGCATCCTTGGCGCACACGCCTCCCCTGACTCGTCCCAACCCCTCAGTCTGGCCATAAACCTCTTGGGAGTGGCGATCATGCCTATTCACACGTCCCCCTGGTGTTTATCATAGTGTTTAGCACATAGTGGGAATTCAACCAGTGCTTGTTGACTAAATGACTGAAGCAGGGTAATGGAAAATTCAAGTCCATGCTGATCTATTAATACCTGGACCTGAGGGGTGGTGAGCGCTCGTTCCCCCCGCTAGAGGGCACTCTGGTCGTGTGCTTCACTGGAGGCCGCCAGCAGTGTGGCTCCACCTGGGAGCCTTGTGAAACCAGCTAGGTTCCCGTTGCTGGCAGCTTGAGCCAAGCTGCACAGACACACTTACTCTCAGGCCAGTCCCCTTAACAGGCGCCATCATTCTCTTCACATGGACCCTTTGTTTCTCTCCTTGCCTTACCCTCACTTCACCTCACCTCGTGCTCCCCCTGGAGGTACACAACCTTCACCTATGGCAGATTCAGAACTTCTCCTACTTCTTCCTTTAGTAGTAGCCAATAATATCTGAAATAACTTCAGCTAATACCCTAATTAGTGTCCATTGCTGAGGGTGTCTTCCTCCTGTTCAGATAGTTGTGACTTACCACTGCTTTTAATGCCTTTGAGTGACATGGCACAGTGATGTGTCCTGGTGGTGGGGATATTTTTGATGGGAAAGATGGGGTTGCCCTAAAGCCCCTCAAGTCACCCCACACAGTGGCCTTCCTAGGAGTGCTCGGCCTCGCCTGTCGTGCTAAGGGCACAACATGCCTATTTATGGGAGTGTGGTGGGGCCTCGGAAAGTTAGTGTCCAGTTTTGAACAGGGTTGTACTTTTTATTTTTTTTTTTGAAGAAAATGTGGTAAAAAGTAATGCATTTTTTAAGCTTCATTCATAAAGCTTCTTTTTCATGGAGTACCACAGTCTTATGTGTTGTGAAACCACGCTTGAATTATTGTGGATAATTACTATTATCCACATCGGAGTGCCGGGGCTCTGGGAGCTGTGCCATTGGAGGGTCAGTTGAAGAAATGGGGGTGGTGTAGACTGGAGAAGAAAAGACATTAGAGAAGTATGACAGCTTCCTGACATGCAGATGCTTCTATTTGCATCAACATGTTATAAAGAATTTTAAAAATAAGTGTTGTCAATACTAAAGAAGCTCCTGGGATCTCTTTTGTAGAGCAGAATCTGGGGAGAGGGGTAAGAGAGGAAACAATAGAAAATTAAAAAACAAGAGAGGTTGAGAGTATCCACCATCATTAGTTGTGCAGGATAGGGCTGGGGGCCTTGTGGAGAAAGGCTGCAGCCTACTTTCGGGCTTGGTTGGGAATGGTCAGAAAAGGGAGAGTTTTGGGAGCCTCTACACTGAGTAGGAGATCCAAAGAGAAACATGAGGAAAGAGGACTGTAAGAGGATGATTGCTTTTTCATTATTTTTGAGAACTCCCAGCATGTTTTGAATTGCATTTTCACCTACTCTAGGTTGTTAGACTCTTATTTGAATGAGATTTTGTTGAGACAGGAGTACATGGAATGCTGGGATTACCTGGGTTAAATGAGGAAGCATTTTTCTAATAACCAGTCAAGAGCAGATCAGGCTTCCTCATCAGGATGAGGTGAGACCTACTGAGTTTGGATGAGCATCTGTAAGGAATGTAGGGGTGTTCTGCCCTAGGTGGAAGGCTGTGATGGCTTCTGGGATCCCTTTCAATTCTGAGGTTCTATGACTTCATGAAAACAAGACATTGCTGGACAAGTTTGAGTGGCCCACCTTCTTACCTGCCTATCTCACAGTCTGAAGTGGCATTTATGAAAAGCGGGGAACACAGAAGGAGTTGATGGGTCTCCAGGGTATGGTAAACAGTTCTTTTCTGGCAGCTGATTTAGCTCTAGGAGACTCCAGTTCCCACCAAAACACTGAGGGATCATCCTGTAGTTTGGGGCACACAATCAGAATGTTAAATAAAAATGCAAGTGGTTAGTTTTACATCTGCTGGGAACATTCCATGGCCAGCTACATAGAAGTCTAGGCATTCTATGTCTCTAGCCCTAGGAGCTGGGGATACAAACGTCAGTGAGACATCCCTCTTATTCTTGAGGCTTTCATCATCTGTGGAAGAGAGACCCATGGAAACCAGTGATTACAATCCAGTGACCCAGCATGGATAGAAATATGCACAAGGAGGGGGCTATGGGAAGGGAGGACAGCGTTGCTGCAGAGGCTGCTCTTGAGCAAGCTGGAAAGAGTGAATATGTTCTACCGATGAGACCTACCAAGAGCAAGGCTAGGGAAAAGGCATTCCAGGCAGACAAAGCACCATGGGCCCAGGAGCAGACATGTGAGGCCAAATAGTGTATTAGGGGAGTTGAGGCCGGGGAGGGGTGGTCAGGCTGGAACCTGAAGGTCTAGTTATGAAGCTGTATGACATGAGACTGCAGAGCTGTGAAGGGCTTTGTCTTCCATGCTAAGGAGCTTCAGCTTTATTCTACAGAGGTTTTGGATTTCTGAAGCGTTTTAATCCTACCCCTTTCTGGTGAGCAAATGGAGGACAGATTGGAGGGGTGTGACTGAGTGTGTATACATGTGAATGCACATTTATGGTTGTGCATGGTCCAGATAAGGGCCCAGGGCCATGGGGAAACTTCCCAAGCAGAAAGCCTTACAATATGTTTCTAAACTAAGCTTCTATCCCCAAAGTGTTTCACTTCACTCTTGTGGAATAATAAAAAAAGTCATTTAGCTTAATTATCTCATTTGACAGAGTTGGAATTGAGGCCCCAAGAGGGACAGTTCCTTGCCCAAGGCAACATAGCTAGGGATTGGCAGATCCCATGGATTGTTGGTTCTTGATCCAGTGCTCTCTTTATGATGTAATTCTGCTTTCTGAAATTCTCTGATACCCATAGGACAATGTTGGAGCTTTGGAGAATGGCTGATAAGGCTTTAGCAATCTGGGCACAGCTGTCTTTCTTCCCTATTAGGTCCCCAGCACATAGTATGCCTGGGGACATCTCTATGCATCACTTAAAAAATCTCCTGATTCTACTCTTCCTGAAGAACTCCTACACCCTCTTTAAGGTCCAGGGCAAATGTCACCTCTCATCTGAAGCGGTCCCTTAGCTCAGTGACTCCTCTGGGCAAAGCAAATCATGTATCCTCCCTGTTTGCATAGCACCCAATATGGCAGATTTATTAGCTTCCTGCTCCATGAGTCTGCAGGCTCCTTGAAGACAGGCATCATTTCTATCTGCTTCCTGGCCGTAGCTCCAGTGCCTGTCATGGCACCTGGCACAGAATAGATGTCCACAAAATGTTTGTTGGATGACTAAATTAGTGAATGTATCAGTTAAAAGTCTGACCTCAAATCCCTCCATGTGGGTCTATTGTGAGGTCCTTGGGGCTCTAATTGAGTTCATGATTTTCTTATTTTAAAAATCATGAAGTGGCTGATGCTGGTGCTCTCAGTAGAAACACATTAGAGTTGGGAAACTTTCTATGCATTTCTTTTGTCTAAAGCAAAGTGAAGGTGGGGACTCCAGGCTCATTGCTCCTTTGTAATTCCTCTGTATTATATTGAACTGAGGAAGTTAATTTCCCCTGAATACTTCCAGCATTGTAGTTTTTTTTTTTCTTTTCTTTTTTTTCTCATGACTAACTTAAAGCTGTTCTTACAGTTTAGATTTGTTTTGGGTCTTTAGGGGAAAAATTCTCTCGCTTTTTTTTTTTTTTAGTTTCGTCCTTCTCCTTCTCAAATTCCATGCTTGTTTAATCTTGTTTAAACAATTAGATTCACCTTAAGAAAGCCAAAATTGGAGCCACTATGGGGCAGCACTCCTGCCCAGCCAGCTTTTCCTCTCCAGAAGAGCCTTTTTAATCCGGGTCCTTTTGCCATCTGATCAATACCTCATGAGCAGCACCCAGGCTCTGTCTTTCCAAGAGTTAGCTGTTTCTGGATGGAGATGACTTTTTCTTTGTTTAAGGGAGAGCTATTTACAATTTTTTTTTTCATTGGATTGAAACTCCTGAACCTGGTGCAGGCAAAGCTAAGAGAGGATGATCGTAGGGGCTAGGTGGACGCGATGTGTGAGCAGAAGACCTGCTTGGGTTGTAGATATGTGGACACCTCCTTCCCTCACCAGCTTCATTTTTGCCTGAGCCTCAGCTTCCTGTCAGCTGGTGGTTGTGGGCAGGAGGTTACACACGGCACTGAAGCCCTGGAGTCCAGTGGTATTAAGTGGGAACAGAAGTGTCTTCCTGGAGCTCAGGGAAGTCTGAGGACGGAGTTGATGTGGAATAACAGCCCTCTGGGAAGTTGAATTCAGAAAGTGATTGCAGGGAAGGGAAAGGAGTGGTGTTTCTGGATCACCTTGCAGACTTGAGGAATTGGACTGGACATGTTCAAAACGTATTTTCATTTAGTCCTTGTGATAACGATCACTACCATTTGCTGAGCACTTAGCTTACACCAGGCATATGACACACATGATTACATTCTGTCCTCAAAATGTTCCCCAGGGAGGACATGATATTATTTCCATTTTACAGAATTGGAAACTGAAGCTTGGAGAAATCGGGTTAAAGAACTTGCCCAAGGGTGGGAATCAGAGTAAGCTCAAAATCTTGTGCCCACCACCAAGTCTACCCAGGCAGGGTGCTGAGGTCTCGAAAGTCAAGAGGGATTTTCAGAATACCATAAAATATGACCTATTGATTTTCCTCAAATGAGCAGGGAACAATTTCCCTAGCAAACAAATGATTATGTTCTGTATACACATTATTAAACCACAAGCAGCCTGGGGCCACAAAAAAGCCAGCTGTTGAAGGACACATGCACATTGGTTTCTGAGTTTTTTCATTAAAAGTTTCTACTCATTCATTTTTTTGCCTTATGCTAATTCTGGCTAACAGGCAAGTGGTAACAGGCACTGAGGGCGGAACAAAAATTGAGAAAAGTCTATATGCTCACTTTTTTTTAGTGTATCAGGAAAGCTGATAATATTTAAGCAGTGTACCCCCAAGGCATGCTTCCAGAACTCCACCGTTATTGATTCTGAGCAATACTGAGCATGAATGATGAAAGCAGATGTTTGGGGGGGAGGGCTTGTCCCAAAGAATGATCTTTCCTCTGAGCTCTCAACGATGTTGCACACAATTTTATGGGCAAACAATTTATCTTCCGTGTCCTTTTGCTTACGGTTATTACCAAATTTGAAATTCTCAAGGACACTTTTGGGCCTATGAATGTGGCCTGACTGTGCTAGAATAGGGATGGAGGTGGAAAGGTACTATTTCCCTGGAATTGTAGAAATGGTTGGGGATAATGCCTTAAGTGGACCACTGAACCCTCAGAAGTCACCTAGTTGGTCATGTTCTTCTTGATAAGTTCTCCAACAGGCAGACTCACTGACCATCGTCTTCTCTAACTTGCAACATTCTCCCTGGGGGAGAACAAGAGCACTGTGGTGTGCCTTCCTGTCATCATTCCTCACAAGGGCTTTGAAGGTGTGAGCACTGCAGATTCCCACAGCGTTTGGAAGGATAGGGCTCTCTCTGCTTTACTGTTGTTATGCACAAGATCAGCTCTGTTGACAAAATCTCATGTGGACCTCCTGTTGCTCCCTCCCTTTGGATGGTAAGGGTGGGTGCATGGGTTGGGTGGAGGAATGATACCAAAGCTACAGCAACGCCAGTGCATTTCTCCAAATCATCTCTATTAAGTCTCTGGAGTGAACAGGGACTGGGCCCCAGATGATAAGGCATTAATGAAATGATTGTGCTGCACTTTGCATTTGCGTAAAAGAACAGATGTTAAATAACAACAGCAATAATAGTAATATGATTTTGGTTTGGAGCTGAGGCCTCAGAATTTCAGAGATGGAATGCATATGGAATACATTCACATTCATGGCTCTGTATAATACTCTATAAACTGATTGGGTTCAGATGAGAAACATTTGTCAGTGAAGTTCCCATTACTGGGTGGGGTGGGGTCTGACTTGGGCTTTTACTGGAGGGGCTGCCTTAGGAGACAAGATGCTATTGTTAGCTGTGATAGTGGGAAATGTACTGCAGGCAATTCTCTTTATCTTCACATATGCTCTAAGCCAAGGAATTGTTGAAGTGGTTTGTTTCAGTTTGTTACACAGAAGGTGTGATGGATCAAATAGGAAATTCTTAGTAGGAGATCTGCTCAAGTTATATATAGGTCATGAGAATTTCATCCCCATAAGGCCCCCGCTATTCTCTTGCCAGTAATGGGATATTGACTTTGGTGAAGTTATTGCAGGTTTGGGTAATCTAAAAGACTGTATGTGATGAGTTCCAACATACTGATGGTTGGTTGTGGTAAATTGTGGTGGTGTTTGGGTGCAGTATACATAATAACAAAGCCTCTGTCATTCTAGTGTCTGGGTTGGGCACCACTTTCATGATAAGGTAAACCACCATGTGACTACATGTTTGCTCTGGGAAAGAGAAAGCTGAAGGTTTCCCCAGAGGGCTCTGTCCCTGGAGTTTCCTGCTTCTCTGTGGTTTGGCTTCCCCACTTGGGTGGTCTTAGTGATCTGCTGTTTTTATCCAGTTTCCTTGCTTCTATTTTAATCATCATCACTACCAGTCATTGTTGCATGTTCCAGTGGAAATTTTACAAATATTTAAAAATGAAATTGAGTTAGAGGTTTATCAAATAGAGATGTTTGCCACATTTAGGGAGTATTTTAACATATGCAGAAAATTACAAAGCCAAAGTCTATTTTAAGCAGGTTTCTCCTTTGTGACATGAATTGGGTTTTCAAGTTTTGTTTTATAAAACTCAGCTTTTGCAGAACTTCTCAGGGGTATGGGTAAATAAGAGACCTTTGAAGAGTCTGGAGGAGAAGGGTGCTGAGAGCTGGAGCCAGTGGGGGGTTGTTGAGGAAGCAGTCAACAATGGGAAAATGGACAATTTACAGACAGTGGATACTCAGATGGATGATGTAACAACCACCATTATCATAAAAAAAAGTGTCATCATTGATATGATCTTTTATCTAGAAAAACCTAAGGACTCCACCAAAAAACTCTTACATTTAATAAATGAATTCAGTAAAATTTCAGTATACAAAATCAATGTATAAAAATCAGTAGTGTTTTTATACACCAACAGTGATTTGGTTGAGAACCAAATCAAGAAGGCAATTACGCTTACAACAGCTACACACACACAAAAACCCTAAGGATATATTTAACCAAGGAGGTGAAAAGATCTCTACAAGGGAAACTACAAAACCCTGAAATTATGTTGACACAAACAAATGGAAAAACATCCCATGCTTATGGATCAGAAGAATTAATATTGTTAAAATGACCATACTACCGAAAGCAATAAACAGATTTAATGCATTCCCTATCAAAATACCATGGCATTTTTCACAGAATTAGTAAAAAGAATCCTAAAATTCATATGGAACAAATAAACAGCCCAAATAGCCACAGCAATCTTAAGCAAAAAGAACAAAGCTGGAGACATCACATTTTTTTACTTCAAATTGTACTACAAGGCTATAGTAACCGAAACAGCATGGTGCTGGTATAAAAACAGACAAATCAATCAATAGAAAAGACTAGAATACTCAGAAACAAATTTACATATTTACAGCCAACTGATCTTTGACTAAGTTGATATGAACATACACTGGAGAAAGGACACCCTTTTCAACTAATGTGCTGGGAAAATGGACTTGCCATACACAAAAGAATGAAACTGGATCTCTGTCTCTCACCATGTATAAAAATCAACTCAAGATGGATAAAAGACTTAAATGTGAAACCTGAAATCATAAAAGTAAAAGAAGAAAACCTTAGGAAAACTCTTCTGGACATTGGTCTAGGCAAAGAATTCACGACTAAAACCTCAAAAACACAGGCAACGAAAACAGAAATAGACAAATTAGACCTAATTAAACTAAAAAGCTTCTACACAGCAAAAGAAATAATCAACAGAGTTGACAACCTGTGGAGCAGGAGAAAATATTCGCAAACTACTCATTCTATACGTCTGACAGGAGGCTAATATCCAGAATTGACAAGGAACTCAAACAACTCAGTGACAACAGAACCCCTAATAATCCCATTAAAAAGTGATCAAAGAACATCAGTGGACAGTTTTCAAAAGAAGACGTATAAATGGCCAACAGACATATGAAAAAATGCTCAACATTGTAAATCATCAGAGAAATGCAAATTTAATACCACAATGAGATATCATATTAGACTGGCTAGAATGACTATTATCAAACAGACAAAAATAACAGATGATGGCAAGGATGTGGCAAAGAGGGAACTCTTATACATTGTTCATGGGAATGTAAATTAGTGCAACCTCTATGGGAAACAGTATGGAGATTTTTGAAAGCACTAAAACTAGAGCTACCATTGGATCCAGTAATCCCACTACTATCTATCTACTCAAAGGGAAGAAATTTTTAAATCAAAATATACCTGTACCCATATGTTTATCACAGCACTATTCATAATAGCAAAGATGTGAAATCAACCTAAGTTTCTGTCAGCAGGTGATTAAAGAAAATGTTATATATATATATATGTATATGTATATATGCTGTAGAATACTACTCAGCCATAAAAAAAGAATGAAATTATGTCTTTTGCAGCAGCATGGATGGAACTGGAGGTCATTATCTTAAGTGAAACAAGTCAGACACAGAAAGACAAATATTACATGTTCTTGCTTATAAGTGGGAGCTAAATAATGTGTACATTTGTACATAGAGTGTGGAATGATAGACAGTGGAGACTCAGAGGGTGAGAGGGTGGGAAAGGATGATGAGAAATTACTTATGGGGACAGGGTACATTATTTGGGTGATGGATACCCTAAAAGCCCTGACTTCACCATATGCAGTCTATGGATGTAACAAAATTATACTCACATCTCATAAATTTATACAAATAAAAAAAGACAGAAGAAGGAAAGAAAATCATCATGAAGTGCTGCTGTATGTCACTAATAGAAACATGGGGATGACTGATATGGCCAAATCTAGGGAAAGAGTCAGGTAAGCTAGTGTTTCTTATCTTACCAAAACAAGAGGGCTTCCTGGAGGAGATGAAGCATTTGGAATGGTGGATGGGAAGAATGCTCTCTCAGCAACAGGGCAAGGAGGCTGTACTTCCTCCTGTGTGGGCTGTTCTTGTCCTATTTACTTCAAAAAAACTTCACCATCTTTGTTAGTCTTTGGTCTAGTTAAAATATTCCAAAGCAGTAGAAGAGTTTTGGCAGGAAGTTATGCTAACTTCCAGCAAGGTAAACCCTACTTTCACCGTTTAAGCCACCCTCTCTCTACAGACTTCGGACCTTGACTTCCTGCCTGATTCCCAGCTGTGCATTTCACTGTATGTTGAACTTTTTCAATTGCACGTCCATTTGGTAGCTCACATTTGAAATGCGCAAAATAAAATGTTCTTATCCTTTCTCCTCTTTTTTCTTTCCTGACATCCATGTTTACTCTGAAATGCATTTCACAACCTTCTTATGATTTTCATTCCTATCACCACTACCACAATCCTCTTTTGAGACCAACTTACTTCATAACAGTGTACTACCATGGCCATATTTCCCATTGCCCTGCCCCACATTCTCACTTCCTCCATGTTCTGAAGCTAGAATAGCTTCTCATATGTAGTCCAGTTTAATAAATGTTAACTAAGTGCTTAGCATGTGCACAAGGTCTGGCACTTGTAGGCCTTTGATAAATGTGTCCTGTATTACACCAATTGAGAAGCGTATGATCTCTGTCAGGATGACAAATACAAAGTCATAAAATAGGAAGAACTGAACAAAGGGAAGGAGAGATTAGTACAAAACAAGAGGACAGAGAAGAACTTTCCAGCCAATGCTGAAGGAGGATCTGGGAATCATTGCTCTTCAGTGGTAGAGTTGCAACCCTGTGCACATTAGGTACCAGACCTTGGGCAAATTATTCGCCATCTCTGGACCACAGCGTTCTCATTTGTAGAGTGTTAATTAAACACTGTATCGTCGCCAAAGTCCTTCCTAGAGGGACAATTCTTTGATCATTTTGCTGACTTTTTGTCATTTTCCAGTTCTGCCTAAGGGCTTAGAATTGGGGTGATGATTAACAATTTAGTTCTGAAATAAGCAAGTCAATAGCTTGCCTGAAAATTTGAGTCCTTGAGTTAGTAAACATGACAACAGGCACACCAGTTCATATTGAACTAACAGACAGATGCACAAGTCATATGCTCCTGCAGGGCTTTAATCTGCATTGTTATTCTTGGGAGTGACATTGGTGATTATGGCTAGCCACCAAGATGGGTGTGTATGTAAGGTCCCCAACCTGGAGCAGTACTTAGCCACCACTCCTGTGCTCCTGTAAGAGTTCACCTTATTCTTGAATCTCAAGTCCCAGAGTTCTACTGTAATCCTTGTTTACAATGCTCTAAACAGTGCTTTGAAAGGCCCAGGCAATACACTATGCTAGTCTGCCATATACATCCTGGGACGCTGTTAGTTAAGGTCACCAAACTGTGAAACGCAGAGGCTGCTTTCACTCTGAACACAGGTTTCTGGAAATCTGACTCTAGAGTATGTATTAACTCAACTGTCATAAGAGAAATTATGAGACCAAAACAACTCCAACTTTAAATATTACTTAGAGTCTTATTTTAAATTGGCTAATGTTGAGTACATGGCCTAATTTCCCTGGCTTATTAAATGCCAAAATGTTACTTTTGAGGAGCAGTGCTAGGGGTCTGGAAATCATCACAGGAAAAATAAATCATATGTCTTTTAATTCTTCCCAAATCTGGGAAGAGTTATTGTCATCAAGGATAAATTTTATCAGCCTAACAAGTCTAGGAAAAGTTAATTTTGGTCCCAGGATAAGATTAATAGAAGGAAATCATTCATATGCATTCTTTGCTCTTCCAGCCAAGCTAATTTGCTCTCAGCATTCTCTCTCTCCATGCAACTTTTTCTTTCCTTCACCTCTATCAACGTTTGCCTCTCAGGTTTTGACTCTTCTCTATCAGGACTTGAACTTCACCCACTCATCACAGAACTCTGTTATTGGTGCTCTCCCAAACTCATTCCCTTTGAAGTTTTTCATCATCAAGATAACCAATTGGAAGATCACACAGTTGTGTGATAGTGGACAAGACTCTTAACCCCTGTGTCTCATTATGTTTAATCTTTGAAATGAGAGCGTAGACTATGAAGGACCTGTCTAACTTTAAGAGCTATGGTTCAAGATGTGGGAATTTGTATGCATTTTCCTTCTTTGTAGGATCTAGATTGAAGATTCAGATATAAGGGGAACAGAAATATATCTGCAGCTCTGTTTGAATAGAAATAAAACATAGAAGACACATTTCTATCCCTCTCTGCAAAGTGGACCACCCTCTTCTTCAAATTAATGTTATCTCTATTCTTCCTGATATCCATCCTTTAGGGTAGGGGTCATTTTGATTCTTTCCATTCCTATAGGTTCCCTTCCCATTTAAGGTCACCATGGTGTGGACTGTAGTATTAGGTCGAACCATATGAAATTGCCTTTATTTTGCAGGTCAAAAATGGTGTGATATTAGCAGTTTCATCTGGTCAACACAGTACACAAGCCTTTACTGAAACTTTTCCTTCAGTCTTGCCACTATTGTTATGCCCTTTCTCCCACCATTATCTCTTTGACCAGCTGACAAACTTCTACTCATCTTCCCAGGTTTTGCTCAGGTGTGAACTTTATGTCTGCAACTTTCTCTGATCTCTTGGAGTACTTGTACTCATAGTACTTCACATACTTCGTTTGTGATGTCAGGGTACCAGTAGGAAATACATGGCATACTCAAGTTGGGGAAATCAACTTTAGAGTTTAATAAACTTCAGAGTTTAATGAGGGCACCATTTATAAAGATGTGGTCATAATGAAGGGGAACTAGCAAGCGATGTTGGAACACCTGGGGTTAGCAACAGCAGGGAGCTATTGCTCATCCCAGGGCCTGAAGAAGCAAGATGAAAGAGAAATTACTGCTTCCTGGAGAGAGCCACAGGAGAACCGAAGAGAGGCCTACATTTAGGAGGTGCGGCCCTCAGTAGAGAAATGCTGCCACTTCTAACCTGCAGGGCAGCAGGGAGGAAATCAGCAAAGAAACACAGTTTTTTTCTCTCTTCTTGTCACGCCATCTCTGCCTCTGCCTCCAACTTGTCAGACCCAGTTTGGCCAGAAGACAAGAATCCTGTTGTCCTCACAGGTCAGCTTCCCAGGGCTAGAGCAGGATGGAAGGGGATCTGCTGAAAGTCAGAGATGCTTCTGTGTCAGCAACTGGCCAAAGTGAGTTGGTGACCTTTCTGCCAAGTTCTGTTTATCATAAATTTCCATTTGCATCTTGATGAAGAAGGCACATCTAGCAGAATTAGACAATTTATCCTTTGTGAGGGAAACAGGAGCTTGGAGCATGTTTCAAGAGAGATAATTCACATTCTTTTTTTAAAGTTAGGAAATATTTCGAACATAGAAAAGGAAACAATAATGTAATGGACACCCAATGTTCCCACCACTAGGTTCAAGCAATTGTTAATATTTTGCCACATTTGTTTCAGATACTTATTTAAAGAAACAAAATGTGAGAGATTCAGCTATAGCAGTCTCCCTTAAATCCCATCCCCCTTCCTTCACAGAGGTAACCATTTCCTTGAAGTAGGTCACTTTTCCATAATTTTGTTTCACATTTATAAATGATATGCATTGTCTTGTATGCTTAAATGTGAGTAAATGGCATTTTATGGTGTAAAATATACCCTTTGCAACTTTTTGTTTTACTTAACTGCATTTTTGAGATTTATCTATGCTAATAAATTAGATCTGGTTCATTCATCAAAACAGCTGCTCTTTGTGTGACTATATCATAATTTGTTTATCCATGCTTATATTGATAGATATTTAGGTTCTTCCAGATTTTTTTTTCTTTCCTCTTTGCTGTTACAGATAATGCTGCATTAAACACTGTTGTACCTGTGTATTGTGCAAGAGCACTTCTAGAAGTGGAATTGATGGCTAACAGGAAATATGCATCTTCAACTTTACTGTTAGTGTTAGTGCTAAGTTATCCTTCAAATCGATTGCACCAATTTATAAAGTTGTGGATCAGAGGCATGCTAAGGCCTCTTCGTGGTTGCCCTAGGGTGTAATTCCCCAAGATGTTATTTCTAGAGCGTTTAGGACAGTCATAGTGAAGACTACCTCCTATGGGATCACTATATTTATGCTAAATCTGGCACTGCTGCTCAGAGACGTGAAGAGACTTGCCTGGCATGGCTCCCTGTAGTCCCACGGCTGAGTCAAGGGAGCGTAACTGCTGTGTGCCAAGTGGCTTGACCTGGAGAAGCTTGAGCCCATTCCTGGGACGAGAGGCAGCGGTGACTGATTGTGTAACTGAGTGTGCTTAGAGCTCCTTCAGATAAAAACAATCCTTGCAGAAGGCAGTGGGGGTCATGTAGATTCTTGTAAACAAAGTGAGAAAGGTCACTTTATGGTTTCTGAGTCTTGAAAAGAGGCACAAACTCAGCAGCAGCTGATTATGCTCTACATTATTCTGTATACTTTCTCTGTGTGCCCAGACCCTTCAGTTTGTTTTACTATTAAGTGGAGGAAGATGCAGGTTGTTTTTAAGAGCCTGCAGCTTACATAGTTTGAGGGGTATGTTTTAGGAAAAAGTACAAAATTGCCAATATAAAATTAAGGTCTTGGTAAAACTGCCTCTGCTTTGGTGATGTTGTGAGGGAGAAGGAGGGGAAGGGGTATCTGTGAAGGCATTGCCAAGGTGCCCAGGCAGTGAGGAAGACGGAGGACAGAGGTGAAGAAGCAGTTATTAGGCACACATCAGGCCTGCACTAAGCTTAGGAGGTGACATGTTGGGAGGGCACGTGTGTGTGGATGCACAAGAGAGACAAAGGACGGTGGAGGAAAATCTGGCAGAGAGTGGTGTAAATGATAAGAAAAAATTAAACATTAAAGGCAAAGTCCTAAGTGAGATGAAAGAAGGAGGGATGTTGGCACCTGTGAGTATCCTGTGATATCCACTCATTGGCTCCACTACTCCCTAGAACCAATATGACCAGTGGTATACAAAGACAGGCTGATGGTATACCAAAGTGCAGGGATGAAATACAAAGGAGCGTAAGGACCCACTCTCTGACACCATTTGCATATGGGAGAATGAAGTCTACAATGGCTGGAACAAGATACCATTTGGGTTCTCACCAGTGGTTCACGTATCTCTGTGGTTTATGGACAGTCTTGAAAAACTAGGTATTTGCACTAAAGAGATAGGCACATGGCAATATACAGACAACATTTCGTATAAAGAGTCAGTGGGAGCAATGACTGCCCCTCATTCCCAAGGAAAGAAACCCAAATCCATAAACTAGTTTGTGGGTGCTGGGAAGGGGAAGGGTAGGGTCTTTGTGGAAATCCTCAGTGCAGGGTAGGAGATGGTGTGGACATATGCCAGAGGTTTTCTTTCTCTAGAAAGTATGCAACTTTGAGTAAAGGAGGGTCATATTTTCTAAACCAAAAGTGAGGAACATAGTCCAGTGAAGGAACAGAATATTTGAAACCCCGATTTTCCAGGTGCATTCTGGTCCCAGGAAAATACTTTTGGATGCCTGAACTTCCTTGGAGAACATTGGAGAGGGACAGAAGATGTTAGGTTTATAAAGAAGCTACAGTGGGATGGGCACTTTCATAAAATCATCTCATTTGGTTTCCTCATTGAATCCATGCAATGACCCTAGGAAGTAATATAATTATTCTGAGGCCTGGAAAGTTTTAATAATTTTTCCAAAGTTACCCTTGTTCACACATGGTAGAACCTGGACTCTTCAGTAAGATCTGGTCTCCAGCTCTTAGAAAGGGAGGATGATCACAAGAGTCTACCCTTAGTCTGAGTCTGGGGTAGCAATGAAGAACTGCTTCTGGGTCCCTTCTATTACCTGTAACTTTGGAGGGAGAGGGAGAGGG
>NC_045434.1:105866981-105997115 GCF_002776525.5 Piliocolobus tephrosceles | reverse complement strand
GGGAGGGGGAGAGGGAACACGTTTGCCTGTGATAGCTTGTATTTTCCTTGGAGAGCCCACTGGGAGAAGAAAGTCTGTTCTGTGTGCTCAGGAATGAGAGCAGTGCTGAGAGAATAACAGTGGGAACTTTATTCTGAGTGCTTGTGGCATGCCAGGCACTATTTAATTAATTAATTAATTTTTAACTTTTTAAAAGAAGTTTAATACACATATAGAAAAAAAATATATCACAAAAAATAAATGTGCTCAATAAATTAAAACAACTATCTGCACAATCTCCACTAAGGTGGAGAAAGAGAACAGTCACCACCCCAGAAACCTCTCTCATGCCCAGTCCTCTATCTTCACACTAGAACTTTCCTCAGTGTCAACCATTACTTGACTTTTAATGCTACAGTTTAGTTTTGCCTGTTTTGAACTTCAACCAGAACCATACAGTATTTTTTTCTTTTGTGTCTGTTTTCAAGTCACTCATTCATGTTGTTAAATGTACTTGTAGTTTACACATTTTCATTGCTATATAATATCCCATCATAGATATACATCATAATTTATACATTTTACTGTTGATGGGCACTTAGGTTGTTTTCAGTTTTAGCTATTACAAATGAAGCCACTATTGAATATTCTTGACCCTGTCTCTTGATACTCCTATGCATGCATTTCTGTTGGGTATGTGGCTTGGTTATAGGATATGAGTACTTTCATCTTTAACACTTAATGCCAAAATATTTTCAAAAGTGGCTGTACCAATTTATGCAACAGTGTATGAGAAATTCTGTTGCTCCAAATCCTTGTCTTTGCTAACTATGTGTAGTCTTTTTAATTTTGGCCATGCTGGTAGAAATGTAGAGCTACTATCTCATTGTGGCTTTATTTTGCATTTCCATAATGACTAATGAGGTTGAACAACTTTTCCTTTTTATTAGTCATTTGGGTATTATCCTTTGTGTCTTAGTTCATTCTTGCTGCTATAATAGGAATACCTTAGACTGAATGATTTATAAGTAATAGGAATTCATTTCTCATAATTGTGGAGGCTGGAAAAGTCTAAGATCAAGGCACTGGCAGATTTCATGTCTGGTAAAGGCTCATTCTTTGCTTCCAAAAATGGTGCCTTGTTGCTATGTCCTTATATGGTGGAAGGCAGAGATGGGCAAAAGAGTCTAACTAGTTCCTTTGAATCTTTTATGAGGGTACTAATCCCATCCATGAGGGCAGAGCCCTCATGATTTAATCACCTTCTAAGGTCCTATCTCTTAGTACTATCACATTGTGTCTTAGGTTCCGATATATGAATTTTAAGTGGGGTACATACCCTCAAACCATAGAAGTTTGTAAAGTGCCTGTTCAAATTTCATGTGCACTTTTCTACTGGGCTATTTTTAAAATTATTGATTTGTAGGAGTTCCTTATATATATTCTGAATGTAAGCCCTTTGTCAGTTACATAAATTGTTAATGCTTTCTTTTACTTTAAGTTTTTGATTTTAGTGGATTTTATTAATCTTTTTCTTTACGGTGATGCTTGTTTTCCTCCTGTTTAAGAAATACATTCTTCCTCACAGTCATGAAAATATTATTATATTAATATTTAGAATTTTTATTTTGTTTTTCACGTTTAAAGTTATGTTATTCTTGGAATTGATTTCTTTATATGGTGGGAGATAAGAATTAAGTTTATTTTTTTCCATATGGGTATCCAGTCAACTCAATACCAGTTATTAAAAATATCATATTTTTTTCCAGTACATTGCACTGCCATCTTTGTCACAAATCAAGTGTTCCTAGATGTAGAGGTTTTGAAAGTGCTATTTATTCCATTTGTTTGTTTATACTTGCACAAATACTACTCTTAATTTTTGTGGTTTTATAGTACATTTGATATTTGGGGAAAAAATTTCCCCATTTGTTTGTCTTTGTCAAGCGTCTTTGTTATCCTTGGTTTTTGTATTTCCATACATGTTTTAAAATTAGCTTGTTAAGTTCCACCAAAAAAATTCCTACTGAGGCTGGGCGCAGTGGCTCATGCCTGTAATCCCAGCACTTTGGGAGGCTGAGGCGGGTGGATCACAAGGTCAGGAGTTTGAGACCAGCCTGGCCAACATGGTGAAACCCCGTCTCTACTGAAAATACAAAAATTAGCTGGGCGTGGTGACAGGCGCCTGTAATCCCAGCTACTTGGGAGGCTGAGGCAGGAGAATCACTTGAACTCAGGAGACAGAGGGTGCAGCGAGCCGAGACTGTGCCATTGCACTCCCACTTGGGTGACAAGAGCAAGACTCCATCTCAAAAAAAAAAAAAAAAAAAAAAAATTCTACTGAAATTTTTATTGGAGCTATGTTGAATTTACAGATCAGTTGCAGAGACTGATAACTTTACAATATTTGTTTTTCCAAGCCGTGAACATGGATTATTATTCCATTTATTTAGGTCTTCTTCAATTGATTTCAGTGATGATTTATATCTTTCTCTGTGAAAGGCTTGCTCATTTTTTATTAGAATAATTTCTGGGTACCTAATATTTTAATGGTTTCATAAATGGCACCCCCTTTTAAATTGAGGTTTAATTTGTGAACAGTAAACTGCATAGATCATAAGTATACAGTTTGATGGGATTTTGACAATAATACATTTATGCATACTAGATATGTATAAGATACATGAATTTTCATGACCTCTGAAAGATTTCTTTTCTTTCTTTGAGTCGATCCCTCCTCCCCGCCGCCTCAGATGTAACCACTGCTCTATGTTCTTATTTCTTTCACCATAGATTAGTTTTGCCATTCAAAATGTCGTATAAGTGAAATCATGCGGTATGGACTCTGTTGTGTCTGGCTTCTTCAATTCAGCATATATCTTGAGGTTCACCTGTATTATTGTGTGTATCAGTAGTTCTATCTTGTATTTTGCTTAACAGTGTTCAATTGCATAGATGTTCTACAATTTGTTTTTACATTCTCCTATTGATGAAAATATGGATTGTTTCTAGTTTTTGGCTATTACAAATAAAGCTTCGCTGAACATTCTTGCATAAGACTTTGTGCGGTCACATGTTTTCATTTCTTGTGGGAAAATACCTAGAAATGGAATAGCTGGGTCATAGGTAGGTATATGTATAACTTTATCAGAAACTACCATATGTATTTCCAAAGTGAATATACAATTTGACATTCCCACCAGCAATATTTGAAGTTTTACTTGTTATGTATTCTCACCAATATTTGGCATTGTAATTGTTTTCCATTTTAGTCATTCCAGTGGACATGTTGATATCTTACTGTGGTTTTAATTTTGTTTCTCTGATGGCTAATGATCTTGAGTATCTTTTCATGTACTTGCTAATCATTTACAGATCATCATTTGTCAAGTATATATTCAAATCTTTTGTCCATTTAAAGAAAAATGGATTGCTTATATTTTTATTGTTGAGTTGCAAGTGTGTCAAAAATATATTCTTAATATGTCCTTTGTCAGAAGTTGTGAATATTTTCTTTCAGTCTGTCTTGTGTTTCATTTTTTTCATAGTGCCTTTTGATGAGCAGAAGTTTTTAAATTTTGCTACAATTAATTTATCAAGTTTTGTCTTTTATAATTACTACTTTCTGAGTCCTATCTAAAAATCTGTTACCTAACCAAAGATTGCAAAGCTTTTCTCCTATGTTGTCTTCCAAAAGCTTTATGGTTTTAGCTTTTGCATTTAGTTATGTAATCCATCTATAATTCATTTTATGTACGGGTTGAGGTTCTTTTTTTCAGATATGGTAGGTGATTTTTCTAGCACCATTTGTTAAAAAGATTTCCCTTTCCTTATTCATCTGTTTTGGCACATTGGTAAAATGTTAATTGGTCATATAGTGTGGGTCTATTTTTGGACTCTGCTTATTCTATTGATCTAGTTGCCTATCTGTTTATCTTTATACTATAACACTGTTTAATCACAGTAGGTTTATAATAAGTCTTGAAATCAGGTAGAGTAAGTTCTCAGAGTTTGTTTTTTTGAAGATTGTTTTGATTATTAATGTTTCCATATAGATTTTAGAATCAGCTTGCCAATTTCTACAAAAAGTGTCTTTGAGGATTTTCACTGATATTGTGTTAAATATACAGGTCAATCTAAGGGAAACTGACAAAATATTGAGTCTTTTAAACCATGAACATGGTATACTTTTGTATTTATTTAAAACTTCATTACTTTCTTTCAGCAATGTACAATAGTTTTTTATATGGGACTCTTCCACATGTGGCTTCAAATTTATCTTTAAATATGTTATGTTTTTGATGCTATTATCAATAATACTTATAATTTAATTTTCCATTTGTTTTACTAAAAATAAAAATACAACATATTTTAAAAATATTTAACCTCATTTATTAATTTGTTATCTACTGCTGTGTAGCAAATTACCTCAAAACTTAGCAGCTTAAAAAAATACAAGTATTTATAATCTCACAGTTTCTGTGGGTCAGAAATCCAGGAATGACTTAGCTGGCTCAAAGTCTCTCATGAGTGGCAGTCAACTGTTGGCCAAGGCTGCAGTTGAATCACAGATTCAATAGGGGCTACAGAATATTCTTTCAAGGTCACTCACATGGCTGTTGGCAGGAGGCTGTAGTTCCTTATCATGTAGTCATCTGCATAAGACTACATGTGACATGGCAGCTGGACTTTCCTGGGGTAAATGATCTGAGAAAGAGAGAGTAAGATAGAGTACCCAAGGTAGAAGTTGCATAACCTAATCTCAGAAATGATATACTATCATATCTACCCTACATTTAGCTAGACAAACTTTGGTACAATATGGAAGAGGGCTACAAAAGGATGTGAATGCCTGGAAGTGGGAATCATCCTGGAGTATCTTGGAGTCTGGCTACCATAGTCTCTTCTCCAGCCCCCAATAACTCATATCTCTCCCACGTTCAAAATGTACTTGTCCCATCCCCAGACACACAAAAAATTTATTGCATTACCAAATCAGCTCAGAGTTCAGAATTTCATCCTCTAAATCAGGTCCAGGTCCTCAGACATAGTTCCCTAAGCACAGCTCCATGAGTACAGTTCTTCTCAATTTGTAGACCAATGAACTTAGGAAACAAGTTATCTGTCCCCTGTACACCCAACATACCATAGGTAGAGGACAGCCAACATAGACACTCCTGTCTAAAAAGGGTGAACCTGAGGCACAAAAGAATCACTGGTTCATATCAATTCTGAAATCCAGTCAGATAAATGGTGTAAGTTGTATTAGGACTCAATCCTACTTCTGCCTGAAAATTACTTTATAGTTCTTGGATTTATTCTCTAGGTTCTTGGGTTCACCTTTTGAATCATTCTTCCTTTCTCATGGAAAGTATAATGTATTTGCAGCTGAGTGATTTTTTTTCAGACTATTTCTCGCTTATAGAAGTTTGAGGGTTCAAAGGTTTCTTTTCATTTTATACCATCTCTGTCACTTTCAGTTTGTGTCATGAGTATATCTGGTGATATAAATCTCTCAAAATCTCTGTGGTCCTCCTGTGAATCTCACTGGGGTTTGCTTCATTAGACAAATTTACACCTACAGATATCTTTGAGATAAATCCCTCCATGTAAATCTTCTGTTGAGAAGGGTGAGGAACTTAAGCTTTTTAGAACCCTTATTATTTTATATATAGGTGCTATGAAGAAAAACTTTAAACTCTTTGGTGGGTCTTTGCTCTGACTTAACACATTCTGAAAAACCACCTTTTAACTTAAAAAAGCTTCTAAAAGAAGGATTTTGTATTTACACCCTTGGCTTCATCTCTAGAACATTGTTTCTAGAGGGTGTCCTGGATTTGACCTTTGCTTGGGAGCAATTTCTTAATTTTAGTATTGTCTGCCATCTGGAGTGCTGTGGAGTGCCTTTGAATCTTCACAACCAGCCAGATCCCATCTTCTTTTGGTTTAATAGTGCTTTCCTTAGCTTCTCTCTCTCCTCTCACATATTAATATAAGCAGCCACAAGAAACCAGATGGCACCCTCAGCACTCTGGCTGGAAATCTTAGCTAAATTTTCTACCTTTCACATTACTGCAGGAGACAGTGCTGCTAAACTTTTTGCCATGGCATAACAAGGAGCTCCTGTCTTCAAATTTCCAAGCTTTTCCTTTTTTTTAAGACCTCACAAACAACCTCTTTAAAGTCTAATTTTACTAACCGCCTGTTTGAGGCAATTTAGGACTTCATTAACGTTTTCCTTAAAGTCCATATAGCCATTCCATCTTCTGCTCACTGTCTGGTTCAAATGCCACTCCTGCATTTTAGATTTTTGTTATGCTAGCACCCCATTTCCAGGCACCGAAATTTGTATCGGTAGATATAGTAGAAAGTAGACATTTTTAGGTTGTAAAATGGTGAGTCATTTGACCCACCAAGAGAAAATAAATAAAGGAGAGGTGCCTTGGCATATACTGCTTCTTTCAATGAATGGTCATCTGGTTCCATCTAGAGTCCCTGAGGTAGTGTGAACCAGACCGGCAAAACTCTAGCGGCCTTGGGAGGAGTTGATGATAAACACATATGGAAAAACGTAGGTCAGTGCTAAATGTTTAAGAACACACACATGCATACATGCACACAGAAAAAGAGAGAGAGAGAAACCTAGACTGATCTCATATTACAGATGAGGAAGCTGTGATTCAGAAGGGTAAAGTGACTTGTCCAAGGTCACCATGGCCAATTAATAGTTGAGACAGGAATAAAACCAGTTCTTTTAATTTTCTCCAATGTTCTTTCTAGGTACCATATGACCTCAGGCTCCCATCATGTTGCATGCCTTCAACAAAGCATCTCTGCCTGAGAGCTCTCAGTGGCAATGCATGGGAAGAAAACAAAGGGAAGAACGTTGGAGTCTCCTGTTAGAATATTTTACACTCTGAAGTAAGTCAGCTTACTAATGCTTGGACAACTAATTGTGCTCATGGGAACCTTTCCATTGAGAGTCTGAAGATCTGAGAAATTCACTATGACATCTTCAGATACAAAAGGGCAGAGGATGATCCCTGGCTCCTTCTCTTGTCTTTGTTTTGGTTTCAGCAGTGATGAAGTAGGAATCTTTAAAAACAGTTTTAATTTTCTTGTTTACTTTTTTCTTTGGAAGTAAACTTTTCAGCCCTTGTTAGCAACAGTAACAACAACAACAACAACAAACTGGATTCTCAACAATTTGGTTCAACTGTCTCAATGAATGGTCGTAAGTGAAAATCAGCCAGTGAACTCTTAGCAGCTCCTGACTTAGAGTTCCAGCTGCCCACTGGACTTTAGGTCCCTGGCTAATGGACACCTCAAACTCAACATCTTCCTAACTCAACTCTTTATCTTTCTTTCTCTACCTGCTCCCACTCTTGCATTTTTAAATGCAAGAAAAAAGTGTTGAAAACTTTATTTTCAAAGAAAAAATAACCGAGAAAATTAAAACTGTTTTTGAAGATCCGTGCTTGCATTTTAGTTGCCCAATACAGAAACTTTGGAATTTGCCCTCTTACTTAGACCAAATTCTTTAGAATCTAATTCAGAAAATATTTCTTGAATCTACCCTTTCTTTGTATCCCTACTCCTACTCCCCCTTTTTATGTCTCAATTTGTGCAGTCACCTATGAATGGTGTTTATTGCATGCCTATACTATGTAGCACAGGCCACCTGCTCTGTGCTAGGATACAAAGGCGAACAGGACGTGATACTTAGTCACTAGAAACTTATCTCGGTGTGAGCGGTAAGGAAGGAGACAAAAACAAATAGTGATGGTAAAATATGATCTTTTTTACATACGCCATTTTTCTTCTGAGCCATTGCAATAGATCTTGACCTCTTTCTGCCTTCCTTCTCTCCCTCTTGATCCATTCTCTTCATTGCTATCAGCATTACCTTCCTAAAATACAGACTGGATCATGATCACAGTCATCTTTGCCTCCCTGTTGCCTAAAGAATGAAAGCTCTACTCCTCAGTATGTTGGTTAAGGCCTTTACAAGCGGGCCCAAATCTACCCGTCCACCTCTCAATTCCTCTCCCCTCTAGCGTTGAGCACTATGCTTTAGCCACACATAGACTGTTAGTAGGTCTCCAGTATACCTCATAAACTCTCACGTATCTGCCTTTTATTTTCCTGTCCCTTTAGCCTTGAATGCCCTTCAAATCTCATTCACCCTCGGGCTAGTTCTTACTCATCTTCCAACTCTTACTCATCATTTAAGACTCACCATCCTCAACTTCCCTACCTTGAGGCAGAATTAATTACATCCTCCTTTGATATACCATAATTATATAATTTATTTCATTATATTATAGATAATTTGTAGAAGCTGAATACCCTCTTACCACCTACCATAGTTCTCAATATATGTTGAATGATTAAAAAATTGTAAAATATTGAAAATATACAGTGCACCACTGTAGGAGGTGTTCTTATTTTTACTGGTAATGCCATTGTGAAAAAATAAAAATACTCAGAGTCCTCAAGTGCCTTTCCAGGGCAATAAAAATTCCTGCATTTGGAAATAAAAGGAAGTTTCCATGTGTTTTTTTTATCCTGTCTCTTTCATGTAAAGTTTGGGGATACAGGTTGAGACATTTCTGTTAGGTTATACTGAGTTTACTAAGTATGAGATGGGACTAAATGACCTCAAGGATTCCCATCAGAGAAATACGCAGTGGTGAGAGAGGATTCCTCAGAGATGCGGGAGGTCAGGAGAAAGTCCCACTTTCACTTCATGGATGTGGTTGAAGTTCTTTCACAATCTATTTCATGGTGCTGGTGGTGAGGTATATGTGAATGTGTGTGTGGCAATACTTGGAGATAGTTTGAAACTTAGACATGACATGACCTCGACATGACTCACTAGTTGCTGTCAGCGCATCTTCCCTAATAACCTGATGAGTAAGTGGCAAAATATCTGGCCTAAGCTCTTTTTCCTACCAAACCCTGCTTTGAGAATGCAAACAGGATGCTTCAGAAAAGAATATGCTCCACATTCAATTAGATAAAGATTTCTCATACATTTGGGAAAAATCACTCAGAAAATTTTCAACCCTCATTGCAGATTAATCCCCAGAATTTCGTTTCATAGACAATCCAATATTTCAAAACATTTCCCATAGGAAATTCTATCAATGGGTAGGAAGTCTCCAGAAGGTTACAGATAGTAGCTGGAATTCTCTCCTTTTTTTTTTTTTTTTCTTTAACAAAAAACTACATTTCCAAGAACTAGACCAGATGATCCCTAGACGTGGTTTAGTGTTTTGTATTTTCAGGCTTTTAGAATGTTGGTGCTGGAAGGGACTTATGGGAACATCTGGTTCAGACCCCTCGCTTTACAAATGGTATCAGGAAAGTTAATGGCTTTTTAAGATCATCTAGTGTGTCAGGAGTGGAGCTGGGACTAGGACTCTCAGGTGCTCTAACCCTTAGCCAATGGATCATCTTTCCTCCATGCCAAGTTAGACACAAGACAAATTACAAAATGAAGAAAAATTTTAAAGAAATGCAGGCCTTTAAACACCCTGAGTATGGTGTGTACCACTGTTTTCCTGAGACCTGAACTTCACTGTAGGACCACCTCTCAAACGGAGACTTCTAAGAGACTTCTGCTGCCAGCCCTTGCCTTGCACATCACCTTAGAGGACCTGGAGATGTTGATGTGATAATGGATCAATATTTAACTTATTTAACTTAGATTTTAGGGGCTGGGTTAATTCAATGAACTTAATTCGTATTTGCTCTGTCCTCCCATAACAGACAAGAATCTCTAGCGCATCTCCAACTTTCAGCCTCCTTTATCTCTTAATCATTAAAAACCGCTTCCTACTCCCCTGTGAGTGAGTCCCACTTCTCTCTCTTTCTATCCTGTTCAGGCCCACTCCCACCCTTGCTGCTCCTCAATGGGATGCTTCACCTGAACCCATGGAGCCCTGGTTCTATTAAGAACAAACTCCCCTTAACCTTTCCCTAAAGCCCTTTTTCTGCTTCCTTATCACAACAGCCTTGCCTTTTCCCTGGATGCTGTTTTTGCAATTTTCTTCACGGAGATTTTCTTTCTTACATTCCCGGTGGAATAGGAGGGTGAGGAGAGTGGGTTTCTTCATTTCTTTCAAATTGTGCCCATCAGTCATCCTCAGGCAATCTCAATACCTCTACTTTTATTTTAAAGTTTATTAGTGGCTCACTAAGCCTCCTCCAGGAGTCTATTTTTTCCTCTCTCTTTAAACCTTGAATAATACTTCCACTTCCTCAGGCTTTGTAGATAGCCTCAGTCCTTCTTTTGGAGAACACTGAAGCTTTTCCTTCTATTTCAAAGTTTCGATGTATTTTCACCCTTTAAAAATGTCTTTCCTCCTGTTTCAGACAAAAAAGTCAAAACTTTAAGGCCAATTTCCCCATGGTTCCTGGATTCTTGCCCCTTCTTGCTCTTGGACATCAAGACCCACATCTCTGAATTGCATATCTTCGTATTTTCTTTTCACTGCATGCAAACTTTCCTCCCCCATGTGCAATGGAATTATCTAAGGTATTTCAAAATGCAGTATCTTTAGTCTCTTCCAAAAGAGTGCTGTCCAGCTAGTGCTGTATCCCCAGTGGCTAAATAAAATTCTTTGGATCTGATTCCTTTATCCAGATTCAAAGATTTGGATTACATGTTTCAGGTTCCAAGGTAATTCTTAAGCACAATAAATGTGAGCCTACAATCATGTGCAGACTTCTCTTACAAAAAATACCCATTCCGTATTAGCTACCTATTGCTGTGTAATGAATTATCCCAAGATTTGGTGGCTTAAAACAACATTCATTATCTCAGTTTTCTGTAGGTCAGGAGTCAGCATGTGGCTAAGCCAAGTCCTCTGCTCCCAGGTGTCTCACAGCAGCACTGTGCTGGTTGGGGTGGCTGTCCTTGTCAAGGCTCAATGAGGGAAGGATCTGCTTCCAAGCACATTCATGTGGTTGCTGGCAGCTCTCAGTTCCTTGTGGGCTGCTGGTCTGAGAGCCTTATTTCTTTGATGGTTGTTGGCTAAAGGTCATTCTCAATTCCTTGCCACATGGGCCTCTCCTTAGGGTAGCTCATAACATGGCAGCTTGCTTCATCTGAGTGAGTAAAACTGAGAAAAACTAGAGAAATGGGGAAAGGAGAGTACAATCAGACAAAAGTCATGGTCTTTCATAACCCAGTCTCTGACATGTCATCTCATTCCTTTTGCCATGTTCTATTTATTAGAAGTGAATCACTAGGTCTGGCCCATACACAAGGGGAGAAGTAAGCACTGGGAGGAGGATTATTGGGATCCTTTTAGATGCTGACTGCCGCCGTGTACCTCAACCCCAAAATCTTTTCCTTAAATGCTGCCCATTTAAGGCGTCAACCTAGTTTTCTCCTTATATTTAGCACTCAGCTTTCTCTGGAGAAGAATATGAACTGGTAGCCTTCACTCCTAACCACATGCTGCCTCCTTAACCTATCCCGTTGTGGCTTCCACTCTCACCACTTTGCATCACTATTTTCTTGATTCCAAGTGAACTCCTGACTGCCAAGTTCTTCTTTCTTCCTCCTCTAGCTGGTCTCTTTCAGCATTGGATTGCCCCTTTTTTCTTAAGATTCTCTCCGCTTTGGCCTCCATGACATTCACCTTTGTCTACTCCTCTCCTGATTCCTGCCCCACAATTTTGACCAGTTATTACACTATTCTGTACATATTATTTGTATCTGAATAGGACATATTATTTGAGGGACATCCAAAAAGTTTGGGACCAGCTCAATATTTCATGGCGACAGAGAAATGACAGGTCTACTAAGCCTCTTTGCAAAGACGGTATGAGAAAAATAAGATTGCTTTAAAAATGCACACCTGTCAAGGAGACTTGATCAAATTCAGTGTGGTACTCTGGATGGGATTCTGGAAGAGGAAAAAGACAGTAGGTAAAAACTAATGAAATATGAAAAAAGTAGGCACTTAATAATTAATCAATATTGTTTCATTAATAACAAATGTACCATACTCATGTAAAATGTTAAAAATTAGAGAACTTGAGTGTGAGGTATACAAGAACTCTGTACTCTGTTCATAGGTTTTCTGTTAATCTAAAGCTGTTATAAAATTAAAAGTTTATTTTTTTAAAATGTGTCTTATCAGGTTCCCCTATTTGTGTGGAAAGGTCACACTAATATTATGGGCATTTACATATATGTCTCATGTCTCTACAAGATCCTGCCTTCAGGTTTGTGGTCATCTTTGTAATCCTTAGAACTAAGCCCAGGGCATTGCATGGTCTGCAAGTCATTGTTGAATGAATGAGTGAATGAGTGAATGATTGTGAAATACCAAAGTAAAATGTTGGACAGGAAGGGTAATGGGAATGATTTACTGGCCTTTGTCTTCAGTTCATTCGGTTCAACCAAACCTCTAAAGTGGCCTGTTTCCACTTTCTTCAAATTACATGTTCCTGCTCTGTTTTTATCTCTGTCACTTCCTTTTCTTTCTTTCCTTTTTTTTCCTCTCTATTATTGTTTCTTTTACTGTGGTGCACTTTCCACCCATTTTGACCCAAACAGTAGCTATCCTTCCTAATGTGTTGTGGTCTAGTGGAAAGTTTCTTGAGCGTCAGTGATGAGCTCAGATTGAAGGACATGGAGAACAAAGACATTTGGCTGTGGATGCATGCCACCCAGGTAATCAAGATCCTGGATCCAGCTCCGTGCCACTTCCCATGGAATTACTCAAAATTTACTTGTCTTTCCTAGCATTAGACAATTAGACTTAATCCCCAAATTTCATCATTTTGGAACAATTGTTTTGACTTCCATTAGCTACAGTTTTAGTGTTTGCTCATGGATATGGTTGTCAAATAGAGAGGAAAGTCTCTTCTTTAATGATCACTCATGGAGCTCCCATCTCCACATGATACCTAACATTTGTGTATTTAGAAATATCTGTATGATTGGCCACATTTTTCTGCTTCTTTCTCCTCCTCTCTCTCCAAGCATATTCTCTTCTCCTTCTCTTCCATCCTTTCCTCCCCCTTCTCCTCTTTCTTCACCTCTAGATAAATGGCTTGCTTATTCATGGATTTGGGTTTTCCTGGACCTTGCTAAGTGTCTTCTTTCTGTCTCTCTTCATGTGTTAAACAAACAAACAAACAAAATATACCATCCTCTGTAAAGGAAGCTAGTGCTATTGGCTGATGCTCAAAAGGATGGATGGGGGTCAGCTGGTTTCCAGTGGCTTTAATCAGCTGTCTGGGGTTTAAGTCCAGTCTGTTACATGAGAACAAATGCAGTTAATTGGACCACAAGGTTTTGACTTTGTCCACACTATTTTCTGATCCTCTGACTTAACTGGTTATGGATTAAAATTTTAAAATGCTTGTATTTTTATAGTACTTCATGCTCTTCAAGAACTTTATCTGGGTTTCACAGTCTTTAGACATCATTCTTGCAGGAATCGTAGTTCTCAGGTTTTCAGCCCAGCATGGTGCTGGGTGGAAAGTGTCACTGTAGCATACTGGCTGTTGGGAGGGAAGTAAGCTTGGAGTGGGCTTCCTTGGACTGTGTTTCAGAGTGATGAAGGCTCACTGTAAGACCCAGGAAGGAATTTATGACCCTTCATGGAAGCAGGGACTGCATCTGCCCTTTGAATGCTCTATCCTGGTACCCAGAACAGTCCATGACAGTAAGTATGCACCCAGAGAAAGTTGGCACAATATCTCTTATTCTTGTGGAGGTAAGAACAGGAAGCTAAAATAAGCAGAAGGTATAGTTTACTCTCATTATCCATGTCCTAAAATAGAGGCTTTGATCAACAGTCTTGGGGAAATTGTTGTTCCCAAATTGCTCCTATTTGTGGGAGAGGGATGGGCTTGGCTCCATTCCCACATCCCTTCTTATGTTGACAAGGTGATGAGTTGTTAATTAGATTAGCCACAATCCTGAACATAGAGCCACATTTACCAGTGGACAATATTTTTTTTTTTTTTTTTCTGAGATGGAGTCTCGCTCTGTTGCCCAGGTTGGAGTGCAGTGGCCTGATCTTGGTTCACTGCAAGCTCTGCCTCCTGGGTTCACGCCATTCTCCTGCCTCAGCCTCCCAAATAGCTGGGACTACAGGTGCCCTCCAGCATGCTTGGCTAATTTTTTGTATTTTTAGTAGAGATGGGGTTTCACTGTGTTAGACAGGATGGTCTCAATCTCCTGACCTCGTAATCCGTCTGTCTCAGCCTGCCAAAGTGCTGGGATTACAGGCGTGAGCCACTGCGCCTGGCCCAGTGGACAAGATTTGAAGGACAACAGACTGGTGTGTTTGCCAGCCCACACATGTTTGTGGGGGCTCAGCTTGTGGTTTTCCATGACTGGCCAGAAGGTGGTAAGACCCTTGATCCATTGGACTGGACTAGGAAGCTCTGCAGTGGAGTTTCAGGCTCAAACCCATTTAGATGGTTATGTAGTGGTACGTTGGTTTTCCCTTTGCCATTTTTCCTCATGTTCACATCTTTCCTGGGAACTCACAAAAAGGAGGGGTGACCAAGTCAAAGCAGGTCTTGGATACTCCTTGGGCAGGACCCCCACAATTAAGAGCTCTCAACCTCACCCAGGTTTCAAATGGAATCACTATTGAGGTGCTATTCTCCCACTGCTCTGTAGTATTGCTTTAATCTGAATGTGTGCTGAACAGATGCAAACATCAGTCACCAATGAATACCTCTGTGTATAGAAGATCTCACAGACTATTCGTCCACTTGTTCTCTCCTTTTCCTCCCATCTCCAGGCTTGTCTACAGTAGCTTCTGGAAATAAGCAGTCTATTAGTTTCCTGTGGCTTCCGTAGGAAATTGCCACAAACTTGGTGACTTAAAAATAGCTTTTATTTCACAGTTCTGGAACCTGGAAGTCCAAAATCAAGGTGTTGGCAGGGCTGTGCTCCCTCCAGAGGCTCTGAGGGGAACATCCCTGCATGCCTCCTGAGCTTCTGGTGGCTGCCAGCATTCCTTGGCTTGTGTTTGCATCACTCCAATCTTTGTCTCTGTCTTCACATGCCATCCCCTCTCCTGTGGGTGTCAAATCTTCTGTCTCCCTCTCAAATATATGTATGTCACATCTTCAAAGATTATTTTTCCAAATAAGGTATATATATATAGGTATATTTTAACCTATATAAATATTATAGGTTCTAGGGACAAGGACCTGATAACTTTGGGGCCCTGTATTCAGCCCACTACAGTAAGACTCTAGAATTTTGCTATCACTTGTTTTTCTGAGTAAATGCCCTTATAAAAACAGAGCAGCATGTCCACAACTAAATTTCTTTGAACAGGCTAAACCCCCAGGTTTTTTCTTGGGTATGGTGCTGGAAATGCCTTGCTAAAGGACAAGTGGCCTCTCACTTTTTCCAGTTGTTGCAACTTATTCCGAATTGTAATAGAGAACACAACTTTTAGCTGTGACCGCAGGACTTCCATGCAGGGTCTGCATTACACCAACATCTGGATGAAAAGCAAAAAGCAAACACACAGAAAAACCCCAGCCAATTAACCAGATGCTTCTTTCCAAGCATCTAGATGTTTGACTCTTGTATTTGGGGTGCAGGAAACTTCACAGGCAGTCCTGAGTAAAGAAGAGGCAAGTTTCCCTTCACTCAGATGGGACAGGACTGAGGGAGATGATGGGGCCAGTCTGCTGGGCAGGGCTGTTGGTGGTCTGGAGTTTAGGGCCCACCTTCAGCAGTGGGTGAGATGAAAGGGAAGAAGGTGAAAGTCCTAAACTGTGTCCAGGAACTTGAAGTGGAGGTGGACTGTGTGGAGAATGAAGACAGAACCAGCTGCAAATGTGAGCTCCTGGCCCTGCTGAGCAGCCATATTGAAGATCAAAGGGACAAAGACTGTGCATTCCAGATGGAATCAGGCAGCAAAGCACAACTATGAAAGCATTCTTGGCTGTCATACCCTCGAGTGCCATGAGCGGGCTCTTTGCTCAGCACTCTGTGTTCTGCCTACTGAGTCAAGAAAGCTCCTTCACAGAGTCAGAGCTGTGGCAGGGAAGATTTTCAGTGCAATCAAAACAAGATGCTTCAGTGCAGTGGCTCCTCTCTGCTTCTGTGGGGACAATTGAGGGGCTTTGGGAATAGGAGAATGGGGTGGGGGAACTCAATCTCCTTGGTTTCTGGCCTTTTGAGAGCAATTTCACCAATTCATATTTAGGTCAGGTCTTTTTGAACAGTCACCTGGTTGACAGCCCATTTTCTCTTTTGGGCCTTTCTGAGAGCTCGAGATTCCAGGTTCCTGGTCAGAGTGTGCTTGACCAAAGGCAGAAAGAGAAGTTGCTTGGGACCTGGTTGACAGCCCATTTTCTCTTTCAGGCCTTTCTGAGAGCTCAAGATTCCAGGTTCCTGGTCAGAGTGTGCTTGACCAAAGGCGGAAAGAGAAGTTGCCTGGGTCTGAGCCTCTAGGCCTTTGTTTCTGGGATGATGGTGTGATTTCTCCTTGTCTCAAATGACAGCAACTTCTATTACCCGCCTCCCCTCCCACAGTGGCTAGCTTGGATGTTAGATTGGCTAGCATATGCAGGCCATGTCAACTTGGTAATAGCTCAGCCAAAACTAACATCCAGATGGGCCACTGACATCAGTGTAACTGGGTATTAAGAGATAAGCTCTGAACTTAGTGGCTCTGCCATTTACTGCCTGAGTGACCTTGGACCTTGGCTTCTTCCTCTGAAATGTGTGATAATAATGCCCACATGTTAAACTGTTTGTGAGGACTACATGAGATAAATTTTGTAAATCACTAGCTCTGTGGCTGGACTATAAATATGATGCTCAATAAATGCTATTTTTATTGATTGTAAAAGTACTTCTCAGAGAAAGCTCATTTTTCCCTCTTTTTTGTGCTTCCCTCCACTTGCTTTCCTTATAGGATTCTACATCTAGGAACCAAAAATTAGAGGAAGAGAAAAAGAGAGAGAGAGAGACACCATGGATTCTTCCAGGGGCCTTCTCACCCTGGCTGGGAGCTTATTTGTAAAGCAGTTTTGGGTCACCCATGCTCTGAGGCAATTAATTATTTTTAGAAATTTCTAAATTCCAACTAAAGAAAAAATTATGAACCACCGTTATGGTTCCCAGGTAAAGTTAAATCCAATTGGTGCGTTAATATGTCTTTCCTACAAAAAGTCATGGTGCCAGATCTTTGGACCAAACTGCTGCGTATTCTCTTCACTCTCCACCTTTATCTTACCCCATCTCCTTCCTGAGGCTCAAGTTTCCAGTTTTTCTGATATTTCGAACTTATTCTTCACATGTGGGTCATGCCTATCCGATTTTGGAAATCCTACTGAAGCAGAACCCCTTGTTCATAGTAGGTGTTCAGTGAAATTAGGTTGAATAGTTTAGCTTGCTTTCAAGGCAGTCTATGAGTTTTGTTAGCAAGCTTCTTTCTTCATGAAAGGAAGGCTGTGCTCATGACTATCTGTAAAGTTAGTGCGTGATTGCCCAGGTGGGGTGGTTTAGAGGTGCAAGTAAAGGCCCCCCACTTATATATAGAGCCCACTTTCACCTGCCAGCTAGAATAGATGGTGTATGATCTTTAGAGTCTACATCCTGGCTTCCAAAACCAGCTCCACTGTGTACTGTGTGGCCTTGAGCAGGCTTATACCCTGAGAACCTTGGTTACCCCATCTATAAAATAAAGATAGTAATATATATCTCAAGGGTGCTGATAAAGCTTAAATGGGACAAAGCAATGTATATGCCTGAACCTAAGTGAGAATTTATCCAAACGATTCCAAGGAAGAAACCTTATATTTGAGATTGCACAAAGGCTGGAATATGATGGGGAACTCTCTCAAATAGGTTATTTTGAACAACAAGTTAGTGTTTGGGTAAGGCCCAGCCTGAAACAATCTTAGTGCCCATTTGAGGGCTTTGGAGATTTTTAGATAGAATCTATGGGGAAAAAAAGGACAGTAATTATGACTGAAAATGAGGCTTCTCACTTGCAAGTGACAGATGTAATGGTAAATAAGCCCTTTGAAGATCATTCTTAGATCATAAATACCTACCGATGAGAAAACGAGGCCAGGTGTGGTAGCTCATGCCTGTAATCCCAGAATTTGGAAGGATTGTTTGAGGCTAGGAGTTAAAGACCAGTTACAGACCCTGCTTTTAAAAAAAAGTTAGCTGAGCCTGGTGGGGCATGCCGGTAGTCCCAGCTACTCAGGCAGGAGGATCACTTGCACTCAGGGGTCCGAGGCTGCAGTGAGCTATGACCTCTGGACTGCACTCCAGCCTGGGTGACAGAGCGAGACCCAGTCTCTAAGAAAGCAAACAAACAAATAAAGAAAAAAGTATGTATATAGCAGTGCTGATGTTATAAATTGTAAGTTGCTGATGTTATAAATTGTAAATTACTTTTCCCCTTCCTTCCTTCCTTCCTTCCTTCCTTCCTTCCTTCCTTCCTTCCTTCCTTCCTTCCTTCCTTCTTTCCTTCCCTCCTTCCTTCCTTCCTTTTTTCATTCTGTGGCTTGGGGTAAAATTTCCAGTGGCAGGCTTATGTATGATCTTGAAAAACATACATGGAAGAAGTTGAAATGCTCTAGAAAACAAAGTCTGATAACTCAGAAGGTGGCTTCAGGGAGGTCAGAACACTGGTATTAGAAATGAATGTGAGAAGTTTGAATACAACTGTTTCATGAACTGTGGGTGTGGAAAATAGCATTTTAAAATATTGTATCAAGTTATATACTGTGTGATTTCAAATATTTTTCTAATTAAATGTTCTATTGTAAGTGGACATTTACCTATTTCATCTACTGCCCTATATGTCTGTATATTAAAATTGGGGAAAGTTCTTTTGGGTAGTATGGGTCCCTGGGGACTGTAAGGGACTGGGGGATATTTTTTCTTCTGCATCCACTTTGCTGAACATGTCAGCTTCCCTCCTCCCTCACTGCGACTTGCCTTCTGAGCTTTCCTGGTCATGTCAAGGGAAAAATGGCTCCCACCATTCCTCAGTTTTTACATCTTACTTGTTGAAGGCTTTGATCCACACCGAGACTGGAATTTCTGAGCCTCTATTCCCAGGTGAGATTCAGGCTGTCCTGGGTCAGGTCAGGGGCTCAGCCCTGGACCACTGAGCTGTGGCCAGGGCCTCTTTGTACAGACATGGCTTCCGGGAGCTTTCCCTCCCACCCTACCTTCAGCTGGCAACAAAGTGTCCAGTGTCGGGGACAAGACATTTCTAGGGGTCCTGAAGACGTTTACAGGGACTGAATTTGGTATGAGATGGGAGTTTTTGAGCAGTGAACTATATCCGAGGAAGGCTGATATGGTGATAATGTAAGGAACGATTTCAGGGGTGAATAACAATTTACTAGGAATTATTTTATGGGATTGGGGGAAGGGAATTGGGAAGGCTTTGGGGCATTCAAGAGTTTTCTAATAATAAATTGCAAAAGGTAGGGAGGGAAATGCCTTTTTTGCAGTTATCCCCTATGAGTTGATAAATACATGGTGTCTGTGAGGGGAAAAAAGCCAGAGGAGGGAGGCTTTGTGAGGAGGACCTGTGGCAGGGCTTGGGATAGGGCGTCCCGCTCAGCCTTGGTCCTGGGCCCCATCTCACCAGGGTGCTCCCGGTGAGGTGGAAGTGCAGTTGCTGATACCTGACAGGCCTGGTTAGGAAGCAGAGCTCTTGGCCTGACACACCAGGGGCAGGCTGGGTTTCACCTCTGTGGGCAAGGTGGCAAGCAGTGAGTCGGGGCAGTGTGACAGGACAGTGTGGTGACAGAGCATAGTGAAACATGAGGGGAGCCCTGAGTCACCGCAGCTGTTGGAGTCCGCTGAGTGTGTGGTGTAGATAAAGACACCTGCGAGCACACCCCACAGCCCTTACCCAGGAGAGCAGGTCCACCGGGGCCAGGCGGTGACTCAGAAAGCAGCCATGTAGATAACCTCTGACTCAGTTATAAATTCCTCAACTCCCTCGGCGGGACTGGGTTTGAAGGACAGGTGACTCACAGACTGACCCTCTCTTTGCTCTGGTATTTCCAAGGGTTATCTTTAGATCTCCAGGTCATCCCAACCTGTGGGACACCCCTGGTCTGGAGGCCAAGCCAGCCATATTGATGTTCTCAGCCTACACTTGGTTTACTCACTGGGATTTCTGTTCCAGCAGCCTCTCTGTTCTAGTTGTGTATCCACTACACACATTTTCAGTTGGCATCTACAATGCCTGGGCTCCATGCTGGGCACTGAAGACACAGCAATGCGTCAGAAATGATCCCTGCCCTGGAGGAGCTGCAATCGCCTTTTGGTGACTGTTTCTGACTCACTTTATGTGGAAGTTGGTTCAATCAGGAAAGAGACACCTCTCTGGAACCCCATCTCTCACCCAGGGGTCCACACTCTGGTGGTGACTGGTTGGCTCCCTAGTTCCCTGGTCTGGTCTGAGCAGCTGGATCTTCTCCTATGTACCTGCTTCATTTTTCCTGTTGCTTGAAGAGAGTGAGTCTGCTTCCTTCCACTAAGTGGGTGGTAATGTGGGAGTGTTTTGATAGCTAAAGGGCTGCTTGTGTGTTAGTGCTGAGTTTCACACACATGCAGAGGCACCCAGCTCTGCACCGAGACTCCTGGAGATTGTCCATGGACTCACCCTGGGACAAGAGTCACCCCATTTAGTGAGTCTGTGTTTTATGTGCAATTTGATGATCATAGTAGCTGTGAGATAGAGTCTCATCAGATATTTAACATCAGACTGTATTAACATTATTATTACTTTACAGGTCAGGAAACTTAGGCTCCGAAAAGTTGCCGAAGATCCCACAGCTTTTAAGAGACAGTTCTGTTTCACCCTAAAACCTGTTGCTCTTAATGACTTGTACATATTGTTCCAATCCTAGGGTGAGTTCTCTGCCCTCTTGGGAGCATCCTCATTTTGAGATCAGGGATTCTTCATCTTTTGACTTTCCAAGGTCCCAAACCTCATCGGGGCACAGCAGGTATAGGCTGGCAGCAGAAGGAAGGGAAAGATCTAGATAAGAGTGTGTGGGTGCAGATTCAATAAAAGTAGAGAGCTCAGTATTGTGGGGGCTGGGTGACCAGGGCTTGTGATGGACTACAGAATGAACTGCGGCAAGGCTGTGATATAGATATGATTTCTCATCAGGCTTCAAGCCCTTTAGTAATATCTCCTCATAGGCCTGGTTTGACGGACTACTCTTTCAGATGAGCCCTACTTCTGCTGCCTATTCCAAGAATGTGATGAGAGAAGGGTGCTAGAATCATGATCACATGCTTTTGAGCTGGAAGGGTCTCAGAGGTCATTTAATCCAATTTCCTAATGTAATAGGCAAAGAAAACGAGAGACAGAAGAGCTTCTGTGACTTTCCTGAAATGGTGGCAAGACCGAGACTTGAACCCAGGTCCCTGTTCTGCCTAGTGCTTTCTCTGACATCACCTCTTAATACTCTGAACAGGATTACAGGCAGCCTGAGAGTCTATAAATTTGGTATAAAATACAATGAAGCTATCACCTTACAAGTCCACACAGATGGGCTACTCCTTCCCCATCCTCCGGGCTCCCCTCTCCAAGTAACCTATCTCATTATTCCATTCTAGGCCCCTTGGAGCCCATCCTCCCCTGTCCTTTATTTATATAGTCTTATGAATAATCTGCAGTGTAAGAATTACTTTCTAACAATGGCATCTAAGAGTGGAAAGTTTAACTGTAAATTTGGCGGGCAGAGCAAGCATCGTATTCATCTGCAGATGGCCTTTCTCTCTCTTTTGGCATTGATAACTGTCAGTTAGTTCCCCTCCACCCGACAAGAACCTGTATTTGGCAGAATAGATATGTCAGCACGCTTGTAAAGTACATTTTTTTCACTGTGAGAGGCCTTGCAAAGTGAGTCCTTAGCTTTCTTCCACTGGCTTCGAAGTGTCTCCTCCTGGGAACATGCATGATTCCCTTTAGACTGTGTTGTGATGAGGTGTGATGTTACGGAAAGATTTCGTTCCTGAGGTCAGATGGCTCCTAGGCTGAGTCCTGACTCCACCCTTTCATAGTAGTGAGACCTTGGGAAAGATACTTAGCTCCAAATCTTGACTTCCCTACTGATAATATGGGAACACTGGGGATCACACAAGAAAAGGTATGTGAAGGGGCCTCCCATGTGAGATGGTCTGGATGCCTCCTGGAAGAGACAACTTTATCTTTAGGAAGTTGAGGAGATTTGGCTGCCAGTTGTTGCCTGAGAAGGGTAAAGACTTTAACTTCAGGTAAACCCCACAGTCATCGCTTTGGTACACATGTATTTGTGTACCAAAAATAATAAATAACAAATAATAATAAAAAATTTTAATAAAAACAATTTTAAGATAAAAAATGTTTAAAAATAATCATTTAAAAAATAATATATTTAATAGATATTTTTTATTTTTAAAATAAAAAATTTTAATAAAAAATAATTTTTCTCTTGCTGTTGTTCATGTTATGTTCCTCAGTGGCATCATGGGGAGAGTGGCTACCGTCTAGGGGAACAGCAGGGCACAGTGTGGGGAAGTGTGGCTCAGAGGGTCCTGGTCCTTCCCCCAGCTGCCATTTACCAACCATCTGAGACATCGGGCATGGTATTTAACTTTGGTTTACTCATCTGGAAAGTAATAGGAACACTTATGTGTCATGGGGTGACTAGAGGATTGATGGGATGGTGCTTGGGGAGCACTTACTGTACAGGGCCTGGCATATGGCAGGTGTTGCTTATTGAGTTGGCATAATTTCTGAAATCCTTGTTTTGAGGGTATTTCTACATTATTAATGATAAGCAATAGATGCTTACAGGAACCTCCCCTAGGAGGTGATAATTTTCCTGTTTCCCCCTAAAACTTTTCTAATTGTCTAGGTTATGTTTCTGATTTTGGAACACAGGCCTTCCTTAGCAGGAGGGTCACTGGTCTATGTGGTAAGTGTTGCTTATTCTCGGTTCCCTCCACTTTTTCTGGAGCTTGAAGCTTCATGATCTTGAGCCTTGATATGACTCTACAGAGGAGAGTCTGGTGGAGGGTGTGTTGCTCATCTTCGACCCTACTCGGGATAGGAGAGAGAATAGGGTTAATTTTCAAAGTGCCAAATTACCTTTGCATATATTGTTTCCTCTGCCTGGAATGGCCTCACTGCTTCTGGTAAGTCCCTAGTCATCCTTTAAGAGGCTTTTTTTTGGTCAAAGCCTTTTCCAGCCACCCTCAGTAAGTTCCATCACTCCCTCATCTGTGCACCCCCTCTATTTAAACTCCTGCCATGTGTGGTCCACGTGGCTCTGCTGGCTGTCCAGCTTTATCTCTGACCCCCTCAGCTGCTGAATTCTATGTCCCCGTGTTACTGTGTCCTCTTAGTTTCACAGGTGTGCTAGGCCTTCCCTTCCCTCTGAGCTTCCATATCTAGTCCTTCCATGTGTAACACTGGCACCCTCCTCTGACCCCAATTTCCTTGGCCCCCCCAGCCCCATGTGGTAAACTGCTGCCCATCCTCAAAAAAGCCAGTTAAACATCCTTCTCCTGGTTAGAAGTCCCTGTGCTCCCAAGCCTAGAGTCTCGTTATAGGCCTCCGTGAAGCCTTCTCACAGACCCCATCACACTTTGTGTTTTATATCCATCTCCCCAGCTAAACTGTAAGTATCTTGTGGTGAAGAGGCTGTGTATCTTGCTCCCTATTGCATCCCTGAATCTAGTACAGGCCTGTAGTAGCTGTTCATCATATTCAAAACCAAAATCGATTTTCATGCTGTCTTTCCCCAAGATTGCTAGCCCCTTATCTGTGTTATCATTGAGTCCAGTGGTTAGTACAGTGCCCAGGGCTTCTCATCAGGGCCAACTTATAGCATGAACTCCTAGGCCCTGTCACAACATGCTCCGAAGTTACTTTTTCTTGAGCAATCAAATTTCTCTTTTTAGCATCAGAGAAGCAAGAAGCTGGAAGGAGTCCCAGAGCCCTGGCTCCTTTCAGAAGGCTTCAGCTCCCTTCTCCTCCCTGGCGGGTGGTCCGGCACGCCTTCCCTTCCTCCTCTGTTCACTTCCACTTATCCCCACTCCCTACCCCCTACCCAGTCAAGCTGTTATTGGCAATTAATGTAATGTTTCTGGGCTTTTCTTCAGGCTGAGACTCACTCTCGTTGTGCTTAAGATCATGAATCAGTTTTGTCCACGCTTGGGCCTGCCAATGTCAGTAAATGATCTTCTAAATCTGGTCATTGCAAACATGACTCTATCCTTTTCATTTGATCAATATGTTGAGCAACCAGGTCAATGGGAGTCACCCCATGGATTCCAGGCCCATTTATTAAAAATGTGGAACAATTTAAGTTCTTGCTGCTTCGACTGAAAAGTTGTAGAGCACATGTTGTTTCCAGCAGGCTCCAGGGCTGGAAGGTCAAGTTTCAGATGCGATTAATTCAGTGTAAAGGTGAGCCTGCCAGACTTGGAAGAAAGAAAAACTGACAGCTGATTTATGATGTGGCTTTTAAACAAATCACCCTTAAAACCCAGCTCGTTTCATTATGGCAGAGGTTCAATTTGTACTGAAGTGTCATCCTTGGACACGGAGTGCTGTCCCTATAGTCAGCAGCTGGAAGAGAGAAATGGAATTGCAGCCATTCCAGAAACCCTCTCCACAATGCTTGGCAAAAGAAATACTGGTGCCTTCAGGTCCCTCTCATATCTACTTAATGACAAAATGTACCATTGGCTGCTGGTCATGTGTGTGACTGTACAAAAATAGCTCTGTGAGTCCCCATTCTTGGGGCCAAGGGTGACTGCATATGTAGAAACACCTACTCACAAACTGCCCTTTGCTTCTGTGGCCTGGATGGGTTTCTGGAGGTGAATGAGATTAAGAATAGTGACAGGTATGGAGATGGTGCTGCTCTATGCTTTTGGGAAATGACACCGGCCTGGAAATGTTGACGGTCCCTTTTTCTAATTAGCATGCTTCAGTTTACTGTGTGCTGTGCAGGAAAAAGAAAGCACACGTCAGTGCTGAGGAAAGGAGAGTGTGACTAAAGCCTTCTCTTAGGTTTTGGGGAGGGCCTGACTTCCAGGTATTTCGGTCCTTAATGACAGACTGCTTTTCTGTTCTAAATATGAAATGGAACATTTCGCCACCATCCCGGCACACTGGGGCCTGAGGTGGACCTCCCGCCTGCCTTCTCCCAGTACGGCAGTGTGAGGAGTGGCCCTCAGACAGAGACTCGGTTCACTTTCATAGGTTTGGTCTTCCCATCTCTGTCCCAATAACAATGACTCAGCGGCAGAAAAAGTGGAGTCATTTCTGAATCCCAGACACACTGCTGCATGGGCTCCTAGTTAGTGGCCAGTCCAGGCAGCAGCTGGCGGACGGTGAGGGAGCCATCTGTGTGGCTAACGTGGGAGGGCGATGCTGAGAGCCAGGGGCTCTGAAAAGCCATGGTGACAGGGGAAGAAAACCTCTCTGTGAGGGGCGCGTGCACACGCCCATGTAGGTTTTTGGCCAAATAATCCTGGGTTTCCAGGTTGTACTCTGCTCTCTGCTTGGCTTCATGTAGACATGTAACTGCAGATTGCTCCTAGGATGGGCAGCCCTTACTCTGGGTGTCTGCAGACAAAATGCCTGTTAGCATCTGGAGCCCTGAGCCAGAGAAGCCAACATCTCTTGGCTGGGCAAGTGGCTTCCTGGACTGTGGAGCTGCAGTCCATAAAAGGAGAATTTGTGAACAAACAAGAAAACCTGTCTCTTTTCTGCAATGTTAAAAAATACATTTTCAACATGACGTCTTCACTGCTGCTGTTTTCTGGTAGTCAAATTTAGTAAATATACTATAGTTCCATTTACAATATATAGTATATATACTATATACCATAGTATATAGCTATAGTATACAAACATAGTATATAGTATATAACTATAATATACAACTATACTGTAGTTCCCCACTGAGTCTGCAGTGGGGTCACCTACCATCCCCCCACCCCGACCGCCCCCAGTAGGCTGTTTGTACTTCTCATCTTGCACATATCACATAAAACGCAGAGCTTGGGGACATTTACATTTGTCTATGTCCTCAGTATGGCTTGATGAAGACAGTTTGAGCTTTAGAGCCAGACAGACTGAAATTTGAATCAAAATCCAACTTTTCAGTGGCCGTGTGAGCTTGAGAAGTCTAGTCAAATTTTCCTAGTCTGGCTTTCCTTCTCTGTAAGATAGAGCCACTCTTATTTCAGGATGATAGTGAAGATTAAGTGGGGCAATGTATATACTGTAATTCTGCTGTAATTCTACCCTGGCAGAGGGTAGGCCTCACACTCCATGTTAGTACCCATCTCTCTCTCCACCTGCAACTAGATGGTCATTCCTTAAAGGCAACATGGTATCGTATGTGTTTGTGTATCTCTCTTCTTGCCCAAAACTTAATCCATTGCCTTATATCTAGTAGACATTCAAATAATGAAGGAACTCATTTTATTTTAACGTCAAAGTGGAGTGAGAAGTGAACCAAAGGTCAGGTGAAAGAAATGTCTAATTGGACTAAAGCCTCCCTACTTGAAGTGAGGGTCAAAGATCAGCAGCATCAGCATCACCGGAGAACTAATTAAAAATGCAGAATCTCAGGCCCCACCCCCCAGCTACTGAACCAGAATCTGCATTGTAACCAGAGGGCCAGGTGATCCATGTGCATGCTGACGTTTGAGAAGCCCTGGCCTAGAATATTGTGTCAATAACCAGGTACTATATAAATAAATGAAGGAGTAAGATTAGGAGGCTAGCAAAATAACTTATTAGAACTCTACCGGTTTTATTTAAAAGGAAAAAAAATCTATTAAATTGAAATACAATACTAAGAATTTCTAGACCAATGGCAATTTTATTTCAATTCTAACAGACGTTGTCTTTGGCTATGATTCTACAGCTGCAAACGTGGACTCTCTGACTTGTGTTTCCCTCTCCCTCTCTGAGCCCCTGTGAGCTTTTCCCTTGTGTTGCCTTCTGCAGAAGGCCATCTCCACTCACTAGGTCTGGGAGCTACTTGGGGTCTCCCCAATGAGCCTGTGAGCCAGGATGCTCTCAGTTACTGCAACGGCCTGCAAGTGCCTAGTGGGAATCATGCTCTGCTTTCCACAGAACGCGTATTGTTCTTGTTTGGATTATTGCCCTAAATTCAAGCTCATTCAAAAGTGCCTTTGAGAACTTGGCTCTCTCTTGCATCTGCCCTTCAGAGTTGTGTGTACCTGGAGGGCAGCCTGGGGACCACTGCTTCCAGGAAGACGAAGCATCCCTTTGTGTCTGTCTGTCTTCCTTCTGGGTGGGGGTGCGTAGCATTTCCTGCCCTCTTCCTTTGGATTTATGTTTGGCAAATCATCTCATCAAGTCATCTGCTTGAGCTGTAAACTCTGTGGCTGCCTATAAAACCTGTTTTCCAATGGTGGTAGAAACAAAGCTATGAGCACCTGTGGATTCTATCTCTAAAATATCTCCCAAATGCCTCTGCTCTCTGCCTTGACCACCACCACCACTTCTCTGGGCCAGCACCTTCTCCTGCCTGGATGACAGCAATACCCTCCTGGCTACACCCCTGCAAGCTGTTCTCCCCACAGTGAGTCAGAGATCTTTTCTTAAACATAAATTGGGGTGACTTTTTCCTGCAGAAATCCCCCAGTGTCTCTGTACTCCCCTTAGAATGAGATCCAAACTCTTTCTGGTGGCCTCCAGAGGCTTCTGTGACCAGGCATGCCTGGCTCTGGGGCCCAGTCACCTCTTCCCTGTCTAGTGTGCTCCTCTTCCAGAAGGATTTGCTGCTCTTAACAGCATCTCACACCCACTCAGCTCTTTCCTGCCTCACCTGAGACATTCCTTCCACAGACAGGCCTTCCTATCACCCAGTCGTCACTCCTCAGCTCCTTCCTTCATTCAGCCATCACTTTTCTAGCTGTTTTATTCATTCATTGGCTTTCTCCTTGTCCATCTCCCCTACTAGACTATAAGTTCCATGAAGCCGGGGAGGTACCTGCTGATTCAACAATGCCTGGAATGGGGCCTGGCACATACTAGGTACTCAATAAACACCGGCTGCATTGAATGCATGAGCCTATTGTGTGCTAAGTGTTTTCTTCTGAAATTCGTTTTTCCGTATTGATTTTCTTCACTCCTCTGGGTGCCCTCCATCAGGTGGATGGACTTCCTTCATGAGGACTTCCTAACCCACTGTAGCCTGGAATCATCTTCTGTCTTAGGATCTGTTGTCGTCCTATTCACCAACAAATCTCTCACTTCACTGAAACAGCTTCCTGCTCCTCCTCCGTACACCCACGGTCACATGTACACACACCTGTTCGTTCTGTGTTGGCGGGATGTTTTTATTCTTAGGGGGTGGTAGGGAACAGTGGTTAAGTACCCAGGCTCTGGAGCCAGACTGCCTGGGTTCAAATCTTGGCTCTGTCTATTACTTGTTGGACAGGTGATTTAACCTCTCTTTGCCTCAGTTTTCCCATCTGTAAAGCAGGGGCAATGCTAGAACCTTCCTCACGTGGTTGTTGTGAGAATTAAGTGGATTAAAACATATCAAATATATAGAAGAGTTCTGGGCACATCTAGAGCAATATAGAAGTACTGGATATTATTGTCATTTAAATGAGGAAGAAATTATTTTGCACTGTGATATTCTCATGGAGATGGGTTTTCAATCTAGATTTCTCCTAGACTGCAGGCCTTTCTACCTTCATCACGGCTGCTAAAGGATTCCTTTGGAACACATTTCCGCTGGCATCTCTTAGGGCTTAGTCTGGTCAACAGAGGAAGGAGAACTTAGGCATGAGCAAAAACTTGATGCCATTTAGCAACTTGGGTCACTCTACTGACCCCTGACTGCCAGCTGGAAACAGGAGGCCAGGATTGGCTGTGGTTCCCTGGATAGACTGACAGGCAGAGGGGGGATCGCCTCAGCAAGTGATGCTACGAAGGTGTCTGCCCACACATCTGCTTCATTCTCAGTGGCAGTGGGGAGCTGGCCTTCTCTTTCCTGGAACCTTCCCTCCCTCTATCTGTCCTTCAGTCTGCTGAAGTCTTGATGGCCTTGCTGTTATTTTGGGATTAAATCTTTTGGGATTTGTCTTAGTTTAGTGGCACCTCTCTTGATCTCTCCCACCACATTTTTCTTCCCCTCCTCACCCCCTCTAACAGCTGAAATGTCTCAGCCCCTGGAGCTGACTCATGGTGACCCCTGCCCTTCCTAAGACAAGAGTCAGTGGGGGCACAGGTTAAATACACTGTTTACCAGGTTTTTTTCCTGGAAATTCTAGAGGCCTGGATCAAACTCTGGGAATCCATACCTTTAAGTGCTCCTGGTGACTCTTATCTTCAGGGAAGCTTGGAAGTCACTGCCTAGGACTTGCTCATGTTTTTCATTCTCCACAAATTCTCATGGTTTCCTCCAGCCCAGAATGTGTCTCATGCCTTTGACAACGGACAGATCTTGTTTTGTTACCCTGTGTTGCTATCTAACTCTCAACAACCTATACCTTTTCTCTTCAAACAATAGAAACTTCTGGAGAGTAGGCATCAAGTTTTTTTCTTACGTAGTAGACCTTCCATAAATACCTGGTTGAAGCTTTACGTTTTCCTCTCATAATATTCATTTGAGGTGAACGTTGAAATTGTTTCACTTAAGCACTATCAAAAGGCCATGAAGGAAAGGGCTTAGAAATATGTAAGGTGGGCCAGGCACTGTGGCGCACACCTGTAATCTCAACATTTTGGGAGACTGAGGTGGGTGGATCGCTTGAGCCCAGGTGTTCAAGACCAGCCTTGGCAACATTGTGAAACCTGGTCTCTACCAAAAATACAAAAATTTGCCAGTCTCATAACCCAGTCTCAAAATAAATAAATAAATAAATAAATAAATAAATAAATAAATAAATAAATAATTGATCAAAATTTAGAAATAAAACAAAAAATTTTTAAAAGAAATACGTTAGGTAAAAGAGGTATGTTAATTTGTGATTTCACATGCCTTACATATTCAAGGTTTGACTAAGTAACTTAAATGAAAACATCTCTGATATCTGGAATAACTTGCTGCTGTCTAAAAGTGATGAGTCATGGACAGAGCGGGTAGGGATGTGTTACCTGAAGAACTTCTCCAATTCTTGGTTCCACCATGAATTGTATGTGTGACCTTAAGTAAGATGTGTCTGCAAACTAAGCCTCAACTTCCTCATTCTAAGAAAGTTAAATTCCGACCTCATTGGGTGCTTGAAGTCAAACAAGATACTGGGTGCAGAATCATTTTATAATCTGTACAGTGCTATACAGAGGGCAGGAATTACCCTTAGTCATCCTTACAGTTAGTTTTCCAGCTCACCTGCCTTTCTGCATTCCCTCATGGCTTTCCTATCTAAGTCATGTAACTAAATTTAAATGCTGTTCCAGGGAGCTAGGAAATCTACTTTCCAGCAAGAGCTGTAAGACCTCACATCCTAATTAACAGAGACAAGGAGGAACAGTGATTCAGAGGCAGCTCTAGGGGAGCAGCCAGCTCAGGCCTGAAAACGTCTCCTTGGATGGGTCTGCTGGGGAATGGGAACAGATCCATTCTAAGCTTTGGTTTGTTTCAGACAGGAATTTAGAAACCAGACTATGATTGGAGAAATGGTTAACATCCATGAAAATATATAAGATTTTCAGATGGCAATGCTTACAATCTCAGCAACAATAAAAAAATCATAGCAGCATTACAGTGAAAGGGGGCTGTTGTCCTCTAAATGAACTCTTAGAAAGTCAGTTTTCTGAACTGATAAAAATATATTACCAGAGGCAGTTTTCAGAGTTCTGTAAGCTTTGGCAGGGATGGGCTGGTACATGTGAGAAAAAAGCAACAGATTTAAAAAATCTGTAGAAACACTGATAGAAATAAACTTACTTCTTGTTGCAACCTACCCATGCTGTTAGAGATTTTGCCCTTAACGTCTCTCTTTTAAATTTGACTGCAGGAAATCGATTTGGAACCTGATCAATCCCATCCTTGACTCTGCCATCCTTCTCCCAGAATTATAAACATAAGATTATTGCAGCACATTTCCTGCATGTGCCTTCCATGTGGCTCTAGTCTCCACCTCACAAGTGTAGCAAGTAAACACTCCCCAAGTGTAATTCTGCAGTGTAGCCATATGCTGTGGTGTTGATGAGAAGGGCTGGAGACCAAGGGTGCAGACAGTGTATACACTGTGAGAGGTTGCACCTTAGGGAGGGAAAAGGTCTCCTGGTGGCAGAAGAGGCATCCTTCCTTCATTTCTTTGCATGTTTGGTTGGTATGTGGGAGCTACAAAGGAGGGTTGAAAATGTTTCCTTTTCTTTCTTTCTTTTTCACAAATCTATTTCAATTCATCCCATTCCTGGAAAAACCACAATCCCCCAGCACTCTCTAAGTCCTTCACTTTTGAAAAGCACACAGCTTCCCTGCTACCCCTTGCTTCTGTGGGTCTGGCTGGAACAGCAATTATTTCGGTGTAAATGAGTTTGGGGTTGAGGCTTTCATTCATGTGTTAGGGCTCCAGGGTCCTGTGGTTTGACACCATTTGAGTGCACAAACTGTTAGCTTTATACATTTTCAGCAATTTTCCTTCCTCTCCTGAATCTCATATGAAGCTCATTTCCCAAGGAACTGACCAAGGATCTCTGACCTCTTGCCTCAATTGCTTAAAGGCCACCAGTTCTTTTTCTTGACCTTTGACTCAATATTAAAAGGTGAATTGAACTTCAAAGGGCAGTAAGCCAGATGCCTTCTTTCCCCCATGAGGGGCTGGCTTCCTCTCATTTGTCTGCACTCTGTATGAATTCAGGTTGGTATCCATTTCCCCTGGGCCTCAAGCTGTTTCTACTGCTATACCCAGATGCCTGGGTATAGGCTCTAATTTGTGTGATTTGCTGGTCCTGATGCTGATATTTGACAAAGTTCCTTGATTTGTGCTGGTCTGGTATGAACATGTGCATATCTGCGTGCACGCATGTGTATGTGTGGATATGTGTGCACGTGTGCATGTGCATTGTGTACACATGTTCATGTATCCATGTGGGCACATGCATGTGTCCTCCGTCAGCACCAGCAGCCCACTCTAGACCTGTGCTGTCCAATACGTGTGGCTATCAAACACTTGAAATGTGGCTGGTCCTTATTGAGATGTGCTGTGACTATGAAACACACACCAGATTTTAAAGACTTAATATGAAAAATAGAAATGTGATATATCTCAATAAGTTTTTATGTTGATTGCATGTTAACATGATAGTATTTTGGATGTATTGGGTTAAACAAAATATATTATCAATATTAATTTCACTTATTTCTTTCACTTTTGAAAATGTGGCTACTGGAGAATGCAAAATCACTTATATGGCCTGTATTATATTTGCACTGGACACTGTTGATCTAGATTGCCAGTTGAGGCCCTAAGTCACGTTGTTGCTGAGTCATAGGCTTTGACCTCACTTGCTCTGGTGTCCTGCCACCTTCAAGTTATGCAGCATGTGAGTAGCTGAGCTTCCATAAATCACGTTTCATAACTTGGAGCTGCAGAGGACATTTTGTATGTGTCTTTATGATCCCACCTCATGTTTCCTCTGGCGTCCCTCTACCCTGACCAGGTTGGTCTCCTGTGCATGTGCTCATGTACAGAATGAGAGACTAGTGCCCATGGGTTTGGGGGCCAGAAGGAGGCTGCTGGTGACTCATACCCGCTTGGTGGCCCATACTATACCATAGGTGTTGATATGGTTTGTCTGTGTCCCCACCCAAATCTCATCTTGAATTGTAGTTCCTGTAATCCCCATATGCTGTGGGAGGGACCCAGTGGGAGGTAATTTAATCATGGGGGCAGTTTCCCCCTTGCTGTTCTCATGATAGTGAGTTCTCACAAGATCTGATGATTTTATAAGCGTCTGGCATTTCCCTGCTGCCACTTATTCTCTCTTCTGCCGCCCTGTGAAGAGGTGCCTTCCACCATGATTGTAAATTTCCCGAGGCCTCCACATGCAAGTCAATTAAACCTCTTTTCTTATAAATTACATTGGGTGTTTCTTCATAACAATGTGAGAACAGACTAATACAGGTGTATTTGTCCTGCAGAGTACCCATTCGCTTCTCACAATGTCTGGGTTGGACCACTTCTCTTTGATATTGACGTACTTAGAAAGTGATTTAAGGGCTTTAAAGATTATCTAGTCTTATCTTTTCATTTTACAAAAAAGGGTGCTAAGACCCAGGAGTACAGTGTTAGAGGGAGATGATTGTAAGCTTGGACTTTGACAGAGGTGGCTTCAAGTTCAAATCATAGCCTTGCTACTTCTTTGCCAGTCTCCAGCACAGCACTCCCCAATCTGTACTGCAATGATCTGCTTAATCATCTGTGTCCCTCTGAGTACTGTAGACTCCTTGAGGACCAGGTCTGTCTCTTACACATTATCATAGCTCTTTTGTTTTTTCAACAGTGTGTTAAAGATGTGCCATATGCCAAGCCTGTTGTAGACTCTTGGGATGCATCAGGAAGAAAAACAGAGAAAGCCTATGTGCAGCTTATATTCTAGCTGTGGGAGATGGATACCATGTCGGAAGGTTGTGTGGGTTTCAGTTTACGCACAGTCCAGATCCACACGCTTACCTGGTCTTGCAGGAGCAGCCCTGGCAACAGCTTGCTCCATCCCTACAGTCCTGGGGCTGCTGGTGTCTCCTCTACCCACTGCTGCCATTCCTGCAGGCTCGGGGCCACTGTGAAGATTGCCCCGTCCCTCCTGTTGCTCACATGCAGGGCCCATATCTCCTCACTGACTGCGTGAGCTGTATACTTCTCCACTCTTACCTTCTGCCCTGGGGCTTCCTGATTGACCCTTAGGTAAGGGATTGAGTACAACCCTTGTTCTCATCACCTGGAAGTATGAGAAAACCAGCACCCACAGGGCCAACTTTGACCAATGGGAGTAAGATACTGAAGATACATTGTTTTTTCCCCTTCCCCTAGGCAGACAGTGGAGACACATTAGCCCCTTTCTGAAGATGTCCTATGGAACCCAGCCAGTAGCTTGTTACAGAGCTGTGGTCATTTGAAAACAACTCTTTTAAGTTTGCTGTTTGTTTTTCCCTCCTTATTCCTCTATTCCCTCCTTTCTGCTTCCCTGGAATTCATCCTTTTGAGCCATGTTTTCTAGAGATCCCAGCCAAGGCAGTAAGTGCTAAGTGCGGTGGAAAAAGCAAACCCTGAGCAGGCAGGCTCAGAATGGGGATCAGGAGTGCTGCGGGGGGTCTGCAGTTTTCAACAGCACTGTCAGTGTAAGCCTTGTTGAAAGGGCGATATTTGAGCAATGAATGAAGAAGCTGAGGGAGTTAGCCACTCTGGGGAAAAGGTGTTCTATCCAGTGCAAGGGCCCCAAGGCATGACTGTGGGAGAGTGGAGACTAGGAGTCTTGTAGAAGATGAGGTCAGGGAGGTGGGAGAGGGGGTCATCTGAGGTCTTCTAGGCCATTGTAAGGGTGAAATTGGAGCCTGGGTGGAGTTTTGAGCAGCTCTGGGACTTGGCATCTAGCAAGTGCATGATGCCTGGCACATAGAAGGCACTCATTCAGAGTTTGTTGATTTGAAAGAAGGCATGCCGTTGATCTTCCACAGATCTCCTGCCACCCCTTTCTTCAGGGCAGCACTTTGCAGAGGAGCCCCTCACCCTGCAGAGGGGTAGAGCGGGACTTGTACATTTCTAGCCAAGAGTTGAAAACAGATGGAAACAAGATGCCAACATTAATCCAAAAGGCATGTGGAAGAAAGATCAAATGGGAGAAGAGGATGAATGTGTTTTCAGCAGAGCTGTGTGCTTCCTATAGAACCCGATTGTGGGAAGCCAGCTGAGCTAGTCTTGTGCCTCTTGGCAGAAAATGGGTTTTGCCTGGAGCCTTAAGATTGGAAATGAGGAGTGGGCTCCCTGCTAAGAGCCAGACCAGTTCTGTAAGCTTTGACTTGTTGGGGATGCACACAACAAAGTTTGCCATATTTGCTTCTGTAAAATCCCCTTGGCTGAGTCCTTTCAAGTGTAAGTTCTGTAGATCACATGCTTTTTAGGTCCTTGGTGCAGTAGCTGGCTTTTTTTCCTGTCACAAAGGCCAGCCGAGAGCAGGAGGAGCCTCAGGGATAAGAACCCACAACATAATCCTTATTTTCCTGAAGGGCTCTTCTCCTTGGCCTCTTTCTTTCATACACACCTTTAAAAGATTATGAGTGTAAGAGGAGAAAGAGTCTGTGGTGCTGTCTGGGAATGCTTGGAGTATAGGTAAGGGAACAGGACAGTGGAAACATCCCAAACATTTTCTCTCATACGGGGGGATATTTGCTTCCAAAAAGCAGAAAACAGGGGAAGTGTAATTACATGAATCCTTCTATTTTAGGAGCAGTGGCTTGAGTGGAGGGAGGGATTTATAGGCCAGTGGTTTCAGAGACTGAATTTGACATGATATTGATTATTTATTTTAACGAAATCCAGAGACTTGTACTTAAGCCAAGGAAAACAATTGGACTCTTTTTCAAGAATCAAGTTCGTCTTCCCAATGATCTTATTTTGATGCACAACTACCCCTTGGTTATGTTGTTAGAAGAAAAGACAAAACTCAAGGATTTTCAGATATTTTCCAAACAAGGTCACATAAATCTTTGGAAACTAGAAAAGATCATTTAGTATCCCGTGAGGGAAGAGATAGAGATTTGTGAGGGTAAACAAATACTGTGTTTCTGTGGAAGGTCTGAGAATCTCACAAGTAAGAGCAGCCAGTTGACAAGAGCAGGTCCTAAGCATTTTAAGAGGTTCCGTCCATTTCCCAGATGGACAACTGAGGCCTATGGCGAACTGAGAGGTCTAGATGCTCGTGGCCTGGCCCAGGTGTCACCTGGACTACTTTTAGTAGCCAGAAGAGCATATGATAGCCTGGACATGTATTTCTGTTTATTTTTTGTTTTGTTTTGTTTTGTTTTGAGATGGAGTCTCACTTTGTCATCCAGGCTGGAGTGCAATGGCGAGATCTTGGCTCACTGCAACCTCTGCCTCCCAGGTTCAAGTGATTCTCCTGCCTCAGTCTCCCAAGTAGCTGGGATTATAGGTGCCCGCCACTAAAATTTTTCTACTAAAGTTTTTGTATTTTTAGTAGAGATGGGGTTTCACCATGTTGGCCAGGCTAATCTCCAACTCCTGACCTTAAGTGATCTGCCAGCCTTGGCCTCCCAAAGTGTTGGGATTACAAGCATGAGCCACCGTGCCTGGCCTGCTTTTGTTTTACTATTTAGTTTTTTTTTTTTTTTTTTTTTTTTTTGAGGACTTTAAACACCCTGATATAGTTTATAGAAATATAGGAAGCAGTATTTTAAAATTAATTAATATAAAAGCATGTAAAACCCCATCACTACATCCTTAATTATGGGGGAAAGGATGGTACAATCCATGACTAAACAACTTACTGTTAGAGAAGTACCTGTGAAATTCATAAAAGCATAGAGGGCAGTTCTTGTCTTCAAGTTCAGTCCAATATTCCATCCCATACAGATTCCACAGGAGTGTAGGAATGTAGAGAGTAGCTCCTCTATGCCAGCTGACCCATCCTGGCTCCCCATCTGTCATGAGATCCTTTTTCTAGGGCAGGGATGGCAAACCACACTCTGCACACTAAATCTAGCCTGCTGCCTATTTTTGTATATGATCTAAGAATAACTTTTACATTTTTAAATAGTTTTTAAAAATGTAAAAAGAATTGTATTTTGCAATGTGAACATTTTATGAAATTAAAATCTCAGTGTCCATAAATAAAGTTTTACTGAAAGAGGGATGCTCATTTCTTTATGTGTTATGTGTGACTGCTTTTCTTCACAATGGTAGAGCTGTGTAGCTGAGGCAGAGTGAATTCACACGAAGCCCTTTACAGAAGAAGTATGCTGTCCCCTGCTCTAACCCTTGGGGAACCCCTATGATATCCGGGTTGTAAGGAAATCTCTCGTTTTTTGACAGTCTTTCTCCCTCTCCAGGGGTCCACCCTCCCCAATTGTGCTCCTTCTTCTAGGCACACTTCTCAGCCAGTCACTCCTGACAGCCCGTGAATGACAGGGAGTGGGGCTGGAGGCCAGGATGAGAAAGGAGCAGAGGAAAGGGGCTCTATCCTTGTCTGGTCACAGCCTGAAGTCACCATAAGACCACCAGCCCTTCCATGCCACTGGGGGCCACTCTGTCATATCTTTTCTGGATTTATAATCTAGAAGAATTTTTGAATCTTTCTCTACCTTGAGCTTACTTTAGTCTCTCTTTATGCCTAGCCTCAGGAAGGGAGGGGATTTAGGGGAGAAAATATAATTTATCCTGCCGCAAATGCTTTCCCTATGATGGGGATGAGAATTCACAATGTAGAAGGCATGTTGAAGATCACATACTCTTACCGCCAACTGACCTACTTCTTCTGTAAACACCACCTAAATAATGCCGCTTCTTTGGCTTTGTCAATTCTGTTTCCTTGCCTGAGATCTGCCTCTCTTCTCCACCTAGGTCCCGTTCTTCTTTAAAGGGCTACTCATGTCCCACCTCCTCCATGAAGTTTTCCCAGACTGTGTCTGTGACAAAGCCTCTCCCAACGTTTAAGTATTTCCTTTCTACTTCTCACTGGGCTCTTGGGATAATTAAAGACAGTCCTGCCAGTTGATTTCCATCCTTCTAGTCTCCATCCCTATGATCACTGTCCCAATCCAAACGCATTTTCCTTCTGAACCCTTGAAGGTAACCCCTAACTGCAGCCAGGCTTGTCCCGGGCAAGTCTTCCCTCCAGAGGGAACCTGGAATCCCACAGGGCTGCAGAGGCTTTATCTGAAATGTCACTCTGGCTACCTTAATGCCTCTCTCCTCAGTTTCAAATCCTCTGTTGCTCTCTGGATACGGTGTACAGAACCTCATATGAGTTGGTTCCCACCCACCTCTCCAACCTTATTCCCTGCTTCAAATTCTATGCTCTGGCAAGACTGCACTGCTTGTGGTTCTCTAAAATGCTGTTGCATGTGTTTTCCTCTCGCCTGGGATCTTGACTACATTCCACCCTGTCCCTTTTTCCTAACTAACTCCCACTTATACACTAAGGTTCAGCTCAGGGCCAACCCCCTTCGAAAATCTTTCCTAGACTTCCCCTCTTCCCATACCAGATTGGATGAGGTGTTTATCAATCTGTGTTCCCATATGTCCAAGGCTACGATCGCCACACTATATTGTATTAGTCTGTTTCGATTATTGCTTCTCCCTCACTGAAGTATAGTAAGGACTGTGTCCTATTTGTCTTCATACAGCTAGTTCTTCTTTTAGTCTCTGACTTAGAGGAGGTGCTAAGTGTTTATTGAGTAGATAAAAAGATTGATAACAAATTCTTTTAAGACAAGGTAGTGTTTCATGCATTTTTACATCCTTAAGACTTGGCTCAATACCTGTTTTTGCTGTGGATAAGGACGATTCCAGATTACTGTTCCTTGTTTTAAAGATGCCGCTGCAGACTCCTGGCCAAACCTGTGGCTCACAGCAGGCCTAGCAATGCCTGTCTGTTCTCCAACACACTTCTTGGTTCACACTATGTAATGGTGACAAAATTAATTACAGACTGAGTGGTTGCTCTGTGTGCACTAGGTGTTTAACATATAATCTCTAATTCTAAACACAATCCTGTAAGGTTAACATTATTCTCTGCAGAGAAACTGAGACAGAGGGAAGTTAAATAAGTTTTCCAAGAGCATACAACAAGTCATTGGCAAAAGTGGGATGTGAATCCAGGCTTGTCTGTCTATGAAAGCCTTAACATTTCTGTTATCCCTTTTCCTATCTATAGTTTATATTTTAGCTACATAAATGAAACTGTAAAGTAATGGTTTATAGTTTAGAAAAAGAAGGAAAGAAAAAAGGGGAAGTTTGGCCATGATCCTGCCACCTGAAAAAAATCCAGCTGTTTTAATTTGCCCATGTTTTCATCCTGTGTGTGTCCACATGTTTATTAAGTGAATATGGTAGACATGCCATTTGTATTTTGCTATATTTCTCTCTCTCTCTCTTTTTTAACCAAACGTTACATCAGAAGCATATTCCAATGTCTGGTCATAGTCTTTGTGATTGTAATTTTAACGACTTGCACTTCAGTTTTGATCTTGACCTTAATAAGACTCTCCCAACTCCAGTGGCTCCCCTGTCCCTTCTCCTTTCCAGTCACTGCTCTGTAAGTGCATTTGGCTTTTATTGGAGGCAGCTGTGAAGAGCGTGCTGAACTCGTTGCCAGAAAAGTTGGACTGAGTCCCAGATCTGACAGTTACTAGTTGTGTGACCTTGGGCGAGTCAGGTTCATTCAATGTCAAGCTCCTCCCTTGGTCTGTGAGCACCTTTAAGGCAGGGATTATTTTATTTCTCCTTTGTAGGCTTTGTTTCTGGCACGGAGTATGAGATCAATACATGCTTGATAAAGTCTCTCAAATTCCTCATCTGTAAAATGGGACAATTAAGCATATTCCATAAAGATATGGTAATTAAGTGAGGCTTTATATACACACACATACATGTACACAAACATACATTCTCTGCAGTTGTAAATCATAATATAAATATAAGTTGGTATAGCTATTATCATTGCTGGGTTTATACAATTCACATAAAAGTCCATTCAATTATCTGGAAGAGCGGCAAACTTCCTGACTGAAAGCTTCATCTTTCAACCAGATGTTTGGTATGCTGTAGGCACAATAGACCATAGACTTAAAGGAGTCAGTGCTTATGCTGACTTGTTTGTACTGCTTTGACATGATGTTGTCTGCCTTGACAATAGAGATTGCATATGTTTAACTTACTGGGTACAACACCATGCTCAGCCAGGACCTAAATAAGTGCACTTTAGCATGATTAAAGTGAGAGATGTGGAACGTTTTTTAAAAGTTCAGGTCCAAGTGACAGAGTAGTTTGCAAGAACTCATTGTAGTTGGTGCAGTTATTTGCTGGGGGGCATACTAGGATTAGTTGGGTTTATGCACGAGGAAACAGTCCAATAGTGTGGGAGCAGTTTTCCATTTTTTCCAGGTATAAAGACAATGGCCCTACAGAAACAAAAGGAAATAGTCCAGAGACTTGTGAAATAATTCTTATCTCATCTGTTCTTGTGATAATAATAATTCTTTTTCACAAAGTAAGTCCTAAGAGCCAAAGTTTTCCATCATCTACATAATATCAACATTGTAATTCTCAGTATTAACAAAGATTAAGTCGTTTTCAAGGTTGGTTGACTCAAAAAACCCCAGAAATATGCTGGCACTGGGAAATAAATAGTTTTAAAAATTTTAACATTTTATTTAGAGTGTAGTATTGTTATCTGCAGGAAGGTTAATACAATGCAAGCTACTCTATCATTACTAAAAAGCACACTTTTTCATACTGCTTTTAAACCACATTAATCAAATTAAACAATATTTTAAAAGTACACACCTGAAAAAATGACCACAAACAATATGTGTGATGACTGACAAACTAGAAAATCTGGAGGAAATTGATAAATTCTTGTAAGCATATAATCCCCCTACTCTGAATCAGGAAAAAATAGAAATCATGAAGAAATCAATAACAGGTAGTGAGATTGGATCAGTAACGAAAAGTCTGCCAAGAACAACAAAAAGCCTAGGACCAGACAGATTTACAGCTGAATTCTACCAGATATTTTAAAAATAATTGGTACCAAAAGATTGAGAAGGAGGGAATCTTCCCTAATTCTTTTTACACAGCCAGTATGACCTGGATACCAAAGCCAGGAAAGGACATAACAACAACAACAACAACAACAACAGCTACAACAAAACAAAAAACTACAGACCAATATCCCTGATGAACACAGATGCAAAACTTCTCAACAAAATACTAACAAATCAAATCCAAGAGAATATAAAAAAAATTCACTATAATCAAGTAGGTTTCATCCCAGGGATCAGAGAAGGTTCAACATACACAAGTCCATAAATATGATACAGCACATAAACAGGATTAAAAACAAAAACCATATGATCATCTCAATAGATGCAGAAAAAGCACTGGATAAAATCCAGCATCCCTTTATGATAAAAACCCTCAACAAACTAGGCATAGAAGGAACATACCTCAAAATAATGAAACCATATATGACAAGTTCACAACCAACATCATACTGAGTGGGGAAAAGCTGAAAGCATTCCCCTAAGAACTGGAACTGGACAAAGATGACCACTTTCACCACTTCTGTTCAACATAGTACTGAAAGTCCTAGCCAGAGCAATTGGGCAAGAGAAAGAAATGCAATGTACCCATATGAGAAAAGAGGAAATCAAACTATTTCTGTTTGCCCATGATATGACCTTGTATCTAGAAAACTCTAAAGACTCCTCCAAAAGACTACTAGATTTGATAAATGAATTCAGTAAAGTCTCAGCCTACAAAATCAGTGTACACAAATCAGTAGTGCTGTTATATACCAACAATGACTGAGTTGAGAATCAAATCAAGAACTCAATCTCTTTTACAAGGGCTATAAAATTAAAATAGAATACTTAGGAATATACTTAACCAAGGAGATGAAAGAGCTCTACAAGGAGAACTACAAAGCAGTGCTGAAAAAAATCATAGGTAATACGAACAAATGGAAATACATCCCATGTTCATCTATGGGAAGAATTAGTGTCATAAAAATGACTATACTGCCCAAAACAATCTACAGATCAAATGCAATTTCTTTCAAAATACCAACATAGTTCTTCACAAAATTAGAAAAAAAAAAAATCCTAAAATTCATATGCGACCAAAAAAGAGCCTGAATAGCCAAACCAATCCTAAGCAAGCAAAATGAATCTGGAGGCATCACATTACTTGACTTCAAATTATATAAGGCTATAGTAACCAAACCAACGTGGTACTGGTAAAAAAGTAGATACATAGACAAATGGAGTAGAATAGAGAACCCAGAAATAAAGCCAAACACAACCAACTGATCTCCAACAAAGCATACAAAAACACAAACCAGGGAAAGGACACCCTTTTCAATAAATAGTGCTGGGAAATTTGGATAGCCACATGAAACTGGATCCCTATCTTTCACCATATATAAAAATTAGTTCAAGTTGAATTAAAGATTTAAATCTAAGACCTGAAACCATAAAAATTCTAGAAGAAAACCTAGGAAAAATTTTTCTGGATATTGTCCTAGGCAAAGAATTTTATGATGAAGACCTCCAAAGCAAATGCAACAAAAACAAAAGTAGACAATCATGACTTAATTAAATTAAAAAGCTTCTTCACAGAAAAAAAATAAGTATCAGAGTAAACAGCCAACAGAATGGGAGAAAATATTCACAAACTATACATCCAACAAAGGAATAATATCCTGAATCTACAAGGAAATCAAACAATCAGCAAGAAAAATAACAAACAATCCCATTAAAAATTGGGTAAATGACATAAATAGACATTTCTTAAAAGAAGATATACAGAAGCCATATGAAAAAAATGCTCAACACCATGAATCATCAGAGAAATACATTAAAACCACAATGAGAGACCACCGTACTGCAGCCAGAATGGCCATTGATAAAAAGTCAAAAAATAATAGATATTGGGTGGATATGGTAAAAAGTGAACCTTTACATGCTGATGGTGGGAATGTAAATTAGTGCAACCTCTATGAAAAATAGTATGAAAATTTCTCAAAAGACTAAAAGTATATCTACAATTTGATCCAGCAATCCCACTACTGGGTATCTACTTAAAGCAAAATAAATCATTATATCAAAAAGACACCTGCATGCATATGTTTATTATGGTGCAATTCACAATTGCAAAGGTATGAAATCAACCTAAGTGCCCATCAATTGGAAAGTGGATAAGGAAAATGTGGCATAAATATTTCATGGAGTACTACTCAGCCATAAAAAAGAATGAAATAAAGTCCTTTGCAGCAACTTGGGTGGAATTGGAGGCCATTACTCTAAGTAAGGTAACTCAGGAATGGAAAACCCAAATACTGTATGTTCTCACTTATAAGTGGGAGCTAAGCTATGGGTATGCAAAGGCAGACAGACTGGTATAATGGACACTGGAAACTCAGAGAGGGGCGAGCAGGAAGGGGGTGAGGGATTTGAAAAAAACTACCTATTGGGGTACAATATACACTGTACTACATGTGATTTAACACACTAGAAAATATTTTTACTGTGTAATTTAAGGCTAATTCATTTTGCCACTTGAGCAGAAGAGATCACTTCAAAAATAACTATGATTTATCTGTATTTATTCTTTGATTCTTAAATTCAGTTTACCTGGGTATATATTCACTCTGAATTTTCATCAAATTTATTTATAAATTAATGAAATAAATACATATTTTTAATAATCAGCAAACAAAATAAGACATGTAAGGAATAGTGGAGAATAAAAGATAAAGAACTAGTAGGTTGGTGCAAAAGTAATTACGGGTTTTGCCATTGAAACCGCCATTACTTTCACACCACCTGAATAGTATCTTTAAAGTGCTGAAATTAAAACAAAACAAAACAAACAAAGCCTGTCAACCTGGAATTCTATATCCAGCAAAAATTTACTTCAAAAGTGAAAGCAAAATTAAGATGTTTTTAGAGAAACAAAAGCAGAGAGAAACCAATTCAAGCAGACGTAATTATAACTGCTAAATAACTTCTTCAGACTAGAAATTTAGACCTATATAAAAATGAAGAGAACCCAAAATTGTAAATACGTAAAAAAATATAAAACATGCTGTATTTTTCTTCTCTCATTTTCTTTAAAAGATAACTTAGTTACAGTCATGATGGAATAACAGAACTAAACTTACCCTCCCACTACAAACAACTAGAAAGCTGAACAAATACATGAAACAATGTTTTCAGCAAAGGACAACAGGCAGCATGAGCTTATAATTCCTGTAAGAATGAAAATATATGAAGTGAAAGCTATATAGCAGGCCTGTATTTCTGTTATTCTAGTAGAAGGCACATTCTAAATGAAAGTATAGGAGGAGTATCCAAAGCAGAATAAAAAATAGTCTTGTAAGGTATTATACAGAGCTCAGAGTTCAGGGAGGTTGAGATAACTGGAACTCATGGGGCAGAGTTCTGTGGAGGAGGAAGCTAAACAGGAAAAGAGATTCAGAAATCTGTATCTTAAATGTCCAATTGAGTCTTTGCTGAGTACCAAGCTGCACACGTGTAGAGTGAAATTCCACAAGGTTGGGCAAAGAAAGTCTGTGGAGCTATAAGCTGAGCAATGACTAGATCTCACACAGGACTGGGACACAATTATATTCCACCCAGCAAGAAGACAGAATTCTCTATAATCACCCAATGGCACAAAATAGAGACTCCTGGTTGGGGTTGGGGGATGTCATACTTTATTAGTAAGGTGAAAATATCTCTAGAAAAAGTGAGTTCTATTGTAGACTCACAAAAACAAAAAGGTTAAAAACAACTTCTGAAAGGATTAAGATTACTGAACATTATTTACTTTCCTGAAGAAATGAAGCATAATTCTATTGTTTAAAATGGCAACAAATTGAGGCACTCAGCAACATAAAATTCATAATATCCAGTGAGCAATTAAATATTTCTAGACATGACAAGAAGAAGAAAAATGTGACAAATAACAAGAAATCAGTCAATAGAAATGAACCTCAAAATAAAATATGATTATGGGAAAAGCAGGCAAACATGCTAAAATAGCTCTTACAAATATATTCAAGTATTTTAAGAAAACACAAACATAATGATAAGAGAAATAGTACAAAAAGAACCAATTAGTACTTTGGGAATGGGAAAATTCTAAACATTTCACAACATCTGAAATAAAAGCTTACTGGATGGGATTAACAAAAGATAAGACACAACAGGAAGAAACATGAGTGAACTTGAAAACATGCAATAGAAAATATTCACTTTGAAGCACAGAGAGAAAAAATAAAAACCAGTGCCTTAGTGATGGGTAAAATAATATCAAGTATAGTCTAATGTAAAATAAATATTAAGGTGGTATTTCAATACCAGCATATCAATAATTACATTGAAGGTAAAAGGCATAAACCATCCAAATAACAGGCAGAGATTGTGAGACTACTTAAGAATGCAAGACCTGACTATGTGCTGTTGAAAAGGAACCTACCCCAAAAATAGTTTAAAGGTAAAAGGATAGAAAAGATATGCTATTGATCACTTATACATTGCTAGTGAGAATGTAAAATTCTATCATCATTCTGGAAAGGATTATGGCAGTTTCTTGCAAAACCAAACAATCTCATAAATGTTAGTTACAAAAAAACTTGTAGCTAACATAGTGCTCAATGAAAGATAGAGTTTGCCTGCCACACCCACCCCCAATATCATAATCAAGGCAAAAATATTAATACACCTCTTTTCAATATTTTACTATAGGCTTCAAATGATACAATCTTGTATATATTATTTATTTTCTTAAAAAAATAAAGCATAGTGCTATTTTCCATTAAATTCTATAAAATCCTAAGGAATCTACAAAAAAGTTGCCCAAAGTAACGTGAGTGTAGTAAGATCACAGGATAAAAGGACAATATCGGAAAATTAATAGCAATTCCATATACTAGTAATGAAATTAGAAAATGAAGTTGAAAAACATTACCATTTATAGTAACATCAAATTTGGAATCCTTCAAGATAAATTTAACAATTATAGGCCAGACTGTACAATGCAAACTATAAGACATTGTTGAAGGAAATTAAAGAAGACCTAAGTAAAATGAGGTATAAACCAATGTTTCCAGATGAGACGACTCAATATTGTTAAAATGGCAGTTCTCCCCAAATGGTTCATAGATGCAATGCAATCCTACCAGCAATCCCAGAATGTTTTCCATTGCAAACTATACAATCTAGTTCTAATATTTTATAGAACAGCAAAGGACTGATGATACCCTAGGCTGGAGTGTTCCTCCGCCTCCCAGGTTCACACCATTCTCCTGCTTCAGCCTCCCATGTAGCTCGGACTACAGGCACCCGCCACCAAGCCTGGCTAATTTTTTTTGTATTTTTAGTAGAGACGGGGTTTCACCGTGTTAGCCAGGATGGTCTTGCCTGACCTCGTGATCCACCCGCCTTGGCCTCCCAAAGTGCTGGGATTACAGGCATGAGCCACCACACCCGGCCAATAATTTTTAAAAGAGAAAGAAATTCAGAGGATTAAACTACTTGATTTTAATACTGTGAAGCTATAGTAAACTGTGAAGTTATAGTAAACTGTGAAGCTATAGTAAACAAAACAGTGTGATATTCATGAAGGGATAGATAAATACGCTAATGAGACAAAACAGAAAATTCAGAAACAGACCCACACATTCATGGTTGATTGATTTTTACCAAAGGCATCAAGATAATTCAATGAGAATAGGATAATATTTTCAACAATGGTGTTGGAACAATTGGCTATCCATTTAAAAAAAATAAATCTCAGCATTTAACTTATTCCTTACATAAGTATTATCTTGAAATTATCTTAGATCTAAAAGTAACAGTTAAAACCATAAAACTTCTACAAGAGAACATTGAGGAAAATCTTTGCAAACTCAAGATAAGCAAAAGGTCTTGAGGCCCGCCTCAGCCTCCCAAAGTGCTGAGATTACAAGTATGAGCCACTATGCCTGGCCAGCTTTTACATTTATGAAATGAAAACTGACAGAACTAAAGGAAGACAGACAATCCATGTAATAGATGCAATTTTTAATGGTTCTCATTCCAAATTTCCCACCTTACAACTTTTCTAAAATGTATGTTACCCTGGATGAGCCATCTTGGCTTCAGAAATGTCAGGCAGTTGGGTAGAATGAAAAGGAGGAGACCTGTGTTCTGGGACTGGATCTGACCCTAAGGATCTTTGAGCAAACTTCATTTAGTCATTCAACAAATACTTATCGAGCTTCATCCGTGGGTCCCAGATTCCCTAGAAGCAGCAATCCAGAGACAATCTGTTCTCTGGGTTTATGGTTTAATGGCACACACAGGTGAGTACCTCTCTGAGACTCTGATTTTCTGTTTCTGAAATGTGGGCCACAGCAACAATATGGAAATATCATAAATGGCCAGCCACATATGGATGCACAACTACACTGTGGTATAATCGTGATAATCTATATAGCAGTGAAATGGATCAACTGGAACTACATTTTTCAATGTGAATAAATAAATAAAGTGAACCAGAGAATGATACATTAGTAGATTATTCATATAAGGTTTTCAAATGTGCAAAACAATAATGGGCTATAGGCACGTATCTACAGTAAAGGCAAAAAAAAATCATGCATGGGAATAATACATCAAATGTGGAAAAAGGTCTTTGGACTTCTATGGTAAGAAAAAGAGCTCTTGAAAGTTATTAACATAACAAGTTAAAATTTGGTAGAAAGATTGAAGGATAAAATGGAAGAAATATTTCAGAAACCATAGCAAAAGAAATGAAAATTAGCAGGAAAAGATATAAAATGAGAGGAATAATCCAGGAGGTCTGGTAACTGAATAATAGGAGCTTGAAAAAGAAACCAGAGAAGACAAAGGGGAGGAAAATATCAATTAAATAAAATTTTCCAGAACTAAAGGCTATGAGTCTTCAGGGCCCACTGAGTATCTAGCACAATGGTTAAAAATAGATCCACATCCAAGCACATGCATGTGAAGTTCCAGAATATTGGTGTATTTGTCAGGATTATTAATGCCAGCTCCTGAAGCAGACAATCCTCAAAAATCTCAGCGGCTTAACAAAACCGTTTGTTTCTCATTTATGCAAAATCTAGTGCAGGAGCGTCCAATCTTTTGGCTTTCCTGGGCCACATTGGAAGAAGAAGAATGATGGTCTTGGGCCACACATAAAATCCAGTAGCACTAATGATAGCTGATGAGCTAAAAAAAAAAAAAAAAAAAAAAAAAAAAAATGCAAAAATGTCTCATACTGTTTTGAAAAAGTTTACAAATTTGTGTTGGGCCACATTCAAAGCTGTCGTGGGCTGCATGCGGCCCATGAGCTGTGAGTTGGATGGGCTTGGTCTAATATGTTTCGGGTGGCTCCACTTCACCTTGTAAACATGTCACTTGAATCATGTGTCCCTTGAAGCACCTGTGGCAGGAGAAAATAGGGTTGAAGGAGGCACATTGGCTTTTAGCTTCCTTAGCTTGGAGTTGACATCTGTCACTTCTGCTCCCAGGCCACTTGCAAGAACATGGCTCCAACCTAACTATGGGAGAGGCTGGAAAACCCAGAGGGGCACATGCAATACTTGATGTTTTGCATACCAATATGGGTTATAAAAGGAAGATCCTATACATTTTCAGAAAAAAACAAACTGTTAATACATAAAAGATCACGAAGCAAAAAGGCTTTGGATTTCTCAATAGCAACACTGGAAATGAGAAAAAATGGAGTAATGCTTTAAACATTTTCAATGTAATCAACTTATACCTGGAAGTCTATACCCAGCCAAACTATCTATCAAGGGTCAGTGCGGAGTAAACCCCTTTTCAGACATTGAAGGTCTCAACTTGCCTTCCATGTCCCTTTTCTCAGGAACTTACCACAGAATGTGTTCCATTAAGTGAGACAGAAAATCAAGCAAGAGGAAGACAAAAGATCCAGGAAGTAGGAGACCCAACACAGGAGAGAAGTGAGAATTCTCAGGATGATGGTTAAGGGAGATCCTGTGATGAGAGCTGTGCACCTGGAGGAGGAAAAAAAAAAAAAAAAAATCAGAGAGTAGCAGGTGAGAAAACTCCAGGACAGGCGTCCTCTAGAAGATATAGTTAACAGATTACCTGGAGTATCTTAATATGTTGAGAGAAAATGCAAACAATTGGTACTGAGTTTGTTGAATTAATCATAGTTAGGAAAAGAAGAAAATGGGGGAAAAGATAATTATTAAATCTAGAGAAAGCAAAAAGTTCTGCAGGGAAGGAATTAATTAGAGCTTACTGTAAAACTCAGCTGTGAGTTGCATAATAGTCATCATACGAAATATTGTTCTAATCAAAGTTGTGATCTACGTATATTCAGAGGTTGGAGGGATGGGAAGAATGTATGTGGCAGAGTGGGCAGGGGGTGGGGGGAAGGGAAGAGCCAAACTTCACCTTTTACTGTGAAAACTTAGTTGATAATTCCTAAAACTGGAGAAAAGCATAGCAAATATTTTAAGAGGTAGGAAGTAAATACCCAAAGAACCTAAAGAACCAGCAAGAGGAAATGAAAGGCGTTGACACAGGGAGAAAGAAATGCAGGGGGCAGGTAGGCTGGGGACGGCCACTTGACTTCATAAACTTTGATCTATTTGACTATTTGCTTGTATAACTTTGATAAAAAAACAGTTAAAAAAAGGCAAACCAAGTTCTAGCATGATATAGTATAATACGACTTTTATAAATTTCTCCACACTATATTTTATAGACACATACATGGATGTGTGAGTGACTGGAGAAAGACTAGAATATGCACCAAACAGAAAACAGTGTTACCTCTGGGGAGGTTAGCCTGGCATAGTGTTTAGTGGAAAATTTAGTTTTATTGTCATAAAAATGTATTCACGTGTTACTTGTTAAATTAAGCATAAATAAAAGACAAGCAATAAAAGAAAAAAATGCATTTTAGATCTGGAATCTAATGGCCTAATTAAGAAGCCATTTTTGAACTAACCCCACTTTCGCAGAGTTGACAGTGGAAGTGTCAACAGGGAGGGTCAAGCTGAGTAAAGAGGTGACCATGAGAGGAAGTAGCAGGGGGTGGCACCAAGGGAGGGCCAATGCATGGGACCTTTACTTTGTCTCACTGTACACAACTGTATGTGACTCGTCTGGTCCAAGGCCTACAAAGAGATGTGCACATTTTCAACTAGAAAGTCCTTTCAGGTGGTAGCTGATTATTACTGTCTCCATAATCCAGCCTTGAGAGAAAGCCCAGATACAGGGTGGGGGTGGACGGGGACTTGCTCAGTGTCAAGCAGTGAATTAGGTTTGGTGCTGAGTTGCCCAGGAGTTTTACCCATGCTTAGAGCTTTTTACTGCTGACCACTCAGGCAAATGGATCTGGATTTGAATTCCAGGTTCCCTACTTACTGGTCATGTAAGGTTGGCAAGTTCCTTAACTTCTCTGAGCTTTAGCGTCCTCACTTACAATGATAATAATGCATGGAACATCCTTAGTGACTATGTAATATATGCCTGGCACACAGCAAGCACTCAATATATGTTGATAACAATAAATATAATAATCAGAAAGTCGGCTAGGCACGGTGGCTCATACCTGTAATCCCAGCACTTTGGAAGACCGAGGTGGGTGGATCACCTCAGGTCAGGAATTTGAGACCAGCCTGGCCAACATGGAGGAACCCTGTCTCTACCAAAAATATAAAAATGAGCTTGTAATCCCAGCTATTCAGGAGGCTGAGGCAGGAGAATCACAGCCAAGATCGCACCACTGCACTCCAGCCTGGGTGACAGAGCAAGACTCAGTCTCAAAAAAAAAAAAAAAGAAAGAAAAAGCAAGTCGAACCCTTTACTTTCCCTTCCTCTTCCCTTTGAAATCAAATGGCATGTTCCAGATCCAAGCAGATATGCTCAGGGTTATCTGTTGTTTTGGGTTATTCATAGACATTAAACGTAGTATTAAACTTTTAAAATGTGATATATTATCAGCAAACCAAAAGTATAAATAATAATATAACAAACTCCTCTGTACCTAGTAGCTCGCACAAAAGATAAAATATTTCAGGTTCAATCGAAAACTTCTGAGTGCATCTTCCAACTCCTCTCCTCCCCAAAGATAATCATTTTTCTAAATTTGGTATCTTGTTCCCATGCTTGTTTTACTACAAAGACATGTGTCCATAATCTATTAGTAAAGACCATTGTGGTAATGGTATTATGCATTCATAACAATTGAATGAATACATGTATACAACTGAGTCATCTGTGTTGTATACAACTATTGACACATGTATACAACTGAGTCATTTGTGTTGTATACATGCTTCATCCTGATAAAGCAGATCCTCCTCAACTTCCCCATGCTTTCACCAATATCCTGTCAAAAGTACAGTCTTACTGCATGTGCAGTCCTGTGAATGGTGATTGGTCCTGACCTAATCACATGCCAGAAGGAAAAGAAAATCTTCACTTGGAATTCCTCATCTTACCTTTCTACAATGTATGTTGCCCTGGAAGAGCCTCTTTGACCTCAGGGAATGTCAAGAAGTTGGGTAAAATGAAAGGAAGAGATCTGTCATCTGACACTGAGTTTCTTTGAGGAATCTTCATTCAGTCATTCAACAAATATGTATTGAGCTTCATGTACATGCCCGAAATTCCCTAGAGGCAGCAATCCAGATGCAATCTGCTCTCTGGATTTATGATTTAATGGAGCACACCGGTGAGTACACATCTCTGAGACTCACCTCCCCTCGGCTTTGATTTGGTTCCTGGATTTCTGCCTATTCCTCATTATTCTACTTGCTGCCACAGCGAGATGCACCTTCCAGCCTAACAAACTATTTTTAAAGTCTCCAGGGGAAGCTCTCATCATTCAGACAGAAACTCCAGGGAGATTTTAGTATTCCCAACAACTTCAGGATGAGGGTTTGTACTGCCAGGCAGAGCCAGTCCTGTGACACATGAAGGCTTAATTTACCCACCCAGAATTTAGTGCCCACTGGAGCTGGCCAATTCACAGTCTTCTGTTTACAGGGTGCTCCAGCCCTGCTGGCCCCTGCTTCTACCTCAGCCTGGGGGACCCCAGTGGCTCACTGCAGGCCCTGTGCCCTCTTTATGACACACCATGCTGGGATGATGTCCTCTGTGGAAACCTCTTGAGTGCAAATGGCCCCTTTATGACAGAAGCACCACAAGTACATTCCCCAAGGGTACTGTTTGCTGTGGTAGTCCGTCTACAGATTTTCCCACCAGGATCCTGGAGCAGGTCCAGTTTGGAATTGCCACTGACATGAGAAAGGAACAGATGACCATGGAATGAAGTAATAGCCCTTCCCCCTTCCCTCTTCAACCCTTTGATTTTGGAGGATCTGCACTCACTATTAGTGGTCAGGAGTCCTGCAGCTTCCTTTTGAATTAGGAAGATATGGGAATAAGAGGTCTTTTAGGCACTTAAAAGTGGCAACAAATAACCCACAAAACTACTATCTGCAGATTGAGCAACCCTTACTATGAACCTCCCTGGATCTTAGCCATGAAAACAAATCAAGCCAACCCCCAAAATAGGCTTCTTGCAGACACTTCCTTAAAAAAAAAAAAAAAAAAAAAGCAAAATCTAAAAAAAAAAAACAAAAACAAAAAATTCATCCAGAAGGAATAATAATATTTGTAGAATGCATTTCTACTTTTGCTTACTTGGCTCAAGTTTAAATGTGAAAAATATGTTATCGGCTGACTAATAGCATGGCTGTCAAGAAATTTATCACCATTTTCCCCCCCAAAGCAGCTGGTTTCAGATTCAAATGAAGCTCTGCACTGTGATTTTGCCTTTACCAAAGCTGCCAAGGAAAGGTCCGTGAGGCATGGAGAAGACTGCTGCTGAGGGTGGTCCCCACATTATTCTTTGCATTTTCTAGAAGACTTTCAGATTGAATACTCTACCATTTATTGAAAAAGGCCAACTAGGCCCAGTGGCTCACACCTGTAATCCCAGCACTTTGGGGAGGCCAAGTTGGGCAGATCACGAGGTCAGGAGTTCAAGATCAGCCTGGCCAACATAGTGAAACCCTGTCTCGACTAAAAATACAAAAATTAGCCGGGTGTGGTGGCATGCACCTGTAGTCCCAGCTACTCAGGACTTTCAGGCAGGAGAATCGTTTGAACCCAGGAGGTGGAGGTTGCAGTGAGCCGAGATTGCACCACTGCACTTCAGCTTGGGCGACAGAGTGAGACTGCCTCAAAAAAAAAAAAAAAAAAAAAAAAGAAAAGAAAAAAAAGAAAAAGGTCTACATTGTGTTAGATACCTCCCTATGTATGCACTTTTGCAAATTTTGGCTCCTTTAAGCTTCAGGACAATGCTTCTTGGTAGATAATACCACGAACTCCATTTCACAGACAAACAAAATGAAGATCAGAGAGGGGGAAACAGCTTGCTCAGAAAGTGGCAGATTATTCTGGTTTTATGAAGCTGAGTTAGTGTTCCTTACTGTTCTTATAACCACTTATTCTTTTTTTTATGACAACTTAATGAGAAGAGTTAATAAGTGATCACACTGAATCATGGCCATGTCCTGCCATCTTAGAACTGAGCCTTGGAAACCTAACCTCTACCTGAAATTATGGACTAATTTCCAACTGTCTACTCAACATCTCCCTTGGATAGCTAGTATGCTTCTCCAAGTTGACAAAGACAAAACAAATATTTTGAGGTTTACCTCCAAGTCAGCTACTCCCATAGTTTTCTCTATTTCTGTAAATCACCCTGCTGTCTACCCACTGGCCCAAGCCAAAGTCTCATCCATGAGAAATCCTACTGAAAAACACAACCAAATCAGTGCACTTCTTTCTTCTCTACGACTCCTGCTCTAACTCTTCTTCTGTCTCTTACCAAGATCATTATAGAAGAGCAGTAGTAGCCTGTTCTCTGATTCTTATATTTTTACTCTTCCCTTCAATCCCTTCTCCATTTTCCATACACAAATCAAATAACAATGCAAATTCTTACTTAAAGCTCTTCAATGGCTTGACCCTTCAATGGCTTTTAGGTTAAAATCATAACTCCTGCGTGACTTCCTTGTCTACCCCTCATCTCACACCAGTCTCACATTCCCCAACATGCCAGCTCGCTGGCATCCTCTCTGTTTCTTGAACATGCCAAGCCAGTATCATTCCTGCCTCAAGACTGGTGTTACTCCCCTTGTCTCTGATTGTTGCATGCCTGGCTCCTGCTTGGCATTAGATCTTAAGTGTCACTTCCTCAGAGAAGTCTTTCCTGATCACCCAACTTAAAGGAAAACTCAGTTATTTTCTATGATATCATCACCATTTTCCTAATATTTCTTTATAGTACGTACTGATACCTGGTTGTATTCATGCACTTATATATTTACTTCCCCCTGTAGAATGTAGATTTGGACTGACTTTTCTTATTTATCTCCAACACCCAGAACAGTTTTCCCCAATACCTAGATCAATGCATGACACATAATAGGCATATCATATGAATGCTTTTGTGGGTAGCTGCAAAGAATGGTTTCTGGGAGATTTTTCTAGGTGTCTTCTATGACCCAGTCCTCAGAGGTAGAGATGTACACTGTTCTGTGTTATATGTCCAGAAAGAAGGTGACAATTTCAGAGATTAATATTGCATTCAAGGACACAAACCCAATTCATGAAAGAGTTATATAGTTAGTTATACCTCAGGTCTCTTTTCATGGGACCGCTATCATCTGTCTCTCACTCTGTCTCCATGATGTCAAGGGCTTGCTGTGTGACTAGTGAAGCCTTCTTCAACTCCCTTAAATAAAAGTGTTTCCTTAATTAATTCAAATAATTTACTCATTTATTTAATCTTTATGCATTTATTCAACATATACTGAATGTTTAGTGTTTCCAAACACTTTGATATGATTGTAGAAGAGGTTCTGTATTCGTGGTTTGAGCTTTCTGGAAAAGAAAAGGAACTGATTGCAGCTGCTGGGGCATTTCTGGACAATCAGAAGGAACATTTGACTAAAGAGCTGAGTTTACACCTAGGAGACTGAGAGTTGGCCTATGGGAAAAATTCTCAAAGACCCTACTGCCCCCACAACATCTCCCTCACTGTGTTTGTCATCTGGAGTTATATGGGTACCAATGTGTGTGTACCTCTGGGGCTAGCAACGTGGGAGCTCTCCCCCACAGACCCTCGGCTTGACAGCCTGAGGTCTGGCTAAAACTTTACAGGCATGTACAGGTGAAGGCAGATAGTATGACTCATGGAAGAACAATGACAGAGATATGTTGGACTCTGGCCTTTCTGGTCACATTTTGAGTGCTTTGCCCCACTGGTCCTGCCCTTCCCTAATGTTACATACCCTGAAGAAAGAAACTGAACATATATTTTAAGCAAATGTCATGTGAGTGAGCCTATCCTGGCAATCTTAGTTATATTTGTAGTTCTCCCCCTACTTGGTCCTCCCCATCTGCATTCCCTATCTGCTTTCCCCCATAGCATTTATTAGTCTCAAACTCACTAGATAATATATTACTTCTTTGCTTATTGCAGCCTCCCTTTACTGAAGAGAGCTGAATGTAAGCTCCTCTATGATGGTGGGATTTTTTTTTTGTCTGCTTTTTTCACTTCTGCATCCCTAGCACCTTTAAGAGTGCCTGGACATTATAGATGATTAGTAACTATTTGTTGAATGAGAAAATGAATCTGACACCATGAAGTATGCAATATTTTTGACCTAGAAATTCTATTTCTAGAAATCCATTCTTCACAAATAGGCATGAATGAATGGAAAATATGTGAACTAGAATTGTTCATTTCCTTATTACTTAGAAGTGTGAAAAATGAGAAACAGCCATTCAGCAATAAGGGATTATTTAAATAAACTGTGGTACATTTATACAATAGAATGTTATAAACTTAAAATTCATGTCTGAGAAGAATTTTTAATAACATGGAGACATGTTAGGATATGTTGTAAAATGCAAATAATGAGTATTGTATAATTTGATTGCAAATTTGTAAAATGCCTATGTATGCATGTACAGAAAAAATAGTGGAGAGATAGCCAAAAGTTGACAGTAGTTATCTTTCGGAGATGGAGTTAACAGATTATTTCAATTTTCCTTTTCTGTGTTTTTCTCTGTTTTGAACTTTGCTATGATGGAGAGAGGAGGGGATTGGTGATGGTGGGTGTTTCCCCTGGCCCTAGGGGACCGGGAGAAATGATCTTCTCTTTGTTAACTCCAGGTAACCACAGCCTCAGGGAGGTCTCTTTCACACAGATGCTGGGGCTTGGTCATGTGACTTGCTTTGGCCAATGGAGCTTTAGCAAACATGAAACAGATTTAAAAAGCACTTATGCATTGGGACTATCTTGCTGCTGGGAGTTCTTCTCCCGCCATGTGAACAAACCTGCACTGATAAAAGCTTGATGGGGGAACAAACCTGCAGGATAAGAGGCTATATGACAAGAAGCTTCAGCCATCCCAGCCGTGCCAGTCATCCCAACTGAGAGACCTCAGACGTGAGTGAGGTCACTCAGGATCTCACTCACAATATGGTGGCTACTAAACATTTAAAACATGGGTAGTCCACGTGCAGATGTACTATATGTATTTTTTAAAATGCACACTGGATTTTGAAAATTTGTATGATAAAACAAATGCCAAATATTTCATTAATAATTTTTCTGTAAATTATATACTGAAATAATAATATTTTGAGTACATCAGGTTAAATTTTAAAATATTAAAATTAACTTTACTAGTTTCTTTCGATTTAAAAATGTGGCTACTTGACAATTTTGAACACATACATGATCTGTATCATATTTCTATTAGACAGCTCTATCCTAGACCATGTAGCCACAGCCAAGTCATCCCAGACCAGAACCACCTAAGTGACTCAGAATTGAAGCAAATAAAATAGTTGTTGCTATAACTCACTGATTTGAGATATTTCATTCTGTAGCAAAAACTCTCTAATATCAGAAGTATACTGTGTTTCACGGATCCTACCAACTTCACTTCTTGGCCTTATAGGAAGGAGCCAGTGTTCCAAAGAAGTCTGGAGAGAGCAGGATGTGGCAGAGAACAGTGATCAGTGCCTTGGTGTGGAACGGGGAGTATTGGTGAAAGGGTGCAGAGTTCAGGGGAGGGGAAAGCTGAGGGTTCTCGGCCTTCTCAGATTCCCAGTCTGGAAGGCACACTTGCTCAGCCTGTGGCCTGGAGAGCAGGGGCTTGGGAAATGCTGGAAAGGCCCTTTCTCCCCTTTCCCGCTCACACCCTCCTTTCCTATCTGCCCTGTCTGTGCTCTGCTGTCCTATCCCACAGAGTTCTGTGGGAAAAACACACTACATCAACAACAACAAGATAATAAAGGGCATGTCAATGAGAGAGTAGGACAGGGGAGGGGGAAAGGGTGATTTTGGCAGCAATACCCCATCATCTAGTGCCTCTGCACTTCCCTCACCTCCCTCCTCCCTGAACCAGATGGGATTGGAAGTCAGAGCTGAAGGAAGCCATATAGGTTGCCCACCTAACCCTTTTCTCTTACAGGTGAGGAAACCAAGCCCCAAAGACATTAACTGATATGCCTAGGGTCACACAAGAAACTTGTGATAGTCAGATCAAGAATTCAGTTTTCAGACTCTCAGCCCAGTGCTCTTTCTGCCACTCTCTATGATACTGACTTGTCAGGTATCAGTCATGTTACACCCAGCCTTGACTTTTGGAGACCCATTTCCAAGAGTAGTGTGAATCCAAGGGTTTCTTTTTGCCTGAGCACTGTTTCTCTCTCTGAGCTGATTCCTCCAGTGCTACTTAACTTTGGCTCCAAGATGTCAGAGGTTCAGAGTCCATTTCCGTGAGGGCCAATCTCTCCTCCTGTGGCACTCTCCTTGGGTGGACTCTCACTTCTGTCCCCTCTCACCTTCTGCTGTATGCTGATTAAACAGAGCTATAGGCCCTGGAATGTTTCTGCAGCCAGCACACAGAGACTGATCCTGTAGCACAATGACCAGGATTGACAGCCTTGCCAGAACCTCTCAGGCAATGGGATGAGGGAGCACGATTGGCTGGGAGTAATGTGGAGGAGGGTGAGGAAGTCCTGGGGGCACCACTTCTCTCCTTGTGCATGCCCAAATGATGAGCTGGGCTGGGATAATCCTTGTATCTACTCTGCTTCTGAGCACAGCCTACTTTGGAAGCCAGCTCTTTCATACTTGCACCATTTATTGCCTCACTGCATTTATCATGTGACTCCAGTGTGGACAATCTGTGGCTGTTCTCCATGATTTGAGCACATGCCGAGATGCTGTGATCATCTCAGGGATGTTGGCGTCCACTCGGACCCATTCCTGCACTCCCAGCTCAATTTCTTGACGGAGTCAGCTCCACTGACTTATCTCTGTTTCTCTTTAGCTGTTGTTGTCAAATCTTGGGTCTAATTGCTAGGCCATTGCCAAACACAGACTTGCTTATCTTCAGGATTCCACAATCTCTGGCTCTACTCTCCTGTGCATTCAGTCTTTTCACTCCAGTACGTCTGTGAAGTGTTCTTTTCCTCTTAGTTCTCCTTGCTGACTCAGTCCCCTATCTGGGTGAAGGCACGCAGTGCTTCCCTTCTAGAAGCTTGCTTCCTTTCCTTGGGACAGAAGAATTCATGCCTGAAAGGCTGCTTGATATCAGCAAAACAACATGCAAAGAGGCATTGAAACCAACAACCTAAAATGGATCTGATTTAAAAAAATTCTGTCCAGTATCTAGAACGTTGTCACCATGATGTTAAGCATCTTAATTTTTTAAAAGCATTTTCCACTTTTCAGCCAGATGTTTGAAGTCAGGCAGATGTGCCTAATATTGCATAATTACAAAGCTGCTCACTCTCAGTTTCAGGAGGCAAATGCAGCCCAATCCAGGGAAATCAGCTGACGGCCTGTCATGGCCATCACAGAGCTGAGGAGCTGGCCTTTGGGTGATTTCTGGTCCACATGACAAACATTCAAGGTAAATCAGAGGAGAAAAGCTACATGAAGTGATGTGCAAGTTGAAAACAGAAAAGGGTGTGGTGCTATCCAGGAACCGTCTAATGAAAAACCTCTTGCAAGGCTGATTGAGAATTTTAAAACAACACTCTCCGACCCAACTGCCCCATGACATCTGTTAATACAAAAGGCAGAGCTATTTCCAGGAAAGGCTCTCAGTGTTTGCAAGGCTGAGACCCTCCTGATGTTTTTGCAACTTTAATTAAAGAGCCAAGCGATGGATTCACATCCTCAGCATTTCCCGTGGGGGAACTCACAGGCTGGTTGTACACAATGGTGTACATTCAAATGAAAAGAGAAAAAGTCCATCAGTTATCCAGATGTTTTTGAATTGTACCTGGACATAGTCACAGTGGGGATTTCGTCCATGGTAATAATGTATTATTCTTGCAAGATGGTGAGAGAAAAATGTTCTGAAAGGAAGAAGAGTGTGTTTTCTTCATACCCTTTTATACTTTCTTCTCCTTTTTGGGTTTATGTGTAACAACATCCAGCAAAACAGAACATGGAGACTGAGGACAGAAAACAGAAAGAAGCATAGGGCAAGACCCCCCTCCAAATTGCAGGTGGGTGCTCCTGGTTGGATAGAAATAGCCTTGGAGTGGGGTAGGAGTTGTGGAAACAATACTTAGGCAGAGCCTGGCAGCTCCAGGGTGAAGGAGCAGATACATAGTAGGTGAGCACTCAGAAAGTATGAATGGCATTAAACGCGACAGTTTGTTTCTCACATAGATTTTAATATTTCTTTCTTCGAAGTCTAAAATTTCACCATTAGAAATCTAGTTCTTTGACTTAAGGAAAAGGTTCTCAGACATAAGTGTGCATAGGAATCATCCTAGAAATATGTTAATTTGCAGGTTTCCGGGCGGAGGCCACTCTCAGAGATTCAGATTCGGTAGGTCTGGGGTGGTTCCCATGAATGTGCACTATGAACAAGTATCCCAGATCATTCTAGCATGTCTCTACTTTGTAAGACAATTAAGGTATTGCCTATTCCAGCTATTCTCTTTCAAAAGAAGACACACAGGCTGCAAAGAGTAACCATCCAGCCGCAGTATGGGAACCAGGCTCCAGAAAAGCTAGGGTCTGATCTCAGCTCTCCACCCTTCTTGCTCTGTGATTTTGCACCATACAAATACACTCTAAGAAATTCAGTTTCCTCACCCACAATGGAGAAGAAAATGGAGAAGAAAATTGTAGCCTAAGTACCTGTCTGACTGATGGGTCGATGTAATAACATTACTAAATAAAATGATTAATGTAAAAGCCTTGAAGAGGTTTTGAAAAGTATTTCATTCAATACACGTAGAAATTGTTCTTATTATTTCCCATTATCACCCATTAACACATGGGTTTGAACTAGTTTGTGAGATTAAGCATTAGGGTAAGAGGAATAGCTTAGGACGTGAGGGATAGCTCAGAAAGGGAAGGTGTGGGTAGTGCCTCTGTGGCTTGCCCAAGGCTGCCAGGAAGGCTCAGGAGGACGCCGAGATGGGGGAATAGACAGGCGAAGTATGAGGATGAGGGGTGGGGTGAGCGTTGGAGAAAATCTGAACTTCACAACTTTGTTTCAGGATTCAGGTTATTGGGCACTAATAGTGTGCTTGGGGGTGAGATCTGTGTTTTTTACTCTCAAGATATTTTAATAAGCCTTGAGAGACCCAAACAGTGAGGTATAGGAGGACAGTGTTTTGTGGAAAAATAAAGAAGACAAACATTATGGAATTGTACGGGAAAAGAATCAGCTTCAATGTAAAACTTAAAGAATGTATTCAAACCAACCACAAATGGCCTCTCACCTTCTGGATAATCTTGTTCTCTTTTTGGACAACAAGAATGGTCGGCTATCTTCATATCCCCTAAGCTGGTTTTGAAATAGCCACTTCATTTGGGAAGTGGGAATAAAGAACCCTGCCTTCTAAGGGTAGAGAACCGAGCTATGTGTGTGTGCATTCATCTCCCACAAACAGGGGCGTAACATCTCCATCTCCCCTGCTGCTTGTGATTAGCAAATTTGGGAACAGGGGAATGATGCCTGTCTCTTCCTTAGCACAAAACATCAGAGACCTGAAGATATGATTCCTAAGGGAAGGGAGGAAATACGTGCAAGAGTGGACTGGGGAGTAGGGCTAGTTGCACAAGGAGCCTCCAGTGGAGAGCTCAACATGAGCCTGGATCCAGCAGATTACATCTTGGCCAGCTAGACCACTCTGAATCAGACAGATCCTGAAGCTCCCTGCCCGTGTTGTCAGCTCAGGACACCAACTAGAGTTCGTGCAGCCACTTGGTATGGCACTGTTGGGGCACTGAAGGACATCTGCTTCCGGGGTTGGGGGGGTGGGGGAAGTGGCAGACTTTAAAAACCAGTGGAGAGGGTGAGACAGGAAATGAAGAACAACATATTTCTCATTTGAAATTTTGTGGAGAGGGGAAACAAATGGAGACTGGATTATCAACTGGGAATTTGGCCTGGAACTGTGGAGTCAGGAATGCTGAAGGGATGGGGTCCAATCTGCCTGCAGAAAGCCAGGGAGGCCTTTTGTGGTCAGGAGGAGTCGGTCAGGTGCAGAGGCCTGGCTGATGGGCTGGATGGGACCCTGCCTTGCTAGTGAGTCCCCCACTGAAAAGTCTCTTGCTCATCCTGAGCTCGGACAAAGGAAGGCACCATGCAAATGTGGAGCTGTTTTCACATCTCTAACACGTCCCAGATTTGTACCACTGAGAGTCTGGTCCAATCCTGTGAAATTCCTGCTGTTTTTCTGTTTCTAACAAAACCACAGGGTGAGATGTCAAGACTGCTGCTTCCTTGATCAAGATAACAGAATGGGCCACAGTGAAGGCTCTAGAGGAACAGGAATATGGATAACCCCTAGCTCTGGAAAAAACCCCAAATCATGAAGAATTCACTTTGGAATTGTATGTGCGTGTGTGCTCATGTGCACCTGTGTGTATGTGAGGAGGAGGCATAAAGAGAGAGAGTGGGGGTGGGCAGGGGAGGAGAGTAGCGGGCTTATGCGTATTGTGCTTGTTTTGACTGATATTAAAATGCATCAGCATTTCTTCAATCTTCATGGACTATTGACAGGTTCTGAGATACCTTGAAATATTTGTGGGCAGAGAGGTGGGGGGATGTCACCCTGTGATGCCAAATTGGGTGGAAAACTTGTTAAATAGTGAAGTCATATATGTGTAATGGAGTGTTTACTGCACTTGAGGATTCTTTTTAAATGGAATGTGTTGTAACTTCTTGGTAATGTTTCTATTCCTTTTCATTAGTTTCTCATCAGTCTGGGAGTGGAAGAGAATTTTTTCTTCCTTATGTAAAGTAGGTTTTAAAGCATCCCTGTGGGCCAGCTCAGCCCTCTGAGGTGGCTGGTGACTCCAGTGCACCCGGGGAGTCTGATTAATTTATGGATATATTTCTGGGAGGAAAACAGAGAGGAAAAGCACAGATAGGCTCCTGAGAACCTGGGCTATCATTCTGGGACAGGAGCATGTGGTTTTTGACACCCTGCTTGAGGACACTGCCTTTCTATCCCCAGTGGCAGCAAACTTGCTGCTTACTACCTAGAACACAGAAGCATTTTTTGTTGCTGCAGTTTTGCTAGACTCCTGAAGGGGAAAAATCCTTTCATTTTTACATTGTTTTGGGTGTTAACCCTTCTGAGTTAGGTGAGAGGTTGAGATCTTTGGCCTGTTGGGATGGAGAGCTTGCTTTCTTGGGCTGTTTTGAAATGTAGCTTCATGGTTCTCTCCCCCTTCTCTTCACACAGTCCTTTAGGAATTTCTGGAGAGGTAACCTGGAGTCTCCCCAAGCTTCCTGCAGCCCAACCCACCAACCCACCAACCTGGCTGATGCATATGTGGAATATCAGCTTCCTGTTCTCTGAAGGGCAAAAAGGACACCGAAGTATAGCCTACGGGCTCTATGGCCCAAAGCTCATTAAGAAGATAATAGATTTAGGCCAGGCACAGTGGCTCACTCCTGTAATCGTAGCATTTTAGGAGGCCTAGGCAGGTCTCAGGAGTTCTAGACCAGCCTGGGCAACACAGTGAAATCTCGTCTCTACTAAAATACAAAAATTAGCCAGGCGTGGTGGCGTATACCTGTAGTTCCAGCTACTCGGGAGGGTGAGGCAGGAGAATTGCTTGAACCAGGGAGATGGAGGTTGCAGTGAGCTAAGACTGTACCACTGCACTCCAGCCTGGGTGACAGAGCAAGACTCTGTCTTAAAAAAAAAAAAAAAAAAAAAGAAGAAGATAATACATTTTGAAGACACACAAATAATTGTTTAAAAGAATGGCTCTAATGCGCTGCAGTCTGAGGTGGAAGGTTAGTGAGGTCTGGACTTCCTCGGAACATGACTGAGTTTTCAGATCATGTGAGACGTCTTCATGGAAGACACTGAGGTAGTTACCATGTCTTCTGGATGTCCCACAGCCAACAGCATATTGATTTGGGTGAGTTTTGAAGATTTGGTCCTGATAATGACACCCTGACTTGAAGTCCCTGAGACCGCAGGGATATTTAGGAAGGTCATGTGACTTCCAAAGGGTCCCCTGATAGAATGCTTTCTCTCCTACTCATGGGGTAAAAGGTGGCACAGCATGGGGCTAAATCCTCACTCCATCCTTACTCATGTTCAAGCAATCCCAGACTTACTGATCCATGAAATGTGTCTCAGGTGTGTCTGTGGTTTCTGGGTTAGGAAGTAAATGGACTTTTGCAATTCTTTCTTATGTAAATAGGAAAACTGAGATTTAGAAAAGTTATGACATGCTCAAGATTGTGACAAAGCCAGATAGGAACTTGGTTCTCTGAACTTGCAGTTTCCGTCAGACATTAAAAGCAGGAATTGGATGAGTGTAGCTGCCGGAGGTTTCCCAGCGTCTCCACTCCCAGTTTCCACGTGTGTTTCCTCTGGTGCTCATGAAGCGTGCAGCACCGCTGTGGTGAGTATTTGTCAAATGACTCTCCAGTCTCAGAAGGTCTATGTAAATGGGATTTCAAGTCATCACAGGGACTGAATTTAGTCTCAAGTACCATAAAGAAAATACTTTTAAAGCTCTTCTAAAAATAAAGCTCCTCTGAAGAGATGTTTGGCCTGTGGCGAATGTGTTTGGAAACATGTTTTCTGTAAAACTCAACCTTATTCATCTACTTGCAAATCCAGAAAGACAACTTTCACTGCACACATCAGGGCTTGTCCCAAATTTTCCCTACTCACAGTGGGAGATGCCAGGGTGTGAACCATCGGCTTAAGGTGCCTCTGCCTCGCTTCCCCCAAAACAGTTAGGAAGGGAGGATTTGGGTCTAGTGTCCAGCCTGGGCTCAGCTCTGGATGCTGGCAACTTGGACCTGGGCACCCCAGGGAGGCTGCTTTCTTTGCCCTTGTCTTCCCACTTCCCATCCCCCATGTCATAGGAGGAGCTTGGAAGGAGCTGAAGGCTGTCACCTTCCTACAAATCAGAGAGAGGATCTCTTCTCTCCAAGAATGGCTTTTGCTGCCCTCTGGGTCCTGCTATTTCCATAGCTCCTGAATTATCAGACTCTGATGCTTCAATTGCCCCTTCATCAGAACTGTCAAACCTGGTGAATCTCTTCTCTTTTTCTCTGGCTCACTCTCTCTAAAACACGCATCTTAAACAAGTTTTAAATCACTGAAGAAACGTAGAAATACAAAGAACTCAATTCCAAATAACATTGTCATGTTCTGCTGCATAGTTGAGATAATCACCGTTCAGTAAGTGCTGATATGGGCGACTCTCTAAGAAAAGGATGCAAGTACAGTGGGCAGGTGAGCCCATGGCCCAGGACTTGGGCACTCACAGCCTGCCACGTTTCTTCTCTATTTCACAATTGCTGATCCAAGGCGGGAGGGGTGCCGTTCATGTGTGGCATTCACATGATAGAGGTGGGCGTTGTGGGTCTTCAGCGTAGGACCTGTTGTGTCCTCAATGGACCCAGGATTGAGTCCCACATTGGATAGACTTCGCCAACTTTTATAAACCTCTCTCAAGACACTCTCCTCCAATATCGCTCCTCGAACTGATGTAATTTCTTGTGCGAAAAAATTAACCCCCCCTCTTCTTGACCTTCCTATTCAACATGCATATCAAGAGAACTGTCTTAGCAGCGGCAGTTTTATGCTGGGAGATTTGAGCATGGACTGGCTGTTGGGAGAGCTTTATGAGGCATTCCATGATGTCTTGGCTTTAATTTTGCTTTTATTTTGATGTGACAAGATGTGTTGGACTGAGATGCCTTTGGGCTCTAGCCCTGGAATTTACAAAAAGAATACTGCAGGGTTATGGCGGGGGTGAGGCTGGAAGATGTTACCGACTCACAAAACTTCAGCACAGCAACATATGTTAGACAAATAAACTAACATTGGAACAGTAAATCACACACACACACACACACACACACACACACACACACACACACACAAAGTGTGAGACAGTGAGAGAGAGAAAGAGAGAGAGCAAAGCCAGTGTTAAATTCTGGATATGCCTGCCAGGTCCTCATGCCTGCCTTTTTCTCTTATCCTTGTGGGAGTGGGAAACTCTTTGGTATCCTCCTTTCTCACCTGTAGGAATATAAGGAAGAAAGGCACCAGAAGCAAAGTGTCTGGGCCTCTCTCAGTCATGCTTTCATTTCCACTTATTATCTAAAGCAATTCATTACTACTTTTGTGCTCTCTTTTCATCTTTTCCTTGAGCCTTCCCCTGAAATCCCTTGAAGGTGGCAGGTGATAGGTTGGCTTGTCCAGAACAAAGACAGTTATCCCTGGCTGCCACCTGTCTCCCAATGAGTGCCTGCCCCATCTTGTCACACTTTCTCTGTGTGTCTAATTTACACTGCAAGCCCTCTGGGCAGTGGCTCTTTTTTTTTTTTCTTTTTTAAAAATTATCTGCTCTTCTCTGCTTACGACTGATGTTTAACTTCTCCACCCCAACTCCTCCTCATTCTTAAGAAAATGCCAACAGAAAAACATTTAAATTGATTGCTGCTGTATGTAAAAACAGGAGGGCAAAACCAAGGCACTGGAGGCTTTGGGTGGGTATTGGTGGAGGCCTGGCAGCAGTTGGTGATTGACAGGGAGAAGAGCTGAGTTAGTTAAGGAAGGGTCTCCTGGGTTTTGCTGGGAGTGGTTGTCAGACACAGTCAAGGACAAGGAACAAGGCCAGGACCTCTGATTGCTTTTCTCAGAACAGAAGAGATATTATTATTTGAACCTAGAGGCTGGGCAGTTTCCTGTGGTAGAAAAACTGACTGGCCTCATGGCCAGAGAAAGGTACCAACTGCTTTCCTTGTTATTTATGGTTCTTGTACCCAATGTAGGAAGTTAGTGCTAGACAAGATCTAGGGCCTGGTAGAAGTATACATTTATTTAAACCAGCCATCCATCCATCTAGCCATCCATCTGTCCATCCACTGATCCATCCATCCACAATGATTAACTGCAGTGAAACAGAAGAAATTTTTAGAAGATAAATGTGGTCAAATGTTCTAAAGTTTTATCCACTAGCATTCAAGTAACTGTGATGTACATTCAAGTAACGGAGACTGGAGGACTGGAAATGAAAGGAGAAAGGCAATTATCTGGGCCCCTATATTTGGGAAGCAGACATGGGGATCCTGCTGACAGAGCCCCAGTAAAGCATCTGGAAGGGTTTTAAACAGAATGAAAGTGTAAAAATGACAGACATATTCTTCCTCCTTCAAAATCCACAACAAAATAAACAACAACATCTAAAAAAAAAAAAAAAAAAAAAAAAAGAGGAGAGGTCAATTCAGGAAACTTTCCTAGAAAAGTGCATGAGGTAGAAAAGAAAGGATAGGGAGGAGACCAAGCATTCTAGGTTGTGAGGAAGACCTAGGGGATGCCTGAGGGTGGGGATGAAGGGACTGACAAACATGTTCCGTGGGCCATCTGTGGGTAGGGCACTCAGTCATGAAAGCGGTGATGGCATCTGAGGCAGGGCTAGAGGAATAGATGAGGTAGGAGGGCCCTGTCAGGGTGCAATGAGCATCCAATGGAGAAGGCACTCACTGTGAGCCTGGGGCTTACTGGGGAGGTGGAACAAGCAGGGAAGTGGTCCTTGGTGCAAGTGAAGATGCACGTTCCACATCAGGCTGTCCGCCCACAAGGAGAGCCCACACTTGTGGCTCTGAATCCATGTGGAGGAGGAAACGGTCTGGTTAAGATAGTGACAATGTGCTTTGTGTTTGTGCCTGAAGGGCCAGAGACCATGCTGTGGCACAATGAAGGTATTGAGAGTCAGCAGTCCCCGAGACTAGGTGTCCTAACAAGATGCCAAGGCCCAGAGAGACAAGAGCTGAGTACTTGCCATGAAGGTGCCGAGAGCTGTGGTCTCAGTCCTTGGAAACTTCATCAAAAGAAGCTGTTCTGAGCAAAATGCATTCCATGTGTTGGCCCTGCCCATGTGTTTCTTGTCAACCAGGCCGATCTTCCTGGGTTCGGAAGGGTTTCGTTTGAAATTTTATGAGCCTTGGCTGGGAAGCAGCACTTATCCCTGAGTTTGTGGGAGTTAATGGCCTTTTCTGGCGGCACAACTCTGGGGGCCTCAGGGAATTCCCAAATGCCAGGAAAGAAGAAACCCATAGACCATATTTCAACTGAAAATTATGCTTTATTTATAGGCAGCCAGGGAGAAAAGACTCCCCAGAACACTTCTCCAGCGTCACCTCAGTGTGGTGTGTCTGGGTTCACAGGCCCTTACTTGGGGCGACCCTTACAGCTCATGCCAGCACTCTGTGGAAAAGATATGCCTCACTCCCCAGTGCCAAATAAAGACATCAGCCTACATCCAGAGCAGAAACAGCATTTGTTCCTAAATCTTCCATTTTTGCCTTTTAAATAGAGAAGTCAAACTATTCCTTGATACACTGACGTCCCCCTAATTTACTTCAACTGACATGTATAGGGCACAGACTGGGAACTGGTCATTGTATTGGGCATCATTATGAGCACAAAGGGACAGACATGAGATGGGCAATCCAGAAGGTCTTGGTTCAAGCCATTTCCTTCCGTTGTCTATCAAGTTCTGTCACTGGGACAAATCATTTCCCCTCCCTGGGCCTCTGCCTCCTCATTTGTCAAATGAGGAGCTTGGACCAAGGAATACGAATTCTGAAGAAATTCAGCATAAGAGGAAGAGTCTTAAAATATTAGTCCTAAAAGGTTAATTGAAGGAGATTCATGGAAGTGAATCAAATATTGGTGTTTTGTATGAGTGACACTTAACTGCTTCTTGTCTATGGCAAATGATGTCCCTGGGGTAGCTAAGAAAGACCCTTTTGCTCCCTGGTTTGGCCCTTTGTGAACCCTACTAGCCTGACATGTCGCATCAGAACTCCCTACAGAGGAGCTGCTGTTCACAGCAATCAGTAGGGCCAGGCTCTTGACCTGTACCCCTGTCAGTGCTTCGCTGTCTTGGACTGACCCTTGGCTTTGGCTGTTCTCTGCCCTTTGGACTTAGGGTTGCTGTTTTCTCTTCCTGTCTTGATTCTCAGTTTTCCCTCAAGGTCTTGGCTGGGACCCATCCATGGACTCATCTTTCTTTTTTTCAAACTACTTCAGATAGGATTTGAGTGTCCTGTTTGATCTCTTGTGACTCAATTTCTGTTGCTGGACAAAGAAAAAAGAAAGGCAAGGGAATTGGAAGATTTACAGTATAATACTCCTTGCTCGGCAGTAAGTATTGCACCAGAATTTTAGCCAAAAGGAATATGTATAAAAGAAACCATATTAGATCGAGCTAAAATATGACTCACCGAGAATTCCAACTCTTGGTCTTAGATTTTTCCTTTGAGGTCACACATGAACAAGCCGAATTCCTTCTCATATGATAGATCTTCACATATTTAAGTATACTGATCAAGTCCCCAGCCTTCAGTGACCACCCCCTCTCCTGCCAAGTCAGTTCTTCTCTAGGCAAAACATGTCAATTTCTCTAGCATTCCTCAGATATTTCAGTTCTGAATCCTTTTGCCAACGTGATGGCTCTTCCTAATCCAGTTTAACTGATTTCTATTCCACTTCCTTTGAGGTGCCTGCAGCTGCACGCAATACTCTAGATAGGCTCCAATCAACCCAGGGAATTGAATTGCTTTGCCTTGAATTGATGTTTCCCAAAGTGTGTCCCATCAATCCCAGCCCCTGTGACATGGTCTGGAGGTGAAGGGTGGGTGATCACTTAGTTTCACAGTCAAATATGTTTGGGAAATCCTGCAGACTAATATCCCTCTTGGAGATTTCAGAATGTATGTTAGAGTACTAAAGGATCTGAGTAGTCCTGTCTACCTTTACTTCATCTAATTTTTACTTCATCTAATTTTTCCTGAATTATTCGACCACTGAGCCATTTGTTAAAGTATTACTTACTAACCTCCCTAGTGTGCCATGAAGCTTTGGGTGGCACTGTTCAGCTTCCATTTATGCCACCTGAAATCATTTATTTTTTCCTCTTTCCTTCCCTTTCTCCCTTTTCTTCCTTCTTCTATCACACTATCATTACATATTGATTTTACTGTCAGTCAAACCTCCTACATATTTTTCAAACCTATTGCTGATAAATCACGTGTGAAGTCCTTCACCCTTCACCCTTCTTCCCTTTATTTGGGCAGTTGCTATTTGATATTCATCACTTATGTATTAAGCATGCCTTTATTTAAGCCCTTAATAAAAATGAAACCTCATAAATATTTGTTGAATAACTTAAGTACAGGATCGAGGCCTACACCCTTTGGACATGGTAATTCAATTAGCTATTAATTGTCCTAATCACGCTAGTATTCAGTCCATGTTTCTCTATGCTTGCCCATGAGGCTATCTTGAAATGCTTGTCAAATGCTTTGCTGCAATCAGATTCACTACAAAGTTAGATTCTGTAATCTACCAGTCTAGACCCATCTTGTTGAAGCAGGAGACAAAATTGATATGGCAGGACTTTGTACTTCAGGGTCCTGTGCAGGAGTTTAGAAACACAGGTGAGCCTTGATGAGAGGGTAGGATTTAAAAAGTGGAGGGGATCATAAAAAGGATTGTGAACTGGTTGGGGTAAGCATGAGCAATGGACTACAGGCAAGTGTAGACATGATGGGAATGGTTAGGATAAATTTAACAATATTTATCCAGTGTTCACTACTGTGAGGTTTCATACACCGAGCTGGCAGCAAGGGGGTTGGTTGAGATGGATAAATAACTCATAATTAACTTTGTAAGTACACTTAAAAGATAAAATGTGATGAGTGTTACATAAAAGGAAGGAGTAAAGTAACATAGAACATTTGTTCTGCAGAGTCAGGGAAGGCTTCACAATAGAGGTGGCCCTGAGCAGCTATGAAGACTGGGCAGGGCTGTGCCAGGGAATGATAGAGGGCTTCAGGATTCAAAACTTTGACGATGGAACAGATCTGTGAATGGAGGTGTCAATCTGAATGGATTAACATGGTAAGCATGATTTCTGGGTGTGTTTGTGAGGGTGTTGCCAGAGTAGACTGGTTGTGTGGGTTGGTGGACAGAGTGGGGAGGAAGACCCATCTTCAGTGTGGGCTGGTGCCGTCTAATTGGCGGGGGCATGAATACAACAAAAAGGCAGAGGAAAGGCGAATTTTTTCTTTTCCTGAAGCTGGGACACTCTTATTCTCCTGCCCTTCGACATCAGAACTCCAGGCTCTCTAATCTTGGGACTGTAGGACTTACACCAGTGACCCCTCAGGTTCTCAAGCCTCAGCCTTGGACTGAGAGTAACACTATCCAGTGACCCCTCAGGTTCTCAAGCCTCAGCCTTGGACTGAGAGTAACACTATCAGCTTTCCTGGTTCTGAGTTGTTCTGAGCCACACTACTAGCATCCCAGAGTCTCCAGCTTGCAGACGGCCTGTTGTGGAACCTCTTGGTTTCCATAATCTTGTGAACCACTTCCCCTAATATGTCCCCTTTCATCTCTCTCTCCCTCTCTCTCTCTCTCACCTCCCTCCCTTCTCTCCATCCTATTGGTTCTTTCTAGAGAACCCTAATACAAGATTCAAAGGATGACACACCCAATGCGATTAAGGGAAGACAAGACTTGGTAGGAATGAGGTGCCACTGGCATGACATAAGGGCATGACATGAAAAATCTGTGTTTAGGAAGATTGGTAAGACACCAACATGCTGACAGTATATGGAGGTGTCTTCCCAAGAGGGTCTTAAAACAGTCACAAGGGGATGAAGGCTCTGGCTGGGGTTGTAGCCATCTGGATGGAAAACCAAGAGCAGATGTAAATGTTTTTCAAAAGAAGAAATGGCAGGACATAATGACTGTTAGGATCAGGAAGGATGGAAAGAAAGGAGTCAAAAATGCTTGCAAAGCTTTCAGCTCATGAGTCTGGAGGGGGAAGATGAGGGCGACAGTTTCAGTCACAAGGAGGGGGTTCTGCTAAATGCCCTGCTGCCCACCAGTGGGTGAAAATCTTGGGATTAAACATTCTGCGTGTTTAGAGTTGATTTGGCGCCAACTCTTGTTTTTGTTTTATTTCAGACATCTCTCGATGTGGTAAGATTAGCTCATGTCACTTTAATGAGCCAGCCTCACAGAACAAACGCATTTTTGTATTTGCTGAACACAGGGCAGTGCAGGAAGTAATTCTGGCATATATTGTCCTGAAGCCTAATGGCTCAACAGGACTTTGTATTTGGAGGTTTTCTCACTGTGGGACTTTTCATATGTTCAAACACTATGGCTCCTGTTCTGAGGCTGAAGTGGGTCTGAGACGAGCCCATATAGGTCCCTAGAGCCTCCATCCTGACTTTTTTGGCCCTTTTCCTAATAGACCTCTGGCATCAATCCACTGAAGAACCAGCTGGAATAACTGTAATTCATTAATTCATTGATACATTGCTTCTTTCATTCATGAAAGTTCTACCTGTTAATTTCTGATTGTCCCTTGTGGGAAAGAATCAGTTCTTACTTCCTCCTGGTCTTACCTGTTCCCATCTTCCCCAGAGTATTGTATCACATATTTGGTCTGTTTTCCTGATGGTTGCCATTTTCTGGGTGGGAACCATCCCAGAGTAAGCTGCATGCTGAGCTGTAGGACAGTGATGACCAACAACTATCACCCATCTGCCCACCCTGCTACATGCTTTTCACTTTGCCTCTCCTAAATGTGCTTCAAAATCTTCAAGGACTATCAAAGTTGGGATAGGGCAGCTAAGGGATGATGACTAGATGTGGCTGCCTTTGCTTCTTGTCCCTCTTGAGAAGTGACAGGCTGGCTCTCAGCTCTCTCCAGGCCAGTGAGCCATTCAGCAACAGCAGCAAGGAACGTGGAGTCAGGGAACACTGTGAGTAAGAGGTGCAGAGCTCCCACTGCATGGTCACAGTGACTTTTGCTCTTTAGCTGGAAAGGTGCTGTAGAGAGGATGCTCTCTGTACAGCAGCATTTGTCTTTGTACCCCACTCCCCTAACCCAGAACTTTAACCCATGTCCTCTCAGGGTCCCTGCCCCCAGGTCCGGCTCCCCAGACAGAGGTGAGTGCTGAGGAGAAGGACCAGCCACTAGCCTTTGGGGACCTGTGGGACTCCATGCCACCTATTTATTTTATATAGTTACTATATATTTTATATAATTTCTCTCTAATGTGCCTGTCTTGCCCATTTGAAAGAAAGCACATTTTCTTCTGATAGTCTCAAGATTTATTTAAGAAAACTTGGTATAAGATAATCTGAATTTGTCAAACAAAAGAACGTAGGCATTGTGGCAGGACTCACCCACCAGTTGCCAAAAATAGTAGTTACAATCTAATGAGTGCTTATTAAATGAAAAGATCTTCGTGCTATTTCATTTAATTTTTAAAAAGACTCTATATGACCAGTGATCAGACTCATTTTACAGATCAGGAAACAGAGATTGAATAACTCTCCTGAGGTCACACAGGTTATGAATCAGAACTGTGCCACTTCAGGGTCATGCCTTCAGCTTCCACATCATTCAGCATCCCTCTGTCAGCTTAAAATGTCACATCTGCCTCCCTAAGAAAACATTCTTGGGGTGAATGCCTCCTTTCTCTCTCCCTTCCCCATGGGTTACTCTTGGCATTAGAACAGTAAATACCACCCAGCTCTATTTCCCACATCAGTGTCTGGGATGCTGGTGGAGTGGTCTCAGATGATAAACTGTTAACAATTGTGTGTGAGTCTCCCTAGTACTTTAATCCTTTGCTCCTCCCAGCGAAGCTGGGACCCCAGGTTTTGAATTTGTTCAGAGTTTCATGGAGAAACCCAGAGGCTATAGTTGTCCATCTATGAGGACATCAGGATGAGTGTGGTCCTAGAGTCTCTTGGCTCTTTATGTAGCTGGGCAGATGGAAAGAGGGAAAGGGCCACAGGTTTCTCTAGGCCAAACATCAGGTTATGCCTTTTTGGGCCCCAGAACATTTAAAGATTGGGCATCCCTTATGCTTTCAGGACAAGAACTGTTAATAACACAATCTCAAAGGGAATAAATAACAACCTTATTTAATATTACTCTGGGACACTGTCAAATGCAGTAGTGTCCACTTAAGTGTTGTCGACTGTGTGGCTTAGAGCAGAGGGATGTGCACAGAGGGATGGCTAGTGGGACTGTGTAGTAGGAAGGGACAGGAAAGATCAATGGAAGGGAAACAAATTGTATAGATGGAGCTCCAGTAATCCACGGGTGAGGGGTCCTTAGGGTAGGGAGAGCTGACTCCCAGTGCAGTAAGCCTGTAATGACTGCTCTGGATCAGACACTCTGAGAATGCAGACATGGTGGGTTCTAATGTGTCATCAAGGCCACGTCTCGTTTTACAGATGTGGCATCTTGGGCCCTCAGAAGCAAGATGCTTATCCAAGGGTACCCAGCTAGTTTGGGACAAAATAGTAGCTAGAATTCACTTTCCAGACTTTCAGATTCATGACCTCTTTCTTGGACCTGGGCAAAACCTTGGGGCATTTTAGATGGAGCTGGGTTTTAGAGTCACCCACACCTGTGTTTGATTAGTCACTGACTGGCACCATGACCTTGGGCTCTGCCTGAATCTCATGTGGATCATCTATAACATGAAGATAGTAGTATGACAGTAGGGGTGAGGATTGCATAAATAGTAGAAGTAAATCTCCCACATATCAGGGGTGCTTACTGAACCTCCTTCCTCTCATCTCTTCCAGCCACTCCAAATAGGGAAGAACAGTGAGCACTCTAGTCAATTGACCACAGATCCTGGACCCAAAGTTACTTAGATCTTTCACTTCATTCATCTCTAACCAGTTTACTGGCATACTAAGTAATAATAATTGGTAATAGTTGTTACAACAATAATAGTTATAGCTGGAAACAGTGGCACAGCCCTGTAGTTCCAGCTACTTGGGAGGCTAAGGTGAGAGGATCATTTGAACCCAGGAGTTGGAGACCAACCTGGACAAAATAGTGAGACTCCATCTCTTTAAAAAAAAAAAAAAAAAAGAAAACAATAGTTAACAATGATTGTTTTGTGCAAGGTGCTATGCTAAATACCCACATTATCTCATTAAATCTTTACAGAATTAGAGATTCTTAGAGTAGGGATTATTACTATGCAGAGGAAACCAAGGCTTAGAGAAGTGAAGTAATTCACAGGATTGCAAAGCTAGCCAGCAGCAGAGCTTGGATATGAACTTAGATTTGGCTGGTCCCAGAGCCCCTCTCTTAGCCACTGTAGTTTGCATGACACACAATATACAAAGCTCTGTGGAAAGTCTACTGTAAGTCCACCCAGCCCGCTACCCCCAGCCTCCCTGACTTAGATCTAGAGGAGGCTGGCAGGCCTGCCAGGGCCAGCTGCCAGGAAGGACTTGTCTTCATCACTCCCACGGGGACTGCGACATGTTAGGAGCAAACAAAACATGAAGGGAAGGCTTCCCAAGGCGTCCAGCCTCCCTGATTAGTCAGGCTGGCTGTCTTAAACCCTTCAGCCACAGCATCAAGGTCGTAAAACGGAGGGTTGCAATTTCCTCTCTTCAGTCCTGGCTCTGGCGGCATTAGGAATTGATGGAGGAAGGGGGCACTCCAGCAGGTCTTGACTCCTTGCACAGTAGGGTCTGGGATGTTTCGCAGACTGTGCTGTAGTTAGGACTGAAATGGCATTTACATCTCTGGGCTCAGAAATGGTGTCTAAAAGAAAGCAACCACCACCACTAACATGTTGTAGTTTTATAATTTATGGAGCATTTGTGCTTTATACCTCATGCCTGTGGCTCCTGATTGTTTCTTAAGTTTCCTGAGCCAAAGTCTGTGAGTCTGTTCAACTATAAATATTACAGTTTTCAATAAAGGCTAAAGTTTTCAAATACTTGTCAAATTACTTTGGTTCTTTTGCCCTTGAAGGAGCAAAATAACGTGGTTCTAAGCATTATCTTTCTCATCTCTAAAAGGAGGTAATACTGACCTTGCCTGCTGTACATGGATGTTGTGAAGATCAGATGAAAGGCATGTAAATTGGTGTTGGAAGCTCTAAAGTCCTAAAACCATGTAAAATAACGTAAATTTATGGTTACTTAAATGCATGTATATAGTTTCCTGTGCAATGAAAATACTTCACTGTCCATCTATGAAATGTATCTGTCCCTCTCTGATACACTGTGGTAACTGCGATTGCTAACATTCACGTAGCAATAAATGGTGTATTATTTCATATTATCTAAACTGTTAACTTGAACTCTTATTGTTATTTAGCATTTCATGTAATAATAATTCTTTCTTTTTCAATTGTATGATAAGTGCCATCCTGGTGGAAACTGAATTTTAAACCATTTCTAGATCCTGTCTGGTGTCACATGTGGCTTGCCTAGGTTAAGAATTCTTTAAAGGGGACAACTTTCCCAAGTCTCCCATTCTTGGCACAGAGCTTTCACAGGAAATGTCAGTGGAGTCCATTTCAACTGTTTATTAACAACTTTCAAGAAAAATCACTTTATGCTGAATCAAATACAATAAGGGATACAAGAAAATGAGTTGATAGGAACCGAACCCCCACCATGGAAAGAACCGGGTAGAATTTTTCAAGTAGCTAACTCAAGAGCATGGCGACTATATATGTGTATGTGTATATACCGAAATCATACACGTTAAATAAAAGAAAACCAAAGTAGCATAATAGTTCTGATTCTGGCATTTATTACCAAAAAAAACGTGCTCTATAGAGTATTAGTGAGATCCTGAACCAGGTGTGATTAAGGAGAAATTTTCTGGTGAATTGAGTTTTAGGCCTCTACCTCTGTTGTCCTCTTCTGGGTGTCAAGTTGATTCAGAACAGTACATATGTCACTTTCTTTGATTAATCACAGGGGTTCACACTAACTGTGGAAAAGGCTCATTCTCTATCTATGAGTGGTTTATTTATTTATTTATTTGCTCTGTTGCCAAGGCTGGAGTGCAGTGATCCTCCCATCTCAGCCTCCTGAGTAGCTAGGACTATAGACGTGCACCACCACACCTGGCTAATTTTTAAATTTTTTTGTATAAAACGGTCCTCAGGATCTCACTATGTTGATCTCAAACTCCTGGCCTCAAGTAATCCTCCCACTTCAGCTTCCCAAAGTGCTGGGAATGTAAGTGTAAGCCACCATGCCTGGCCTTATGAATGGTTTAAGGTACAGAATTGTCATCCCTCTGATTACTTCAATATTTATTCTGATCTTGCTATTTATTGTGTGCAATAAATTGTGTGCAATGCAGGACCTAAATGAAGAAGGACTTTGTCTTTTTTTGCAAATTTTGTAGTGTATGACAGAATCCCTGCTTTCTTTGGCCTATGGCATTTGAGAATATATAAGATTCCATAAGAGAACAAATTTAGGACTGATGATGCTAACTTCATCATCCTTCATCACATATGGTTACTTCTGGTGCACTCTCAAACTCTTCCTCTCCACCTGCTGAAGTAGGCTGAGCTTTTGCCATTTAACAATTTCATATCTGCTGCACATCTTGCACGTAAAACTTCATTTGTAAATTTTGTTAATGTGGGTCCTACTTTGGCTTAATGGCCTCTATTGTATTGTCTGTCCTACGCAGAATTAACATTAAGAAAACACGAAAGAGGGAGGTGAGTTTTTGTTCTGCTGGGCCTTTCCTTTTCTGTCCCTTTCTTCCCTGGCATGGGACGAGGATCAGCAGTCACTCATTCAGGTAGCCTGTGGGCTTATGCAGCCTCTTTCAGATAACAGGCTGCAGTTTATGGCAGCTTTTCTTGTAAAATAAACTCTCAGCTAGCTGTCATAGAGAAAAGGTAGTTACCCCCAATGTAGGCTCTAGGTAAAGTCATGTCCTTTCAGGAAGAAAAGGAAAAAGAACCTGAGCACTGCACCATTATGCTTCAAATTATTAGGTAATAAATGAGTCCTGGACACCCAGCCAAGGTAGAAGGAATAAAGCAGGATAGAAGATGTCAGAAGGAAATGTGTCTTGAGGAACGAGATAGGGATCTAAGTGGGTGCCCGGGATTGATTGCATGAATAAAAGAAAGACTTCAGCCCAGGGAGGAAGACAGAAGATAGCATGGTGCTGTTGGATATATATGTCTTTGGAGATTATACATGCATACACACACAATATATTGTGGATATATTTATAATCTCCATAACATATTTTATATGTTTTATATAAATAATATCCAAAGACATGTATTTCTGTGTGTGTGTATGTGTGTGTGGCCAGTGTGAAGGGTATGCCCTAAAAGGTGGAGCTGAAATGTCTGAAGAAGTAGAATATCTGATAAATTCCAGTATTACTTTATGAATTTCTCTCTTAGAAAATGGAAGAAGCCATGGGGTGAACTGGCACTGTGGACTTGTTTTTCAATGTATTATTTCATTTTGAAAAATATATGAAAAATACAGAGAATAATCTAACACAAATGAATGTATAACTAACCCCCAGAATTAACAAGTGTGACTGTTTTGAGACATTTGCTCTGGACTTACTGAAGAACTAAGTCATTACAGATAAAGTTGAAATTCCCTTTGCACCCCTACCTCAGTTCTGTGTCCCTTCCTCCCTCCCCAGAGACTGCCACCATTTTAAATTTGGGAGAATCCTTCCGATCTCTAGACTCAATGCTTATCAATAAGAAAAAACTAATTTTTTTTTTTTTTTTTTGAGACGGAGTCTCGCTCTGTCGCCCAGGCTGGAGTGCAGTGGCCGGATCTCAGCTCACTGCGAGCTCCCCCTCCCGGGTTTACGCCATTCTCCTGCCTCAGCCTCCCGAGTAGCTGGGATTACAGGCGCCCGCCACCTCGCCCGGCTAGTTTTTTGTATTTTTTTTTTTAGTAGAGACGGGGTTTCACCGTGTTAGCCAGGATCGTCTCTATCTTCTGACTTCGTGATCCGCCCGTCTCGGCCTCCCAAAGTGCTGGGATTGCAGGCTTGAGCCACTGCGCCCGGCCCGAAAAAACTAATTTTAAAGATGAAGAAATAGCAGAAACTTTGGGAGAAATAGTCTTAGAAGTAGCAAGGATGCGAACTCTGGCACCGTCCTTGGATTGAGTGAAGCAAATGTCATAGAAAATCAGATGTAAACCCAGGGCTCTGAAAGTGAAGCAGATTTAAAAGCCTAGAAGAATCTGAGTCATAATTGGGGCTATTTAGTTGCAAATAACTCTGATAAGGAAGAAAGAGGGAAACCACCTGTAAAAATATGTAGTTTTTGGTGCGCGCCTGTAGTCCCAGCTACACTCAGGAGGATGAGGTGTGAGGTGAAAGAAATAACGTAGTTGCCTTAGGAACTCTGGTTGAGTTCAGTTTTCTAAAGGTACATTTGTGAGACATGTGTTATAAATAAAGTTTCGAGGCCACAAAAGAAATAGCACTTGAATATAAAATTTTATTTTTAATTCTCAGCAAGGCAGTGTACTTCTATAGAAGGGTGCACCCTTACAGATGGAGCAATGGTGAGTGCACACTTGGATAAGGGAGGCGAAGGGATTCTTATTGCTGATGCAGGTGGCCCCTGCTGCTGTGTCCTTCCCCTATTGGTTAGGGTTAGACAGCACAGGCTAAACTAATTCCGACTGGCTAATTTAAAGATAGTTACCAGGCGAGTGGTTTGGCAGGAAAAATGGATATGGCAGAGCAGGAAATCGGAGTGAGTCAGGGTGGAGAATGAGCGGGTAATCAGAATGAGTCGGGATGGAGCAGGTAATCGAAAAAGGCTGCTTCAGGAGGAAGTTAAGTTTAAAAGTAGAAGGCAAAGAATTGAACATGCTGACATATTGAGTCTTTGAAGAGAAATTTAGAACTCATATCGAACACATGGAAGGAAGACCTACCCAAGGTTAACAGAAACCTATAAGAAGAATGTCAGAATTCCTAAACTGCAGAAGATGATCGAAGGAGACACAGGTCCATGTTTTGGATGGCTGGTGAAATGTTAATGGACGATGAAAGAAACCAGAGCTACTCAAACTCTAATTTTGTATCCATTATCTCCATAAAGGAGAATATCTTCCACATAGGAAAGGTGTGGACCAGTGATAAAAATGGGTGGAGGCCTGAGAAAGGTGAGGAGCTGGTGAGAGGGCCTGCAACATAGTCTTTCAATGAATTGCAATTCCCAAAGCAGATAAATTGCATCCCAGGGGCTGGATGCAATTGCAGATATAATTATGGAATATTAAATGCTTCAGAACTGGGGATGGGCAGATGCCTCAGTATTCAAAATGGTGGGAAAAGTATATTCAGGAATTCAGAGACCAGAAAGTTTGCTTCCATTCTGAAACAGAATGGGCAAGTGGTATGGAGAGAAGCCCATAAGAGCAGATATTCACAAGAGGATTCCTCCACCTGAGGCCCTTCACTTCCTGGTGGCAAAAGAATCAGGAGATGCAATTCGGTGAGGGCAGCCCTACCTCCAAGGGAGAAGTTGAGGGCGGGAACTACCAGAAAGTATTGAGTTTACATGGCCTTTTCAGTCCAGTCCTTTAGATGTCTCTCACCTCTGAACCTTCTTTTTGGGTCTTCAGAAATTCTTTATCAGCCCCTTGATTTAAAGACATGAAAGCTTGGGTGCCTGGATTGGCAAGGTCTGGAGAGTAGAAGCAACCTGTCCAAGTTTACACAGCTATTAATGGCCAAGCTGGGATTAGAGCCATGTGAGATGACGCACCACCTGGGGTTCTCCCCATTTATTCCCCACTTGTACTGCCTAGCATGTACTTTAAATCTGTACTTATATATCTTTTATCTCCCCAGTAAGACTGCATTCATTTTACATTGATTGAACATTTAATGTGTGCCAGGCACTGTGCTAGATGCTTTGTGAATATAAAGATGATTAAAATCTTGTTCTTGGATTTAGTGTGTGTGTGTGTTGAAAATATTCCCACAGAGGATTTTCATTTGATTCTTCCATGGATCTGGGTAGACTACCAATCCTGACACCTCTTTAAAGTAAATATTCAGCTTGGAGGTTAGTTTTTAAGTTTTAGAGTTGTTGGGGAGTTTGGTCCCAGATACCTGTGTGCTTCTAATGCCGTAAGGGACTTAAGCAGACTCACAGAAGAGGTAGAGTGCTATGAGATCACGGTGGAAGGGAGCATTGTGAGTTCGAGGGTCCAAAAAGACTTTACCAGGAGGCATGAACTTTCCAAGGGCAGAGAGAATACCTGACACAACTTGGTATTTTTTTCAGTCTGGAACAGCATGCTAGAAGCCAGGAGAGTGAGCTGAGACCTCAGCAGAGCTTACTGTTTTAGAATTTAGAGAACTAGCTAAACCTGTTCTTGATCCCTGCTCTGAAGGATGCTAGGGACCAATACATTTTTCTTTCTCCTTCCTCTCCTTCTCTCTCTCTAGCTCTCTCTCTTTTTTTTCCTCATGCCACTCAATTCTCCTGGGCTCCCCTTCAAAGATTTAATGAACTTTGGAGCCAGGACATATCACAAGCTGGGAACAGAGAGGCCAATGAATCACACCAGGAGGCCATGAGTTTCCACCCCTTGCACTGGCTCTGAGGCTGGACTGCACCCAAGGCTGCCTGCAGGAATGAGAGGAAGTTATGGGGTGGAAAGCATTGCATCTTGGGGCCTTCTCTCTGAGGCAGCATGGAAGCATCCACAGCCCAGTCAGGAAATTCAGAGAAAGAAACAAAACCAATGACACGGACATTAGGAACACATTCTTTCCCACTGAGCCTTGCTCCCTGGAGTGCGGGCCTATGGGGTGGTTTGTAACAGAGGCAGCTCTCTAGGTGCCTAGACTGGCAAGAACTGAAATTTGGCCTGAGACTACACCAGGTTCCAGATTCCAGTGGTGAGCTCCAGGATCCTGTGGGGATAGTCTGCTGTGGGCTCTGCCACCAAGGCCAGGCACTCATTAATCTGTACTGGGTATCTGCCACAGGAGCCTGGTCTGAAGTAGGTAAAGTTGGGAAGGACAGAGCCATGAGAGTCATTAGGTTTTAAAAGTCAGCTTTATTATTCTCTTATTAGGTTGACCTAAGTGCGCAAAGCCAATTTTCCAAAACTAAGAAGGACTTCATGTTACTGATAGGTGGGTTGGAATATAGAGCTTCTAAAGTTCTTTTCATCTCAGGAATCTAAAATTCCATAAGATGGACTTTGAAAGAGCCCATGTATCCTCTGCTTTTTCTTTGTCATGGTGTTATTGTTCTCATTTACTAGGTGGGTGACCTTTGGCTCTTGCCTTTTCTGGATGTCCTATCTTCACATGTAAAATAGGCCTAATACTTTTCTACTGCTCTAGGTTGTCTTGAAAACTACATGAAGTAATATATGTAAAAGTGCACGGTTAAAATTCACAGAGGCTTAATAAACATAAAATGTATTCTCTTCCTTCCTTCTGTGCTCCCTGTCTTCAATAACTCAGAAGGAGACTGATGCAGGCAAGCATAATAAACCGAAACTAGTCTTGTGCAACAGTGAAGTTGCCAGTGAATATGCATTAAGAAGACCCTCCTTGCCCTACCCCAGACAAAAATTTTATCTCCCAAGTCCTGTGATAATGTCTTTGATAATGCCTGATGTGGTGCCATTAGTCATTGTGTGTGTCAGATGGTCTTATTATACGTATTAGTCATTAAAACCTTAGTATAAAATAATTTTAAAATCAGAGCTTGTGAAGGTTGGAGACCATTTTGTCCAACTCTCACCACCCCCCTCAAAGAATTATTTTGTTAAGTTTCCTGACAGTCATCTAGACTCTTCTTGAATGATTCCAATGATAAAGAGCTCACTACTTTATGAGACAGCCCATTCATTGTGGTACAGCTGAAGTTGATTAGATATTCTTTTTTAAGTTGAAATAAATCTCCCTTCTGAAAATTTTCTGTCTTTGGCCTGAGTTCTGTAAAATAGACCAAGCAGAGGTAAATCTGCTGCCTCATTCATCTGACAGCACTTTAAATCATTAAAAATAGTGATCTTCTCTTTTTCAGCCCCAATCACTTGGTTTATCTGATTTTTTTCTCATGTAATAGAGTTTCTAGATCTTTTAGATGCTTTATAATCCAAGTCGCTCTTCTCTGAGGATGCCCACATTTTCCGGCATTCTCAACTTATGGCACCTGAACACTACCCCAGGATGGTTCTGACAATGTAGTGGATGGGAGGTTATAGTCTCCCTTGGTCTGGATTTAGGCTGATAGTATTACAGAGGGTTTCTGTTTGTTTGTCTAATTAGATTACATGGTTGCTTAATATTTAGTGTCTAATAAATTAATACCTCAAGATATTTATATAGGAGTTGCTATCAACTTATGCATTCCCCTGATTAGACTATTATATTAAGCAATTTAATGTTTTAATTCTAAATGCAGATAATTTTATTCTTAGTTAAAAGCTCTCTCCCTTCCCCCATTTGTTTCAGACCATTGCTTTGTCTGTTTACTGGGTCTTAACTTGTCAATCCACCCACTAGTGGTTCCTCCCAGCTTTGTGTCATCTATAATTTTAACTAAGCAGGTCCAATGACAGAGCCCTTCAGCCCAACACTAAAGGCTTTATTAAAACTGGCACATATCCATCATCCCTGAGTAAGATTGCTGAACTGCAAAATTATTTAATAGTTCTCTCATTGAGGCTACAACCTTGAGAATTCCCAAGCTTGGCCATTTCCAGTCATTCAGTTAGTAAGTGAAAGTTTATTTGTTAATCTGGGTGGGGTTCTTAAAATGCATATACTTGGCAGAAAATGTTAATTGGTATGAAGTTTCTGGATGCCTACAATGCCACCTACCCAGGTGGAGTGATGCAGAAATTATTATTCTAACCCAGGGGCAAAATATTCATTCGTTGACTATGAGGAACATCGGGAAATGCACATGAGAAATTATTGACTTGTCTTGATGGCTCAGAACATTAAGAAAGAGCTGACTAGACCTAATTCTGCTAGTAAAAGGATTCCTCACCCACCCAAGGATGTCCAATCTTCAAGGGATTCTCTGTTTTCACTTTGTTCCTTTCATCAGCAATTACATGAGTAGCTTCTGCTGTTGTGAGGAACTGCTAAGAAAATCAAGGATTTGGTGATTGGGGAAGGAGGAAGTATTGTCATTAGGAGGAAACCTAAAACTTGGCAAAGGAAGCCTTGAACATTGGCCTTCATGGTGAGAGAAGTGGACCTGGGAGTGAGGCCTGGTATCAGGAATAGGTGAGAGGGAGGAAGGGGTTGTGTATATAACTATTTTCCTGAGACCGTAGGCTTAGCTTGGTCATCTGGGTTGGTTTTTGCCTCTATCAACTGGTATATATTCTTGCAGGGGGATGAGCATGAAGCAGTCATCACTCTCAAGTTTGAGCCAAGATATTTGGAATCCCTCAGCATACCAGCCTCCTATGGAAACATTTGCCAACTTATCAGGGATGTGGAAGACACAAACTTTGGGTGAAAGCATCATATTTTCATGTAATTTGTGAAGGCCAAGGAAGGGTCTTCTTGTTTAAATGGCATATGGCTTGCAGTTTCTGATACAGCTTTTCAAAATATCCGAAAGATATAAATATTCCTGAAGGACCAGAAAAAAAGACAAAACCCTATAACACTAAAGATTGGTCTTAATGGACAATCTCGTGCTATAATCTAAGAAGAATCACCTTAATATAAGAAAGATGGAGCTAAATTAGAGGAATAAATCTTGCATAGGTTTCTCTTTATGACACAGCCAGGTTTTATTTATTTAACTTCATGAAACAAAACACCTAGGGTGTGGGGGGAAGTAATTTCACAATTCCTTGATGTCTGCTTCATTGACCAGAGGCTGAGGATGTTTACAAACCAGAAAACAGGAGAACATTTATTTAGGGAATGGGATAGAGCATTTTGATCTACCTGAAAACTGTTCTTCCACCACTTATTTATCTTCCTCTATTTGTAGACAGATATAGTCTGGTCAGTTACGAAAATAATATCATTGTATTGGGAAAAGTCGCTGTACTTCTAGGAAATAATTCTGATGACAAAAATGAACAGAAATTGGAGAAAAGATGGAGGGAAGAGCTGGAGAAACTAGTGGTTGAACATTTCATTTAAATAGGTGTGGTTCTCATGAGTAAAGTAGGTAGAGTCAGAGAGAAGAACAACATTGATAACAATACATGCTGGAAACTATAGATTTCCTGGAACCATGTTTGTTAAAGGTATTAGAGACTCAAACAATGAGTTTAGGAAAAAATGCCACTGAAGTTGAACTAGATGAAAGTCTGTTAAACACAGTAGTAACCTGAGCTGTGAATATCCACCCACCCTTTATCTGTTGAATGCGGGAGCCATCAATTAGACTAGGAGTTAGAGTGGACTCAAGGATAATTCATATACCCTGGTGTTGGCAAAGACTCATAGTATATAGTTCCTGCCTCATAAGAGGATGAATGGAGAGGAGAAATTGTCCATGGAGAGCACCAAAAAATACTTCATGACAAAGAAAATTTAACATCACTGTGAAAACTCAGAGGAAAGAATTTCTATTTCTAATGACATGAAAGAGACTGGAGAAATCATCCAAGTTTAGAACACCTAAAAATGCTGGATAATTTATTTAAATGCTTTTCTAAGTTGGTGGGAAAGTAAAATACATCTTCAAAGCCTGAAAATGACAAGAGAGTTATGGCCTGCATTTGTCATGGAGCATATGTGGATCCCTCATGGCCTAGAGCCTAGACTTTAAATAGGCAGAAGATAAAGCCCACATAAGGTGAGAGTGTAGTCAGATCTGAAACTACTACATGAAGCTGGCATCACTGTAAGGCAGAATCCTCAGTGGTCAGTTAAAATAAAACTTCACACCATCGAGATTGTGGTGAACCTTGCCTGTTTGGCTTTGATTCTGGGTGGAGTGAAATAAGGTAAAAGCCTTCTGCAAGAAGTCTTCACCTCAAGTTTGCCTTCACAGGTATCTGGGACCAAACTCCCCAACAACTCTAAAACTTAAAAAGTAACCTCCAAGCTGAATATTTACTTTAAAGAGGTGTCAGGATTGGTAGTCTACCCAGATCCATGGAAGAATCAAATGAAAATCCTCTGTGGGAATATTTTCAACACACACACACACACACACACAGCCATCGTGTGCTAGAATCAGAACACACAATAAACTGCAGAATCAGATGCACAATGCATTAGAATTGTTAAAAATGGAAGTAAATCGGGCATTTAGAAATATAAAAGAGGAGATTATAAGAGTGACTAAAAGATTTGAAAAGGAATCAAATAGAATTAGAAATTCAGCGTATGGATTAAAGAGGTTAAATAACAGTTTAGAATCACCAAAAGAAAAAATCAGTGAGTTGAAAGACAGACTGAGATATTATCCAGATTTTAGTGGAGAGACCCAAGAAAAAGAAAAACAGAAATGGAATATTGGAAAGCACGGAGGTTAGCATAAGGTATGCCATTACCTTAATCAGATTTGCACAAGGAAATATTATAGCGAATGAGTGGTTGTAAAGGATAATATTCAAAGAGATAATGGCTGAGAATTTTCCATCATTAAAAAATAAAACAATCCTTATACCAGGAAGCCAAAGTAGAATAAACAAAAGGAAATCCACACCTAGACACATCATTGTAAAGTGTAGAACAAGAAAGTTCATAAAAATCAGAAAGATCATAAAAGCCGTCAAAAGAGAAAAAAATCAATAACCTGCAAAAGAATGCCAGTTAGGTTCACCACAGACTTTTAAAGAGGAACAATGGAAATCAGAAGACAGTAGTATAATGCCTTATAATTGTAAACCTAGAAGTATATACCCAGGAAAAATTTCTGACAACAATAAGAGTAAAATAAAAACTTCCACAGAAATAAAAACTGAGAGATTACAACCAATTTATTCTTATTAAAGAAAATTATAAAGAGTATACTTAAGGTAGAAAAAGAAAACTATAAAAGAAGATATAAAATGCAAGAAGAAATAGTGAGCAAAGGAAATGGTAAATGTGGGAAAATATAATCACTAACTAAATCAAAGTTACAATAAAATCCAATTTTGGAGAAAAAAACAACATAAAATTAAAATCATGGAGAAAAATACATGTAAATATGACTGGGGGTGGAAGGTTGCTGTGATTTAGCAATGAAGAGTTCTAAGCTCTATTTCCAGGGAGACGGTAAAAACTTTTGCTTAACTTTGACTTTGTTAGGTTATACGTGTATATTAAAAGTCTAGGATGACCAATAAAAGAATAGAAATTGTAAAAATTTTAAATTAGGTGATAGAAAAAATATAAGAAATAAGAAAAAGCCCCTACAAAATCTAATTAATCTAAAAGAAGGCAAAAAATCAAATGAGCATATATGAAATATAACAAATGGAAGCACAAAATATGAAATTTTAAGTAAGTAAAAATATATTATGAATTACAATAAATGTCAGTGGACTAAATTCCCCAGTGAAAAGTAAAAGGCTGGATTTCAGAAGATAAAAACAAAAGCAACATCTAGTTTTATGCCGTTTATAATTGTCAAAAGGAAAAAATTACAACAAATTAATGTAAAGATCTTAATTTGCTGATTTTCATGGTTGTGTTGTGGTTATGTAGGAGAATAAGGAAATATAAATTAATGTGTTTAGGCATGATGAGAGCATCAGATTGGCAATTTATTTTTAAATAGTTCAGAAAAAAGTTATTTGTACCTCACACAGCTTTTCTATAAGTTTGGCATTGTTTGAAAATAAAAAATATCTTTTAAAAAAAGAAGAAAGAAGAAAAAGAATTTCCAATAAAATGACAAATTTTGAAGCTAGGCAAAGAAGATGCAACACATGAATAATAGTAGTTTCAAAAGGAGAAACTCAACAAATACTAAAAGAAACAGAACAAACAATAAAAACTGCAAATGAATAAAACTTTTCTGACAAAAAATGAAAATACAAATGGGAAAAACACACATGCATTTGAGAATACTCACCCAGTATAACCAATACCAAGACATATACAAATATAGACTTCGTATACTAAAATTGGACTTTAAAGAAAAAGAGAAAATCCTTTTGGAATCCAGACAAAAATATCCTGTGATTTATAAAGAAAAGAAAATTATGGTAACATCAGAATTTTTCACAGTAAAATTTTATGTTGGAAGAAAAAAGAAATATCATTTAAGATAGCCTGGGAACGTTGGGAGCAAGATGGCTGAATAGGAACAGCTCCAGTCTCCATCTCCCAGCGCGAGCGACACAGAAGACCAGTGATTTCTGCATTTTCAACTGAGGTACTGGGGTCATCTCACTCGGGAGTGCCGGACAATCCGTGCGGGTCAGCTGCTGCAGCCTGACCAGCGAGAGCCGAAGCAGGGCGAGGCATCGCCTCACCTGGGAAGCACGGGGGGGAAGGGAGTCCCTTTTCCTAGCCAGGGGAACTGAGACACACAACACCTGGAAAATCGGGTAACTCCCACCCCAATACTGCGCTGTACCTGGCACACCGGAGAATATATCCCACACCTGGCCGGGAGGGTCCCACGCCCACGGAGCCTCCCTCCTTGCTAACACAGCAGTCTGCGGCAATCTAACCGCAAGGCAGCAGCGAGGCTGGGGGAGGGGTGCCCGCCATCGCTGAGGCTTAAGTAGGCAAATAAAGCTGCTGGGAAGCTCGAACTGGGTGGAGCTCACAGCAGCTAAAGGAAACCTGCCTGTCTCTGTAGACTCCGCCTCTGGGGACAGGGCTCAGCTAAAGGAGCAGAGGCCTGTGCAGACGTGAAGGACTCTGTCTGACAGCTTTGAAGAGAGCAGTGGATCTCCCAACAGGGAGGTTGAGATCTGAGAAGGGGCAGTCTGCCTGCTCAAGTGGCTCCCTGACCCCTGAGTAGCCTAACTGGGAGACATCCCCCACTAGGGGCAGTCTGACACCCCACACCTCACAGGGTGGAGTACACCCCTGAGAGGAAGCTTCCAAAGCAAGAATCAGACAGGTGCACTCGCTGTTCAGCAATATTCTATCTTCTGCAACCTCTGCTGCTGATACCCAGGCAAACAGGGTCTGGAGTGGACCTCAAGCAATCTCCAACAGACCTATAGCTGAGGGTCCTGACTGTCAGAAGGAAAACTATCAAACAGGAAGGACACCTATATCAAAACCCCATCAGTACGTCACCATCATCAAAGACCAGAGACAGATAAAACCACAAAGATGGGGAAAAAGCAGGGCAGAAAAGCTGGAAATTGAAAAAATAAGAGTGCATCTCCCCCTGCAAAGGAGCACAGCCCATCGCCAGCAATGGATCAAAGCTGGTCAGAGAATGATTTTGACGAGATGAGAGAAGAAGGCTTCAGTCCATCAAACCTCTCAGAGCTAAAGGAGGAATTACGTACCCAGCGCAAAGAAACTAAAAATCTTGAAAAAAGAGTGGAAGAATTGACAGCTAGACTAATTAATGCAGAGAAGGTCATAAACGAAATGACAGAGATGAAAACCATGACACGAGAAATACGTGACAAATGCACAAGCTTCAGTAACTGACTCGATCAACTGGAAGAAAGAGTATCAGCGATGGAGGATCAAATGAATGAAATGAAGCGAGAAGAGAAACCAAAAGAAAAAAGAAGAAAAAGAAATGAACAAAGCCTGCAAGAAGTATGGGATTATGTCAAAAGACCAAATCTACGTCTGATTGGGGTGCCTGAAAGTGAGGGGGAAAATGGAACCAAATTGGAAAACACTCTACAGGATATCATCCAGGAGAACTTCCCCAACCTAGCAGGGCAGGCCAACATTCAAATTCAGGAAATACAGAGAACGCCACAAAGATACTCCTCCAGAAGAGCAACTCCAAGACACATAATTGCCAGATTCACCAAAGTTGAAATGAAGGAAAAAATCTTAAGGGCAGCCAGAGAGAAAGGTCGGGTTACCCACAAAGGGAAGCCCATCAGACTGACAGCAGATCTCTCGGCAGAAACTCTACAAGCCAGAAGAGAGTGGGGGCCAATATTCAACGTTCTTAAAGAAAAGAATTTTAAACCCAGAATTTCATATCCAGCCAAACTAAGTTTCATAAGTGAAGGAGAAATAAAATTCTTTACAGATAAGCAAATGCTTAGAGATTTTGTCACCACCAGGCCTGCCTTACAAGAGACCCTGAAGGAAGCACTAAACATGGAAAGGAACAACCGGTACCAGCCATTGCAAAAACATGCCAAAATGTAAAGACCATCGAGGCTAGGAAGAGACTGCATCAACTAAGGAGCAAAATAACCAGTTAATATCATAATGGCAGGATCAAGTTCACACATAACAATATTAACCTTAAATGTAAATGGACTAAATGCTCCAATTAAAAGACACAGACTGGCAAACTGGATCAAGAGTCAAGACCCATCAGTCTGCTGTCTTCAGGAGACCCATCTCACATGCAGAGACATACATAGGCTCAAAATAAAGGGATGGAGGAAGATCTACCAAGCAAATGGAGAACAAAAAAAGCGGGGGTTGCAATCCTAGTCTCTGATAAAACAGACTTTAAACCATCAAAGATCAAAAGAGACAAAGAAGGCCATTACATAATGGTAAAGGGATCAATTCAACAGGAAGAGCTAACTATCCTAAATATATATGCACCCAATACAGGAGCACCCAGATTCATAAAGCAAGTCCTTAGAGACTTACAAAGAGACTTAGACTCCCATACAATAATAATGGGAGACTTCAACACTCCACTGTCAACATTAGACAGATCAACGAGACAGAAAGTTAACAAGGATATCCAGGAATTGAACTCATCTCTGCACCAAGCGGACCTAATAGACATCTATAGAACTCTCCACCCCAAGTCAACAGAATATACATTCTTCTCAGCACCACATCACACTTATTCCAAAATTGACCACATAATTGGAAGTAAAGCACTCCTCAGCAAATGTACAAGAACAGAAATTATAACAAACTGTCTCTCAGACCACAGTGCAATCAAACTAGAACTCAGGACTAAGAAACTCAATCAAAACCGCTCAACTACATGGAAACTGAACAACCTGCTCCTGAATGACTACTGGGTACATAACGAAATGAAAGCAGAAATAAAGATGTTCTTTGAAACCAATGAGAACAAAGATACAACATACCAGAATCTCTGGGACACATTTAAAGCAGTGTGTAGAGGGAAATTTATAGCACTCAATGCCCACAAGAGAAAGCAGGAAAGATCTAAAATTGACACTCTAACATCACAATTAAAAGAACTAGAGAGGCAAGAGCAAACACATTCAAAAGCTAGCAGAAGGCAAGAAATAACTAAGATCAGAGCAGAACTGAAGGAGATAGAGACACAAAAAACCCTCCAAAAAATCAATGAATCCAGGAGTTGGTTTTTTGAAAAGATCAACAAAATTGACAGACCGCTAGCAAGATTAATAAAGAAGAAAAGAGAGAGGAATCAAATAGACGCAATAAAAAATGATAAAGGGGATATCACCACCGACCCCACAGAAATACAAACTACCATCAGAGAATACTATAAACACCTCTACGCAAATCAACTAGAAAATCTAGAAGAAATGGATAATTTCCTGGACACTTACACTCTCCCAAGACTAAACCAGGAAGAAGTTGAATCCCTGAATAGACCAATAGCAGGCTCTGAAATTGAGGCAACAATTAATAGCCTACCCACCAAAAAAAGCCCAGGACCAGATGGATTCACAGCTGAATTCTACCAGAGGTACAAGGAGGAGCTGGTACCATTCCTTCTGAAACTATTCCAATCAATAGAAAAAGAGGGAATCCTCCCTAACTCATTTTATGAGACCAACATCATCCTGATACCAAAGCCTGGCAGAGACACAACAAAAAAAGAGAATTTTAGACCAGTATCCCTGATGAACATCGATGCAAAAATCCTCAATAAAATACCGGCAAACCAGATTCAGCAGCACATCAAAAAGCTTATCCACCATGATCAAGTGGGCTTCATCCCTGGGATGCAAGGCTGGTTCAACATTCGCAAATCAATCAACGTAATCCAGCATATCAACAGAACCAAAGACAAGAACCACATGATTATCTCAATAGATGCAGAAAAGGCTTTTGACAAAATTCAACAGCCCTTCATGCTAAAAACGCTCAACAAATTCGGTATTGATGGAACGTACCTCAAAATAATAAGAGCTATTTATGACAAACCCACAGCTAATATCATACTGAATGGGCAAAAACTGGAAAAATTCCCTTTGAAAACTGGCACAAGACAGGGATGCCCTCTCTCACCACTCCTATTCAACATAGTGTTGGAAGTTCTGGCTAGGGCAATCAGGCAAGAGAAAGAAATCAAGGGTATTCAGTTAGGAAAAGAGGAAGTCAAATTGTCCCTGTTTGCAGATGACATGATTGTGTATTTAGAAAACCCCATCGTCTCAGCCCAAAATCTTCTTAAGCTGATAAGCAACTTCAGCAAAGTCTCAGGATACAAAATTAATGTGCAAAAATCACAAGCATTCTTATACACCAGTAACAGACAAGCAGAGAGCCAAATCAGGAATGAACTTCCATTCACAATTGCTTCAAAGAAAATAAAATACCTAGGAATCCAACTTACAAGGGATGTAAAGGACCTCTTCAAGGAGAACTACAAACCACTGCTCAGTGAAATCAAAGAGGACACAAACAAATGGAAGAACATACCATGCTCATGGATAGGAAGAATCAATATCGTGAAAATGGCCATACTGCCCAAGGTTATTTATAGATTCAATGCCATCCCCATCAAGCTACCAATGAGTTTCTTCACAGAATTGGAAAAAACTGCTTTAAAGTTCATATGGAACCAAAAAAGAGCCCGCATTGCCAAGACAATCCTAAGTCAAAAGAACAAAGCTGGAGGCATCACGCTACCTGACTTCAAACTATACTACAAGGCTACAGTAACCAAAACAGCATGGTACTGGTACCAAAACAGAGATATAGACCAATGGAACAGAACAGAGTCCTCAGAAATAATACCACACATCTACAGCCATCTGATCTTTGACAAACCTGAGAGAAACAAGAAATGGGGAAAGGATTCCCTATTTAATAAATGGTGCTGGGAAAATTGGCTAGCCATAAGTAGAAAGCTGAAACTGGATCCTTTCCTTACTCCTTATACGAAGATTAATTCAAGATGGATTAGAGACTTAAATGTTAGACCTAATACCATAAAAACCCTAGAAGAAAATCTAGGTAGTACCATTCAGGACATAGGCATGGGCAAGGACTTCATGTCTAAAACACCAAAAGCAACGGCAGCAAAAGCCAAAATTGACAAATGGGATCTCATTAAACTAAAGAGCTTCTGCACAGCAAAAGAAACTACCATCAGAGTGAACAGGCAACCTACAGAATGGGAGAAAATTTTTGCAATCTACTCATCTGACAAAGGGCTAATTTCCAGAATCTACAAAGAACTCAAACAAATATACAAGGAAAAAACAAACAACCCCATCCAAAAGTGGGCAAAGGATATGAACAGACATTTCTCAAAAGAAGACATTCATACAGCCAACAGACACATGAAAAAATGCTCATCATCACTCGCCATCAGAGAAATGCAAATCAAAACCACAATGAGATACCATCTCACACCAGTTAGAATGGCAATCATTAAAAAATCAGGAAACAACAGGTGTTGGAGAGGATGTGGAGAAATAGGAACACTTTTACACTGTTGGTGGGATTGTAAACTAGTTCAACCATTATGGAAAACAGTATGGCAATTCCTCAAGGATCTAGAACTAGATGTACCATATGACCCAGCCATCCCACTACTGGGTATATACCCAAAGGATTATAAATTATGCTACTACAAAGACACATGCACACGTATGTTTATTGCGGCACTATTCACAATAGCAAAGACTTGGAATCAACCCAAATGTCCATCAGTGACAGACTGGATTAAGAAAATGTGGCACATATACACCATGGAATACTATGCAGCCATAAAAAAGGATGAGTTTGCGTCCTTTGTAGGGACATGGATGCAGCTGGAAACCATCATTCTTAGCAAACTATCACAAGAAGAGAAAACCAAACACCGCATGTTCTCACTCATAGGTGGGAACTGAACAATGAGCTCACTTGGACTCGGGAAGGGGAACATCACACACTGGGGCCTATCATGGGGAGGGGGGAGGGGGGAGGGATTGCATTGGGGAGCTATACCTGATATAAATGATGAATTGATGGGTACTGACGAGTTGATGGGTGCAGCACACCAACATGGCACATGTATACATATGTAACAAACCTGCATGTTATGCACATGTACCCTAGAACTTAAAGTATAATAATAAAAAAAAAAAGATAGCCTGGGAAAGAATATAAGAAACAAAAGCTTTTATATTCAGCAAAACTGACTTTTAAGTAAAAGCAACAAAAACTGTCAACACACAACAACTCGTGGAACATTGTTCTCATGAGCTTTTCCTGAGAAATCTAATAGAGGAAAACTTAAATGATTAGAGAGACATTAACAGAAATGCTGCCACTGGCCTCTATTTCAGGATCTTATTATCTTCATTGTTGTCAGCAAGTTAAGCCCTCTAACAGCCTCTTTTACTATCAGCCATGGCCTACAGAGGGGAGCCTTCGTTTCTTTGCTGGCAGTTTCACCAGCACATTCTTTATTTCTGTAAATAATGTGTTACTATGTTCAAGTGGAAAATAATCATCTAGCAGATCTCCTAGTAGTACATAATATATCCATTCCAGTATTCCCAATTTCTTGAGATTTCCTGCCCTTACCTCCCCATCTAACTGGATATTAAAAACAAAAAACAAAAAACAAAAACCTCTTCATCTACCATATGTCATGGCAAGTCTGGCATTTTCAACTCTACTCAATGTGAGCCACTGGTTTTTCAGTGCTCCGTTAAGCCCTCCTATTAGGAAATTTGAATCATCTCTCGGGGCCTTGCCAGTATTTTATATCCTGTGTCTTATGAGAATGTTCCCAAGTCAATGAACCCTTCTCTGTCCAATTATATCTTGAGGCCTCTTGGTTAATCACTCTCAGAATCCAGTCCCAGGAAAGCTTGACTGACTCCTCCTGAAATATGCTTGTTAGTTCTTAAAGTTCCTTTGGTATATAGACCACTTTCTCTCTTACTAGTTCCAGCACATCCACCACTGGGATTTGTTGCAACTGAACTGTAGATATAGGGCTAGAGAATGGCTAGGAGAGGAGGTGGGATGGTTACTAAAAGGAACACATGCTACTTTCCAGAGAGGAAGATTCCAGACTCTTTTCCAGCAAGAGGATGGGAGGAAGGTAAGGGAGACCATGCTGGTTTTTAGGAGTGGGGCTGCATATGCAAGCTAAGAAGCTTTGGAGGAGTTTTGGTAGTCAAAATACTTGGGGCCTAGATATCCAGATATCCCTATCTCATGTTTCGAGGTTCCAGATTTCTCAAATAGGGGCCTGATCTTGTTAAAACAGACCTACTTTATTGTGCATTTAACCATGTTTGATGTTTAGCCATTCTATTAGGTGACAATAGGCAATGAGAGATTCTTCGTAAGCACCTAAAGAGGCTCTCTGGCTTTCACAGCAGATTTTCAATTGTATGTTACACTTAGTTATTCCTTACCTTTTTGTAGTGCATCAGTGGTGCTTATTTATAGCCATCTAATCCTGTCCTATTTTCTCTATACATATCAAACAACTGATACATCACCCGTACTACATTCTCTTTCCGTAGGCTATTCTCCCAATTCATCACTTAACGGTTTTAATGACTGGACCACCACCTCGTGCCAGAGGCCATTGTTATACTGTCTTATTATCAATGATGGGGTTCTCATTGCCAGATAAGCATTGAGCAATCCAGCTTCAAAATACCATTTTATTGCCTGTTTTCTCACACCATTTGTGGTACTAACTGTTGTAGTTTGGATTCTTTAGATGCAGACATTGATACAGAGTTTGGGGCTTAAGATGTTTATTAGGGAATCAACACCTATGAAGGAAAGGGAGAGAAAGCAGGATTGTTGGGTTATCATACAAACCCAACAAAGTCTTAGCCAACTTGGCAAGAAGCTCTGGAGCAAGTATTGACTATCAGAGTATCCGCTATTAGCCCAAAAAGGCCAGGTCTTTATACCCCCTCCTCTCTTAATCACTAGATGAAGACTGCAGTAAGAAGAGCATAATCTCAGGAAAGTATCTCTTTGCAGCTGAAGTAGACTCTGAAGTAGCTTCCAGGTATAGGCTCTCTACTGCTCCAACTTCTTGAAACTGGGCAGGAAGTCCCTCTGTGAAGGAGAATTTGGTAACTCATCTCTGTGGCACACAATATGTAATGGCATACATTTGGCAATGTATGCTTAGTATTAGCATAAAAATTGGGCTAGAATAGGAATAGCATATGCAAATACATTTTATAATCATGATTGGTGGTGGCAGTAGTAGTATAATGCTCAGACAGATATGTGTGAAATGTGGATTAAAGCAAATGAATAGTAATGGATGTTTTAATTCCATTACCCTTCATGTCCTTGAGGATAAAAACAATTTTTATATATGTATATCTACTGAAAGGCCTAGAGAAAGACTAGGCCAGTAGCAATGAACACTGCTAGAACCTAGAATGTAATATTGAATTATCATTTTCTTCTAAAAGAAACCAGGGCTTTTTGGAGAAATGACTGATTCAACATTTGGCAAAGGAATGTATTAGATTAAACTAGAATATTTTGTCATGCAAAATAGCAAAGAAAGTAACAAAGACTATTAAAATCATAGCAGAAGGACTAAGGAACCAACTTGAAGAGACTCCTTTTGGCAAGAAGGGATAAAGAATCAATAAGGATAAGAAAATTGAAATATACTTAAATTCTTGTGTTTATAATGATATTTTAAAAACTAATTGGGTGATGATAGAAAATCAATTCATTTTCTTAAAATTAGTAAGGGGAAAGAATAAGCATTTATTCTGCCTTCCTAAATGAATGGAACTACTGGGTAACAAATAGCAAAATGAGGGAAGCATTTCTTTATAAAGTTCTCCCAGCTAACAATAAAAACAAAATTATAGAATTAGAAATATCACCATAATCCAACTGCTAATTAATTATTGGATCTGGACGATAAGCAACAATATCATAAGAAGAGAGACAACCAGGCATTATATGCCTCCTGATGAATAAACATGACACCACCTGTAGTATCGTGAAAGAGATCAAGCCTAAATCTGATTGAGCCTCTAGATGCAGCTGCCATTTTTAAAAAAAATCTGGGGAACAGAACAGAGGAATGTGGTGAACTCCACCATGGGCATGCAATAAGCAAAATCCAGACTTTAGGAAACTCTGGGAGTCAAAAGTCTTGGGTTTCAACAGCTAAATTATAAGAAAAAGAAAGAAATGGATGAAAAACTGTAGAGTAAAAGAAATGTTAAAGACATAACTAACAATATTTGTAAAATGGACATGACAAAACACTATAGTATCTAACGATGCATACTTAGGTGAGAAAAAAAACATTAAAACACATTCTTATGTGATTACTGTAAAAATCAGGATATGGTTACTTTTGTAGAAATAGGCGGTTGAGATTGGGCCAAGACAAATGGAGGGCTCCTAGGTGGCTGGCAAAATTCTATTTTCTTTTTCTACCATAGTGATGGTTCAGGAATGTTGACTAAAATATTTCACTAGTCTATACATTTGTTTATGCTGTTTTATGTATATGTGTTTCATTTTACAATAAAATGGCTAAACATTTTTAAAAAGTAGTAACAATAAAATAGCAACTTTTGAAGTTGGTTAAAGCTGTACCCAGAGGAAAATTTATAGTCTCAAATGTTTACATTAGAAGAGAAGTTAGGTCATAATTAGTAAATTAAGTTAGAAAAGAGCAAAACCAAGTCAAATAAAGTAGCATAAGGGAAACCAAGAAGATAGGAACTGAAATTAATGCATTAAAAAACTAAGACAAAAGACCAATGAAGCCTGAGTACAGACACTGATAAAAATTATAAAATCAATTATAAGATTGATCAAGAAAAGAAGGAGGTATGGCACATATAGATCATAACATATCTATAGAAACAGGAAATATTTAAAAGACAAGAGAATACAATGAAAAACTTTATACCAATAAAATTGGAAACACAGGTGACAGGGCAAAATTCCTGGACTCAACATTATAAAATCTTTTCAAACCTAATCCAAGAAAAATTAGAAAAGATGAATGTTTGTATGAACATTTAAGGAATTAAGTATTGAAAGAGCTTCCTAAAGAGAAAACACCATGCCCAGACTGTTTTATAAGCAAGTCTTGTAAGAATACCTTCTATCACACTTCTATTTAACATTTTTCTAGATGATATACCTAGCAAATAACACAAGAATTATAAATGAAACTTATAAGATTTGAATAGGAAAATAAATGAAAAAATAAAAATGTAGTTTATAGATAATATCATTATTCAATACAAAAAACTAAAATAATCTGCAAATAAATAACTAGAATTTAGAGATTCATGTTTGTCAGATATCAATGTATAAATACAAATGTCTATATATAAATAGAAAAGTCTATGGTGTGTCTGTGTAATCGCAGCATTTACTTAGAGAACACATTTATATTGAGTTTGAGGGATTCCAATTAATAGCACCTCTTTTCCCAGCCTGAGTTCTGAACCAGACAAAAGATAGGGATTCAGAAAAACTAAACAACCCAATTAAAACATGGACAAAGGACTTGAATAGACATTTTTTTTTAAAGAAAACATACAAATGGCCAACAGGTATATAACAGATACTCAATATCACTAATTATCTGGGAAACTAAATGTAAGCCACAGTGAGATATCATGTCACACCTGTTAGGATGGCTATTGTTAAAAGTCAAAAGATAGTACGTGTAGGTGAGAATGTGGAAAAAAATGAACCCTTGTATACTGTTAGTGAGAATGTAAATTGATACAGCCATTATGAAAACAGTAACATTCCTCAAAAAATTAAATATAGAACTACCTTATAATCTAGCAATCCCATTTCTGGGTATCTATCCAAAGGAAATAAATCGCTATCTTGAAGATATATCTGCCCTTTCATGTTCTTTGCAGCATTATTCACAATAGCCAACATATGGAAACAACCTAAATGTCCATCAATAGATGACTGGATAAAGAAAATGTCACACACACACACACACACACACACACACTCTTCAGCCTTGAAAACAATATATTGTTGGCCGGGCACGGTGACTCACGCCTGTAATCCCAGCATTTTGGGTGGCCGAGGTGGGTGGATCACGAGGTCAAGAGATCGAGACCATCCTGGCCAACATGGTGAAACCCTGTCTCTATTAAAAATACAAAAATTAGCCAGGTGCGGTGGCATGTGCCTGTAGTCCCAGCTACTCAGGAGGCTGAGGCAGGAGAATCACTTGAACCCGGGAGGCGGGAGGCGGAGGTTGCACTGAGCTGAGATCATGCCACTGCACTCCAGCCTGAAGACAGAGCAAGACTCTCTCTCAAAAAAAAAAAAAAAAAAAAAAAAAAAGGATATTGTACTGTTTGTAACAACATGGATGAAGCTTGAGGACATTATGCTAAGTGAAATAAGCCAGACACAAAAAGACAAATGCTGCATGACCTCACTTAACATGTGGAAACTAAAAATAATTTGAGCTCATAGTAACAGAGAGTAGAATGGTGGTTACCAGGAGCTGTAGGGTGGGGGAAAAGGGGTATTGATTAAAGAATACAAACCTTCAATTATAAGTTAAATAAGTACTGGAAACCTAATGCAGGAAATGTGGTGATTATAGTTACTAAAATGTGTCATGTACATGAAATTTGCTAGAAGAGTAGATCTTAAGTGTTCTTACCACTCACACACGCACACACAGACACACACATAATGGTAACTATGTGATGTGATGGATATGTTAATTAGCTTGATTGTAGTGATCATTTGACAATGGATACATATACTAAAATGTCACGTTTTATACCCTAAGTATATACAATTTTGTATTTGTCAATCTTACCTCAATAAAGCTGAAAAAAAAAGAACAGGTAGAGGCCGAAATACTTTTATTACCGCAAACATCGATTTCGGAGAACGTCGCTAATATTTATGCAAAAGAGAGATTCATAATCCTGAATTCCAGAACCAGAGAGCCTTATTCAGTGAGTCACTGGCAGCATATGAACACCAGATGCTGGTGTTCCTGTATCTCCTGTAAAGGAGGGGTTGTTTCTGTTAGGCTTTCTGCATGACTTAGAGTAATCAAGACCACATATTCTCACAGACAGAGCATCTCCTAAGAGGAAGGAAAGAGGAAGGGCCTGGGCATGAAAGCCAAGTTTATTCCTTCAAATCGTTAATCAGATTATGCTGCTGCTTCTCCCCCCGGGGCCAGAGTGAGTGAGGGGCAGAGACAGTCAGGATTGTTTCAGGGGTGAAGCTCCCTCCATGTGGAAGAGAATATCAGAGTAGAGAAGGATTCCCTACATCCTAGTCAAGAAAGAATTTATAATATCACTCCCTCTCAAAAAGGCTGGCCCCTAAGAATAGATTTTAAAAAACATATGCAAGATTTTTATGGAGAGAGGTATAAAAATTTATTGAAAGATATTAAAGACAACCTAAATAAATAGAGATATATCATGGTCACAGACAGGAAGACTGACCACTGTAAAAGTTATTAATTTTCCCCAAATCAATCCACAGGTTCAATGTAATTCTAATACAATTCTGAAGTAGGATTGTGAAGAATTTGACTATTTTTAAAGTTTATATGGATGATTAAAATGCGGTACACAATATACTCCCAGGGAAAAATGTTAGATAGGAAGACTTGTTCTACCAAATCAAGTCTTATTTCAAGTTATCATAGTTAAAAGTGTGGTTTGAGGCCGGGCGCGGTGGCTCAAGCCTGTAATCCCAGCACTTTGGGAGGCCGAGACGGGCGGATCACAAGGTCAGGAGATCGAGACCATCCTGGCTAACACGGTGAAACCCCGTCTCTACTAAAATACAAAAAATTAGCCGGGCGTGTTGGCGGGCGCCTGTAGTCCCAGCTACTCGGGAGGCTGAGGCAGGAGAATGGCGTGAACCCAGGAGGCGGAGCTTGCAGTGAGCTGAGATCCGGCCACTGCACTCCAGCCTGGGCGACAGAGCGAGACTCCGTCTCAAAAAAAAAAAAAAAAAAAAAAAAAAAAAAAAAAAAAAGTGTGGTTTGAGTGCAGAGATAGGAAGAAAGCCCAATGGAACAGAATAGAGCCCAAAGACAGATGCATACATAACTGATAAAAGCCATTACATGAAGAGCTGGCATTGACAATAAGCTGGGACAAGATTAACCATTTACCAGATGACATTAAGACAACTGCTCATCTATGTGGGGAAAGAACTGGATCCCTGCCACAGACACACATTCTAAATAAGTGTAAGGATTCCACTGAAAAAGGAAAACTACAAAATGTTTAGTGAAAAATATAGAAAATATGTTTTAATTTTGGGAGTGGGAAAGAATGTCTTAAACAATATTCATAGGAAGAAAACCTTATAAAATTAGATTATAAATTTGACTGCATCATAACCAAAAACTTCTTTCTTTCAAAACACACCATAAAGAAAAAAGATAAGCCCCAAATTGTTAGAAAATAGTTGCAACATATTAACTAATAAATAATTAATATCTATTATATAACAAAATTCTGTGATTTAGTAAGACAAAGAAACATGGGCAAAACATATGAACAAGCCTTTCACAGAGAAGAAATAGGACTGGTTAATAAATGTGAAAAGATGTTCAACTACATAAGTAATATCACAGTTGGGTAGCACTTATATCTGCTATATTTTCCAAAACTAACAAATCTTATAATACTAAGTATTTTAAGAATGTGGAACAAGAAAATTATTCCTACACTGCTGGCTGGGTATAAATTGCCTTAAGCACACGGGAAAGCCATCTGGCATTCCTTGGTATAGTTGAAGACGTGAATGTCCTGTGATATAGGAATTCTACACCAGGGTATCTTTCCTAGAGAACTTGCACAGGTCCCCCAGGAAACATGAACAAGACTATGATTGTAGCATTGTTTGCAATAGCAAAAACGGAAATAAAGCCAGTCCATCAACACTAGAATGGGTAAAAAAATCATAGTACATTTATGTAATGAAATATTATACAAAAGTAAAAATGAGTGAACGACAATTACATGCACCAATAGAGATGAACCTCATATTGAATAAAAAATAAAAAAAATGAAAGAATACATGTAGTATGATTCAATTTATGTAAATCTGAAAAGGCAAACAAACTTATTTTGGGGGATATATTAATTATGATAAACATATAAAGGAAAGCAAGCGCATAATTAACAGCAAATTCAGTTATTTCAGGGACAGGTATAAGGGGAAAGGCTTACATGGACTTTCAAATACACTGATTGCTATGACCTAAATGTTGTTGTTCCCTCAAAATTTATATGTTGGAACTTCATTTCCAATACGATAGTATTAACACATAAGGCTTTTAGGTGGTGATTAAGTGATAAGGGCAGAGCCCCATGAATGGGATTAATACCATTATGAAAGTGAGGGAGACTGTTCACCCTTTCTGCCATGTAAGGACACTTACAAGTCGCCATCTATGAGGAACAGGTCCTCCCCAGACACCAGATCTGCTGGCACCTTGATCTTGAACTTCCTCCAGAACTGTGAACAATAAATTCTGTTGTTTATAAGTTGCCCAGTCTAAGGTATTTTGTCATAGCAGCAGGAACAAACTAAGACATTATCATATTCTATGTTTAAAACAAAGAGGTGCCTGCATGTGTACTTATTTAATGCATACTTTTATATAGTAGACATAAATTACACATACTATATATTAACATATGGTAAAATGTATTTTATTTGAAGAGTGAAAGAACATTTCTCTGAAAATGATATATTGAAAGGTTCAGAATAAAACTCTGGCAAATTATTTGGGATCTTCAGTGAAATGCAAGAAGACATAGTTTCTATGGCAAAGGAACAGAAAATTCTAAGGAGACAACAGGCTGGGATGAAAAATCAGCAGGTTGAGAAACAAAAAAAGAGCACAGAATCAATTTGGAGGGCCTGAGATAATTTTTAAATTATGGAAAATTAATATATAATAGTGGAGTTTAAATCCATATTGGAAGCAAAAGGAAGATGATTTTATAGTTTAGAAAATTGTATCAATAATGTGAAGAACAAATGTAAGAAGATTTTCCAAAAGAGAGATAAAAGAGACAAAGACATAAAACTCATGTGAGAAGATGAAAGATGTGGGTGGGTCAATTTTTCTCTTTCAATCCTTCCTGGACATCTCCAGAACTAGGGTTTCTCTTGTGCTCCCACAGCAACCTGCATTACCCTATTGGAGTATTTATCACATTCTGGTGTGACTACCTGCTTGCTTTTCTCCCTCTCCTGCCTTGGAGGTTAGTTTGTAATATTAATAAACTCTATCTGATTCATGATGTATCACTCAGAGTATAGGCAGGGTTTGCAACATAGTATTTGCATCCTTCAGGGTAGAGTCAGTTGTGTGTAGCAGAAAGTCCTATTCAAAATATCTTAGACGAGTGGTCAGCAAATCACAGCCCACAGGTCAAATCCAGGCTGTTACTTGTTGTGTAAATGATGTTTGCAATGGACTGAATGTTTATTGTCTCCCAAAATTCATACTTTGAAATCCAAGATGATGGTATTAGTAGGTGGGGCTTTGGGAGGTGATTAGGTTTTGAAGATGGAGTCCTCATGAACAGGATTAGTGCCCTTAAAAAGAGACCTTAGAGAGACCCTCACCCCTTCTGCCATGTGAGGCTACAGCAAAAAGAGAGCTAGCTGTCTATCAATGAGGAATTAGGCTCTCATCAGGCACCAAGTCTGCTAGTACCTTGATTTTGAACTTCCCAGCCTCCAGAACTGTGAGAAATAAAGTTTTGTTATTTATAAGCCATCTGGTCTATGGTATTTTGTTATAGCAGCCTGAATGGTCTAAGACAATGTTTTATTGGCACACAGCCACTCCTTTATGTCTTGTCTATGGCTGCTTTTATGTTGCCATGGCAGAGTTGAGTAGTTGCTACAGAGAAAATATGGACTGTAAAGGACACAATGTTTATGCAAAGTTGCCAAACCTTAGCTTAGACAACAATAAGATTTAAAAAAATCTTTTATCTCATGAATTTCAGAGGTACTGTGGGCCCAAGATTGATTGAGTGGCTCAATGACATCATTAAGAGCTCAGATTCTCTACACCTTTACACACCACCATTATTGGCAAGTTGGCTACATTCCCTGGTCCCTGATGGGTATCCAGAAACAAAAAAAAACTGGCTTTTTCTTGTGTCTCTTTTATGAAATTAATGTATATGTTCCAAAAGCCCCTCAAGGAGACTTTCTCTCATGATTGGCAAAAACTGAGTCCACAGACCACCACCTAACCTACTCCCTAAAGCAGTAACTGACAAAATTTGCAGAGACACCATGATTAGCCTGTATCAAGCAGGATTAACCTAAGTCATTTGGAAGAAGAACAAATACTGGGAAAAAAATTGAGGTTCCATGAGCATTTAGGAAAAGGGAAATGGCTTTTCAACACTCAATAAATGTTTGTTGAATGAAGTAATTACCAATAAAAGCTCTAACATTTTGGATAACTGATGCTTCTAAAGAGTCCAGGGGAAAATGAGCAGAAGAAATAATTAAGGTTGCAATAGAAAAAATAGAATAACCTTTTTCTGCTCTGAACAAGGACTGGTATATATAGATTACAAATATTTATTGTGTTCCAGGGAAAACAACATCAATGAAAAGAGATTCTTGGCTAGATTTTTCTGACCAAAAGTTTGAATTATAGAATAAAAAAAGAATTCCCCAAGTGACAGTATGACAAAACAATATACTGCAAATGAACTGAGATCAAGCTGTCCTTAGATGTATACTCTTCGACATTAATTACCGGAAGATAGTGGAGCAATGTATACGTATGTAAACACCAAAAAGCTGTGACTCAAGTGCATTTTCACAGCCAAGTTGTCTTCCATGTGTGAAGGTAAAAGAAAGCTATTTTCTGACATGCAAGGACTCAGAAAATATACCTATTTATACCTTCTAGAAAAAATAATTTCTAAAGATGTACTCTTACTAAGGATGAAGAAAAATTAAGTGTTCAATAATGGTGAGGCCATGGTATAAAGAATCTGATATCTGCTATTTGCCAGATGGTAGGGCAGTAACTCTCAACCAGGAAGTCTGTCAAAGTATCTTTATTGCCCTAGGAGGCATGTCCCTGGCTTCCTTCTTCCACCCCAACTGAAAATCAGTGTATAATAAGCGGTGGTACTATAAATCTAGAGCCATCTAGGGCAGTGCTCCAGAATCCTGATAAAAATATCAATGCTTGATCCCATTCCAGCAGTTCTGATTTGTTTTGGGGTGAGACCCAGACACAGTAATCTTTTTAAAGCTCCCCAAGTGATTAGAATATGTAGTCAAGGTTGGGGAGTACTCTTCTAAGAGAAGAAAGCCTGTATTAGTTTGCTAGGGCTGCCATAACAAGTTCCATATACTGGGTGGCTTAAGCAACAGAAATGTATTGTCTCAGGTCTGGAGGCTAGAAGTCTGAGATCAAGTTGTTGGCAGGGTTGGTTTCCTCTGAGGCCTCTCTCTTTGGCTTGTAGATGGTCATCTTCTTCCTGTGTCTTCACATGGTCTTTCCTTTGTACCTATCTGTATCCTAATTTCCTCTTCTTACAAGGACACCAGTTTTATTGGATTAGGATCTACCCTAGTGAATGACCTCATGTTAATTTAGTTTCTTCCTTAAAGACCCTATCTCCAAATATAGTCACATTCTGAGGTACTGGGGTTAGGATTTCAGCATACGATTTTTTTGGGGAAAAAAATTCAGACCACAACAAAGTCTTTGGCTCTTCCACGTCTTAAGGAGTAGGCGGGATACTGAAGAGTCATCAAATTCTAGGGAATTTGCCTAGACCAAAGAACTAATGGTATGGTCTGCCTCTCTCTTAGGATCTCGAAACTTAGAAATCCCACTCCTGTTCCATAGTGATGCACTTTTTGCTCCCACTACAAGGCTGATGAAAGGAATAGAACTGACTGCTGCTTCTGCCTAAAATTTCTATAGCAAGTAGCTCTAGGCACTGGAAGACTCTCTTCCTTGCTTTGTCTAACCCACCCCTCTAGTACTTCCACTCTGTTGTACTAATGAGATGAGGCAGCCAGGCAACTCCTTGCTCCATCCTGCTGAGTTCTGCTCAAGACCCTGGTACTATGCTCACTCTCCTTAGTGCAAGGAATTTAGAGTTTAGGTTTGAAGTAAGGATGATAATAGTCCGCACCCCTCCTTGTTTGGAGACTGAAACTACCTCTGTAAAACTAATAAAAACCGAACCCCTCCTTGTTTGGAGACTGAAACTACCTCTGTAAAACTAATAAAAGCTGACAAGACTAGGATTATGGGGGAGGGGGTGCCCAAATTCTGCTAAGATGTAGGCATAGTTAAATGATAACCAGCCATTGTTCTCCAATTTGCTTTTCTATAATCCCTTACTGCTCAGGACCAGAAGTCACAAGATTTGTGGCTTTCCCAATTTCTCCTATAGATAAGATCACTATTTTAGAACCTAAGATTGGTTTTTCAGACTTTCACATTCTGGCAACTGACTGACTTTACCCAGACCTGTGACTCATAACTCAACTGGTTCCATGGCCCCCACCCAGAGGCTGACTCAGCACACAAGGTCCATTTTCCACACTCCTGTGATTTCATCCCCAACCAATCAGCAGTACTCATTCCATAGCCCCGTGCCCACCAGATTATCCATAAAATCCCTAGCCTCTGAGTTCTTGGGGAGGCTGATTTCAGGAATAAACTTCTGTTCTGTAACTTGGCTAGTTCTGCATTTATTAAACTCTTTCTCTATTGCAAGACTGCTAGCTCAGTACATTGGTTTTATCTTTGCAGCAGGCAAGAAGAATCCACTGGGAGGGTGTTGACAATTAAAATAAGGTGGTCAGCAAAGGCTTTATTTCCTTGAGAACATGATGCTTGAGCAACGCTTGAAATGGGAGCAAGAAAAAAATCAGTCTACAAAGGGAAACATAGAGACTGTTAAGGGGATATTGAGGCCTGATTTAGGAAAGAAGAAATAAGAGATCACTTAGTCACTTTCAGTTCAGACTTCCAGGCTCAGTAAAAAATGTATCCTAGAGGACTTAAAAAGATGCATAGGAGTTTATTCCCGCTCAAATGGAGACAAATAAATATTGTGTTCTTTCAGAAAATAGGAAAATATAGATTCTAATACTACTTGGTTAGATTTCTCTGTTTCCTTGACAGAATTCTAGAACACATTCACAAACAGGTGATTTGTGTGCATTTAGACAAGGAAGTAGTTATTGGTGTTCAAATATACTCATATTATATAACATACCCTTAATATCTCTACACAGGGTGTGTGTGTGTGTGTGTGTGAAAAAGAATGAGAAACAGTGAGAGTGAGAGCAAGAGAGAGAGAGGGAGAGAGAGCACAGATTCCCGGCCAACTAATTTGAAATTCTTCACAGAATGTCACTCTAGCCAGAAATTCACAATGCACATTAGCATATGAAAGGCTCTGCAGTAAATAAAATAGTTTAATTTTATTTAACCCAAGAATACTCCTTAAAAAAAACCCAAAACCTATTATCTGGTAGAAAGAATGTTTTATAAAACATACTTATGGGAACGGGGGAAGAAGAGCATCAAGATAAATAGCTAATGCGATATGGGCTCAATAACTAGGCAATGGGTAGGTAGGCACAGAAAACCACGATGGAACACATTTACCTATGTAATAAACTTGCAGATGTATCCTGGAACTTAATAAAATAAAATAGAATAAAATGAAAACAGATACACCGTGTGAGAAGAAAGGATCAAAGGTGGGATTCAAACACCAAGTAATTAAACTAGGCATCAGAGGGTTTTGGAGCAAGGATGGACTAGACTAGAATAAGCAAGAATAGCCCTCTGCAATAACCAGGAACAGCTAGGGGTAGTGATGTGGGGCAAGCTAGGCAGGCTTAAAGGGCCAGAAAGCAGACAAGTACTAGCACATGGCAAGTTCTCTAAGACCAAATCATTCCAAACTAAACTCATTTTCTTTGACAAGTGATTGAACCTGCATATCCAGGTAATGCTATAGACAGTACATTTTGACTTCAGGAAACCATGTGATGGAGTCTCTTATAATATACTTATGGAAGGATGAACAAAAATAGGTTAAATTATAGTACAAATATTGGCCTTTTAGTTGGTCAACCCAGTTATTCCTAAAGAGCATTGATTGTTGGACTACTGCTGTCAAAGTGGAGGGAAGTCTCTTGATGTCTGCGAGCAGGGGCAATATAGAAACGTGGCTAACACCAAAGGCTCTGAACTTGGACTGCCTGGCCTCAAATCCTGCCTCTGCCATTTACTAGCTGGATGACTGTGTGCAAGTTGCTTAACCTCTCCATGCTTCAGTTTCCTCATCAATAAATGAGGGATACTAATGATACCTATATGTTAGTATTGATATGAAGATTAAATGTGTAAATTCATGAGAAGGATTTAACAGTGCCTGCCTATGGTAAACAATAAAACAATAAATGTTGGTAATTATTATATGTTCTGTTTTGGAACCTACCGTATACACACTTTTTTTTTTTTTTAAATCTTGGGCTTGGATTAAGACACAGAAGCCACTTTCTTCCCAAAGATGGGAGGGATGGATGACATATTAGATGACAAAGTAAGGTACAAAAAATTTCAACAGACTAAATGAAGCATTTAAATTGTGAAGATAAAAATTTCAGAGGTAAAGCTCTAAAAAAATTTCAAGTTCAGCTCTATGCCTCAACAAATCTACAAAGTCCAGGACAGGGTGAAGGTGAGTTAAAAGCAGTTAATACATGGAGGGGAACATGGGAGAAACCCACGGATAAACCACAGAATGCTATGATTTTCTGGTTTTGTAAAGAACAGAGGTTAGGGGAAGTAATGTTTTGAGTGTTTTCTGTAGTTAGCAGACCACATTCAGAGGATTTCATTCCTTTGAGGGAATGTCCTGCCTGTCTGCAAGCTATCTTCAAGTGGGAGCATATCCGGTGGGGCTGCATGAATGACTAGGGAATGGCCCCACAATCCCATCACGTGCAGGCTGGTTTCAGAAAATGGGGACTATTTAGCCCCAAGAAGGGAAGACTCCAAGGAGGCCTGACAATTCTTTTAACGTATTTGAATGTCTTCCATGGAAAAGAGGAATTTATTTGATTTATCCTTTGAAGTTTCACAGGGTAGAGCAGGTCTGATGATTTGAATTATAGGGAAGCAATTTGGGTGAATGTAGAGAATTGACCATGAATAAGAGACCTGGACTTCCCGGGAAGTGGTGAGCTCCTGTTATTGGAGGGCCCCCCACGGAGGGGAGATGTCCCTAGCCAGGCCAGCCTGGTGACAAGAAAATCCCTGCATGGGGAGGGGTGTCTTTGTATATGCCCTCGAAGGCCCCTGCTGACTCTGAGATTTGCCATTCTGTGGGTCTGAGAAGTTTGGAAGAATTTTTTCTTTGAAGAAAATTTCTCATGAATTTATGTTATGTCTGGAGGAAAATGCACAGGAGCATTTGGGAGTTGGTCTACTGATTCCTGGAAAGGGGGCAGTGAGAGAGGCTGCCACCCATTGTCACACCCCAGTCCACTCACCTCTAGCCCATCTCTCTTTACAGCATGAAGAAGGCCTTGCAAACAAAGCCATTTGGGGAGAAAATAAAATAAAAGCGAAACCAAGCAAGTGTGCATGCTGTAGAAAGGGAACACTTACTTGGAGAGTTTGTTTGATTCTTCTTCTTTAGTTATTTTCTAAGCAGCTTGGCAGCAGACCTGTTGGAGACAGCTTCCATGCGCCGGAGTGTGAGTTTCCAAGCATTATAGGCACAGATGTTTTGGAAATCTAAACAGGCTGTCTGAAGCTGCTTTTTTTAAGTGAAGAACTGTTTTCAACAAATGTGGCAATCCATTTCAATTAAATATTTTAAAAGGTTTTTGTGTTTGTGTAAAGAACAGTTTTAATTCCATGGCCTGACCCTAACTTCTTCGTGGAGATCACCAGAATTCCTGTGCTATTGAAATCCAGGGCCACAGACAACTGATTCTACCACAAAGGAGAATGCCAACCCCCGACCCAACTCTTTGTCTCCACCCATGGGGGCCTTTTCTCCACCCCTACCTTCTCTTATTTCAGGGTACATTTAATTAAGGCTTCTGTGTTCCTGACCCTGATAATACATTTAAACAGTAAAACAAGGCCCACATCTTCAGGAAGCTTAACATCTAGAGTGGGAAATAATTTGACCCATATGAAATGACTTGAGGATAATTGCAAGACAATTAGCAGGTCTGGCCATGGCAAGGATGGAGATAGGCCATACTCACCACCTCCCGTGCCACAGTGCTTTTTGTGTGTGTAGAAAAACTCATATTATGGCAGCTTCTTGGGGAACACACTTACAGAGAGGGGTAGTTGCAAAGTTACATAATCTCAATGCCCTAGCAAGCATGATGCTCTAGTTGGCCCCTGTTCTACAGGAGGCAACTTAGAAGAGAGTATCGAGGAAGAACTTAGTAGGAACTTGCTGGCATAGAATGTGTGTATCTTCCACTTGGCTTTGAGCAGGAACAGAAAGAATAGTTCCGATAACTGCATATAGTAACCCTGGTTAATTTCTGTTCCACAGATGAATTAAAATATATTGTCATTCCACATTAATTTTTTGAGTTTTTATCTTTATGTGCTAATATCTGCTAAGTGTGTGATACCTGACTGCCAGAGAGATCTTATTCTTGTAGAAAAGACAGACTTGTGAACAAACTTTCCAATATGTTAGATATAAAGAACTAACCAAGGCACCCTGTTTTCCAGCCACAGATCAGAATGAATTCTTTGGGACTGCTTTGCATACCAAGTGTTCTAAATTAAACCTTAAAAGTGTCTTTATTTTTTAACTTCTCATACACAGTGATTAAACAAAAAAGGAAGAAAAAAGAATTAAAAAAAAAAACATTGACAGGAATTGATAAACACTGTGTTTCATTTAGGGTTGGGAGTATGAAGAATATGTCTCTTCTTTTTCTGCTAGTTATTATCCATCGGAAGGGATTATGTCATTATTTGTCCAACCTTCATGAACCTCATGAACAACAGTGCTCTCCACGTAGAAGCTGGACTTAAGAGTCACCCTCTTAATCCTGAAGGCTTCCTGCTGTGTCCCTTGCTTGAAAGACAGGGTTTGTAGAAAGGATGTTGGGTTTGGCTAACCAACAACATGTGATTATTTTATTTTGTTAAAGATTGCAACATTATGCAGCCCTTTCCCCTCCTGTCAGGATTTTTTTCTCTCATGACTTTCATTTCTTCAGAGGTGTTGAGACCATAGACCCTGGTTTCAGGCTAGACACACGTCCTTCTCCTAGAGTCTACAAGTCTGTCTTTATCCTACAGGAAACCATCCAACTAAATGCTGAGTGTGCATTGACCTCTCATTCAGTCTTCAACAGGGAACACACAGTATCTGGTTCCTTCTTCCAGAACTTTTTTCCTTTAAGTTCCAGAACTAAGTTCCTTTAAGTCCTTTAATGAGTTATACCTGCTACATGGATATCTTTGTTCCTAACCATTTGTCTGTACAAAAAGAATTGGTTACCAAAGTGAAAGGAGGGCTTTGGGGCAGGTAATTCCTATTTGAGACGCTTTGAGTCTTACTTGTTTCCTTTGTAAAATAGATTGAGGTAAAGCAGTGGGTGCAGTGGTTCTTTATAAATGGTAAAGATCTGTAAAATTACACAGTATTGGCTAGGCGTGGTGGCTCACAGCTGTAATCCCAGCACTTTGGGAGGCTGAGGTGGGTGAATCATGAGGTCAGGAGATTGAGACCAGCCTGGCCAACATGGTGAAACCCCATCTCTACTAAAAATACAAAAAATTAGTCGGGCCTGGTGGCGGGCACCTGTAATCCCAGGTATCCAGGAGGCTGAGGCAGCTGAATCGCTTTAACCTGGGAGGCGGAGGTTTCAGTGAGCTGAGAACACGCCACTGCACTCCAACCTGGGTGACAGTGTGAGACTCTGTCTCAAAAAAAGAAAAAAAAAAAGTACACAGCAGTATTATAAAATATGCCCCATGGAATATTTCAATGGCAAGAAATTTCTTGCCAAATTTATACCACCTAGAAAACTTGGAGTCATCCTTTACTCCTCCTCCTTCATCACCTATGTCTAATCTTCCACCAAATCCCACTGATTTGCACTGCAGTATCTGATACTTTTCTTCCCACTGTCTCCACCCCAGTCCAGGTTCTCATTTTACCACCATATCTCCCGCCCCATCCACCTCTCGCCTTTTTACACACAACTGGAGTGAAGGTCCTGCCCCACTGTTCAAAGAATTACTGTGCTGCCTGCTACAGATGCCAGCAAATCCCACCTCCACTTTCTGGACTCCAGTGCCTACCATCGACATTTCTTACACCCCTGTCTCACCAACTCAGATCTCCTAATTCATTAACATGCATTCCTCACTCTTGAAAATATATTTGTCACTACAGGAATGTGATTTCAATGTCTGATTTTTTATTCCTTTAACCCTTTCAATAAACGTTGGTTGTTTTTCTTTCTCTGTGCCAGGCATTGTGCTCTGTTCGCTCTAAGAAATAGCCCTTAGTCTCCAGGCAGTACTGTGCAGAATGAAAGATCTGGGTTTGAATCTTGCTCTGATGTTTACTAGCTGTGTGATCTTGGATAAGATGCATATCTTTTTGAATCTTGGGTTCTTCATCTGGTGTTGCAAGGTGTAAATGAAACAATGTATCTGATCCATATCTTTGGTATTTTGTAATTGTTGGAAGTTACTATTATCATTATTATTGTTAATGATCCAGGTCAATCAACACTGTAATTCAGTTAGAGGAAGGAGAAAATGCAGGGAGGAAGGAGTGAATGCAAGGAAAAAGATGATGGGCCATTTCTGTGGTAGACAAGAAGGCTCGGTTTCAGAGCATGGGTGAAATACACCCTAGTGATGCAATAAATCATAGAGAATATCTGGTGGGAAGTGTTATTCCTGTATTGGGTCCTACTGTGGCCAGTGTGGCTTGGGGAAGGCACAGTTACACTTAAGGGTTTGGCCATCCTCCTTAGCTTCCTGGGAACAACAGGACCACCTGTCTCCTTTTCTTCCCTTGCCACCTACACTTGCATGTAGAGTGTGTTTCCCATCTTTACCCTTTGTACTTCTGTTTGTGCTATGAAGTAGCAGATTCTGCCTGTATTACAGGGTAACTCTTATTTCCTAAGGCTATGTATGCTCCTAGAAAGGAGGAAATACTTTATTAATACTGATAACTCCTGCAATGTTACAGTAATAGGTGCATGTAATATATACACAATTGAATGTCAGTGATGCCTTATTGATTACTGATCAGTTCCAAACTCAGCCCACAGCCAAAATTCTCTGACTTTATCTTTCACTGTTCCCTAGGGCTGCTTTAGACATTCCAGCCTCCTCACGGTCCTGGAAAAATATAATGCTTATTACATTCTTGTGGTGTAGAAAATTTCACACACTTTGGAGCCAAGGATACTTATATTTGAAAGCCAGCTCTGTATTTATTAGAAGTATGTGTATAGGAGAATAAGCTTTATGATTTCTCTGAGACCCAATGTCATCTGTAAAATGAGGATCATAAAATGTAAACTTTTCTGCAGAGCCCTTGGAGCATAATAGATGATTTATAAATTTTAGTTTCCTTCCCACTTTGCTCTGTCATTTTCACTTCTTCTGGAGATGGTATTTTCCTCTCTGTGCCTCCCATTTACTTACTTCTCCCCTTTCAGTGGTGTAGCCACATCCTAAATCTTCCTTTTTAATGTTCAACTCACTTGAATTTCCCATTCATTCATTCATTCATTCACTCATTCATCAAACTGTAATGTGGCACTTTCTTCACTGAGTCCTTGATTACATACTGCCCTATATTGTTGTTAGGTCATTGCAGTAACCTGGGGCATTTCCCGAAGCTAAGCTTCTGTTAGTCTGGGTCCCTGAACCAAGAGGATGTGGAGCAGAGCCCTGCCTCCTCCATGATTTATGAAAGACACCTCACATACATGGGAATTTAGGCATTTATAGTTTTAAGTTTCTGAAATTAGCATCAATTAAGTGATCTTGCCTGATACAGGTATCTTACCTCCTGAGTAAGGCTAAGTACAAGGACTGTGTCTTCTCATCCCCTAATGTCTCATGGTACCTCAAGGAGTACAGTGCACTTACTAGGCTTTTAGCATTTGTTGGTAAGCGAAAGTATTTTCCTTTGATTATAGCATATTGGGATTGAAAGGGATAGCTAACCAACTAATGTCAATATTTGTTTGTCTGAATCTTTTCTATATATTTTCTGCCTGGTGTTGGAACAATTCCAGTGACAATTTCATTCCATTCCAAGTCAAATTGTACATGTTTTAGAAAATTATTCTAGAAATTTCAGCCTCATGTAGATTTTTTAAAATGATTTTTAATGTAGCATCCTTCCCTTGGTCTGAAGAGGCTCTCAAGTAGTAAGGAAAATGCTGGTACCTGAGCCCTGCTCCACTCTGTGCTGGTGTGGAGAAGGGGGTGGTTTTCTCCTGCCTGGGAGAATTTACATCAGTGTATTCCATGATCCAGGTAGAATTGTCCCTACATTCAAGAAAAGCCTTAAAAGACACCAGGCCACTTGCAGAACAGTTTTCAGACATGGGACATGGCCAGCGGGTGAAGAAAAAGCTTTCTTTTGGCCACCTTGAAGCGTGGAGGGGTTTGAGGAAAGGCAGGTGCTCTCTACGGTTGTGAACTGTGACGACAAAGACACTCTATCTGGGATTCCAGGGATTTTTCCCTGAGATATTATAAGGCAATCCCAACTGTTGCCACAAAACCATGCAGAGAGACTCATCTGACAGCCCTGAGCTTGGCTGTGCTGACTGTAGTCACAGACGACCCTACACTTTCCCCAGGGAAAAACCCATGATTAAGAGGCGTGGGAGGGTCCACTTGCAAGGATGCTGTTGACGTCCATCTGGATAAAGCCCGTAGGGACTGTGATTTATTTCCGTGAACTGCGTCTCAGGGCTCTTCAGCCAGCGGTGGCCTGCAGAGAAGCACCATGTTACATACGCAAGAGCACGCTCAGCCCCTGAGCTATTCAGCCCCAGAGGGGTGTAGAAAGTTGAAAGCTCAGCAGAGGAAATAATATCACAAATTAAATGGTTTTGAATCATAGCAAAAGGAGTTTTTCTTGGAAACTGTTTTGTTTCTTTAAATCAAAAACAAAACCTCTCAGACTGCAGAAAAACACAACCCAGAGACGTAGGCAATTTGGGGAGCTCGTCACTCTTTTGCTCCCTCCCCTTTCGCTCCTTCCCCTTTCATTTTGAAGACTGATTTCTTTGACACCTGAACAGTCCCCCAGATGAGCCTGTGACTTTCTAAGGCCAAGAGATTGAGTTTTCTTCAGGATGATAGAAAGAGGAGAATAGAAAACATGATGAATGTATTCGGGCTCAATCCTGAAACAATTATTTAGTCCGTCTACTTGCCAGGCACTGTAGAGGTGAAGAGGAACAAGACTCAGCCCCTGTCTTCAAGGTGGAAGAAAAACCCATTCAATAAATAATTGTGGTGAGTTTTGATACATAGATATGTAGCAACCTAGCATGTGTAAAGCAGCTTTCTTAAGAAAAAATAACTTTTGTTGAGGGCCACCATGTGCCAAGAGCTCACTATTTCTCACTAAAACCCAATGAGGTAGAGGTACCCATTATTATTCTCTCCTCATAGATGGGGAAATTGAGGTACAAAGAGGCTAAGTAACATGGTCAAGGTCTCATAGCAAGTAAGAGGTGACTGCTATAACTAGAACCAGATCTGTCTGCTTCTATCACCAACAGACTTGACCATAGAGTTATACATACACTTTTTATTTTATTTAACACTCCCAACGGACCTGATAGGTAACAACAAATATACTTGTTTGACTAAATGAGGCAATGGACACAGACAGGTTAAGTAATAACTTGCCCAAGGTGTCGTGGCTAGTAGCAGAGCCAGGACTTGCTCCAGGTGTGTTTCCAGCAGACTGTCTCTGAAGGACCATCCTAGGCAGCGGGTCAGGACAGATTCATGCTATCTACCAGATATAGGAGCGGGGGTTTGGTATCAACTAGCATCCAGCATGGTTCCTGGTACCTAACAACTCTCTGTTAGTGTTTGTTACCTAAAATTTAATTCAACCTTCTACTTCCTCATAGTGGAAGAAAATAAGATGGTGAGAAGTAAATGACTTACTTGAATTTGCAGAGCTAGTAAGTGCAATGACTTAAAAACTGAAGTGTGAGACGGAGTTTGCAAGAAGACAAGAGCCTGGTTATTAGAACCGAGGTGAGGTGGTATATTTGTATTCATTTAGATAGGCTAAGTTACACTGAGAGTATATATTTTTTTTCTCTTTAGCATAACCAAATCTCAATTGCCAAAAGGTTTACCAAACAAAAGCTTATTTGTAGTTTATACTTTAATCCTGTGGCTTGATGGAAAATTCAACTCATACTGGTCTCTCAGGACCCAGGTAGAAAAGGGCTCTATCATTGTATGATTCCATCATCTCAACACAAAGTTTTGGGGTTCACCACAGCAGAGAAGGAGAGCATGGAGAATTACACACAGGCTGAAATGCTTCCACTGGGACATGAGCCACATCACTTCCACTCACTTCTCATTGACCAAAGCAGCTAACATGGCTGCTTCTAACATTACGGAGGCCAGGCAGTGACTTCCTTCAATCCTCCCTTGTGCTTGGTGGGAGCATAGACATTAATGACACATGATATTTGAGTGCTTAGGCTCTAGAGTTGGAGAGTTATGTCTGCGAATTTCATCTGAGATGTTTATTGCTATGTGATCCTGACTATTTCTCATCTGTGGTTTCTTCTTCTGTAAAATGGGTCAATAATAGTAACATATCAAACACTTAGCCCAGTGTCTCACACAACGTCAGCCCTTAATATATGTTAGTATCACCAAGAGGTCAAAATCAGTTGGGAAGTACGACAGGTATATTTCTGTTTTAGAAAGGAAGAGGAGGTAGATATGAGGGCAACAAGACTGGCTACAGATACAGTAGTAAAGAAGCTAGAGCAGTGTTCCAGGCAAGAGATGATGAAGGCCTGAACAGGGCAGTGGTTGCAGAGAGAGAGAGGGATCAGATCTCAGAAAATTAAGAACTTAAATTCCCAGGACTTGATGATAGTGAATTTTTTTTTTTTTTTTTTTTTTTTTAATGTTACTTAAGTTCTCTTCAGTACCTTGGAGGTTCATAGTTGGTGGCATGAGGAGGAGTGAGGCACCATGGTAAAGTCATAAAGGAGAAGAGACTCTCACAGGAGGCAGGAGGAGTGATGGCCTGGAAGCAGCAATGGGTACCCAGTGCTACTGCCTCTCTACCCCCACCTCAGCTTGAGGTAAATGAGGAATGGAAGAATGAGAAACCATAGAGAGAGTGGTAGGGGGATGCTATGGTAAATGTTTGTATCTCCTCAAAATTCACATGTTGAAACCTAATCCCCAATGTGCTGATATTAAAAGCTGAGGTAATTAGGAGGTGATTCAGTCATGAGGGTGGTGCCCTCATAAATGGGACTGCGCCCTTTAAAAAGAGGCCTGAGGGTGCTTGTTTGCCCCTTTGTCATGTGAAAACACCAAGAGAAAGTGTCATCTATGAAGCAGAGAGCAAGCCCTCACCAGAAAGCGAATCTGCTGGCACCTCGAGCTTGGATTTCCCAGGCTCCCGAACAGAGCAATAAATTTCCGTTGTTTATGAACTACCTAGTTCATGGTATTTTTGTTACAGCAGCCCAAACTGACTGAGGCAAGGGAGCAGTGTCCTCAAGAAGTGTTAGTTTCTGCTAAGGCCAGAGGGAGACAGTGCAATGGAATGAGATTTCCTGAGGAGGCCAAGGGTGAATACTTGCCAAGGGACTGACTGGGAACCAATCGTCTTTTGGGCTCCAGATCTCTAGGGAAGGTTACAACTAGGAAGTATGAGGCCTGAGGTTTGAGGGAGGGCAGTGCCCCAACCTCAGGGTCTTATCTAATTTCTCTGTATGGTCCCAGGATCTAGCATAGAATACACAGTCGATGCTTGACTAATGTTTCTTAAGTTGGAAGGCAGGCCCCCTTTAAGAAGAAGGGAGAGGCTAAAAAGCCCTTTTCCTGGCCAGACCTGATATTGTTCTATCACTAATGTTGGACGGAAGACATTAGGCAGCAAGTGACAAACACCAACTGAAGCTGGATAATTTTGCAAGGCTATTCTTATAAATTACCCTGCAGACATAAAGTGTTGTCACTTTTGTCACTGTTTTGTCTTTGAGCAGGACAGGGAGTGCCTCTGAATTGAACATTCCTTGGCCAGCCTTTCCGAGGCAGAGGCTGACAGAGCTTCTGAGGACAAGACCTTGGGTGTGAGCATGCGGAAGTCTCTGCCTATTACTGTGTTCCAGGACAGCCCTAGCTGGACCCCACACACATGCTATGGACCAGGGGAGGAAAATGGACATTGGCTCGGCTGAGTATCAGCTGTGTGGGCAGTGCCTAAATAGCTGGGCCTTTTTGCCCAGTGGTGGTACAGTTACTGCCCATCACTCTGCAGACCACACACGGCCAGGAGTAGCTTTTGCTCCTCCTTTCATGATACTCAGTGCACTGCAGCACTTTCTTCTCTTGTTATCAGATAGCGTGTGCCCAAGAGAAAGGTGAACATATAGGAACATTACCACCCATATACACAGACTCCTATGTTGCCATCCAAAACCAAATAAAGATGTTTTTGAACCAACTGCACCATAGATCCCTTCCCTCTATGCAGGTTATAAAGAATCAAGTTGCTCCCCTCATTCTATTTGCTCATTAAATAAACTAGTATGGTAAAATACATAGGAGATAAAATTTACCATTTTAATCACTTGTTTAATCATTGTTAAGTGTACATTTTAGGGCATTAAGTGCATTCACATTAAGTAGTTTTACAATGTTACGCAACAGAATCAACTTGTTTTTGCGTTGAGTGCCAGCCACCCTTGTTTCTGTCTTTTTCATATTCCTGCAAATATATCTAGCAGTTCCCTCCATCTTCCCTGCGTACATAAACCTTGGAAAAGATGACACCATGAACATTGCTCTGAAATGCCATTTGCTGCTCCTTAGGAAGCGGGCATTATCAGATTTCTTATGCTCTCGACCCACTGGCATTTTGCCTGTGAGTTATATGACTCTACTCCTGGGCACTTGGTGTAGCGATTGGCCACAGTGTGAACCACACACCATTCAAGGCCTACACCCCCTTTCCTCCCTTTCTGTGAAAAGACAACCATGCTCAAATTCTTCCATGATTATAGAAGCTAGGAAAAAGCAAAAATTAACAAAATAACACAATATTACCATTTCTATGGTTTTGACTTGTCTAACAAAATTATTGATCAATAAGCCTAAGTTGGTAGCACTGCTAAACTTTTCCCATGATCCCTCTTCAGTAAGCTGTCTTTTGGGCCCATGTTTCCTGCTTGCCTAGCTTCCCAGAAGTCCAGCCTAGTGTTGGAATGAAGTAAAAAGAGGGAGAGGAGTGGTTAGCAAGACTCTTAGTTTGTCTGGCCTGCTATAACAAAATACCTTAACCCACATGTCTAATAAGCAATAGAAATTTATTTCTCACAGTTCAGGAGGCTGAGAAGCCCAACAACAAGGTTCTGGCAAATTCAGTGTCTAGTGAGGGCCTGCTTCCTTCCAGATGGTGCCTTCCTGCGGTTCCCTCACAGGGTGGAAGGGGAAAGGCAACTCTTTCTGGCTTTTAAAATAAGGGCACTAGTTCCACTCATGAGGGCTCTGTCCTTATTACCTGATCATCTTCTAGAGGCCCTACCTCCTAATAGCATCACCTTGGGAGTTTAGATTTCAACATATACATTTTGAGGGGACACAAACATTCAGACCCTGTGCCACTTTCGGTGTTCCACCAGAAATAGGTCTGCCAACTGGCGTCATTTTTCTATTGAAGTAGAAAGCCTACATCTTGATGAAGGTTTTCGTATCTTTCTGTTGGGATAAAGACTCAGAGGGTCATTCTACAAAGAAACACTGTGTCAAAGTAGAATCTCCTTTGGAACACAGAGGTAGGGATAGGTTGGTGATGTGGAGGAAAGCTTAAATTATAGAATTTATTTAGCCGTCTGTTCAATAAATCTTAACTGGGCACCTACTGTTGTGTCAAGTTCTGTTTTGGATGCTACAGGAACTAAAATTAATCAAATGATTCCTGCCCAGTAACTAATAGTCCAGGGGTATGACCTTGCCTACCCAGGTGCTGTGCCTTTAATGCACAGTGACCCCCCCGCCCCGCACTTCCATATCACACAGACAGCGCCTCATAAAAAGATGCTGCGAGCTACCCGTCTCCATTCACGGAGAAAGGACTAGACCTTGTTTCATTCACATATTGTTCCCAGCTTCCTATTATGTCTCTACATTAATTGGGACCTAATATCCTACTGATTTTTTCAGGCCCAGGTCTAATGTCAGATTCAACATCTCTATCTTGATACTCAAACATTCTCCCATGGTCACTGCTTAACACTCAAGTCCTGGATCTCTTCTCTCATCTCTTCCCTGGTCCCTCCTCTTTCTGACTTATCCTGATCCCTTGAACCTTCTCCTCACCTTGATCAGCCTGGCTGATACCATCTACATACCCTGGCCCTTTCTCTAGGGGAGGTTTAGTCAGCTGCACAACAAATTCTCAAATCATAAATTAATTTTCTCCCTGCCACCCAGCTGAAGTTAAAACTGCAACGAGTACTTGTGTGCTCAGAGAATATCAATATCAGCCCATTTTAGCACTAGGCCAAGGAAAGTAAGCACAGAGAAGGAAGCAAGAGGTTATGTTTGTGTCTATAACTTCCTGCAATATGTCTTCTTTGATGCTTTCTGAAGAAACATAGAAGCACTTTCTCTGCTTTATCTTTTCTGGGTTGCCCATAATGCCACTCTATTCCCTAAGGGTAATAACCTTAAGTATAATTTCCTAAAATGTAACTGGTAGACATTCCTCTACCCCCATACCCCTTAGCACCTACTAACACTCCATAGAACTAGCATTCTGCAGAACACAATTAAGAAAAAACTGAGCTAACCCCAGGCATCTTTTTCAGAGATTCTGGATTCTAATTAAGGTTTAGATATTCTTCCAAACAAATCAAGGTAGCACTGTGGGTATACTGCCAAATGTAGATGAACCAACCAGTTATTGATGTCAAGTTCAGTCAAAATTCTCTTCAGGTCGTTATGATTGAACTTATCTTTTACATGGTTGCCTGAGCAGTCTTTCTAAAATGCAAACTGGAGCTTCACCATTTGCCTAGCCAATAAAATCTAAATTGTAGAAAACAGAGTTCATTGCCTATCATGAGTGAATCCTACCTGCTCTTCCAGCCTCATCTTCTCTGGACTCCTAAGGCCACCTCAGACTCTATCCAAGCTACCTTTTTTCAGCTACTGACTACTCCACATTTTTCTTTGTCTCCAGGACTTTGCAAATGTTGTCTCCTCTACTTCGGACTTCCTCTTGCACTGGTAGTATGCTCCCACTCATCCTCTAAGTCTTAGCTCAAATACCCCTCCATGAAAGGCCTTCCTTTCCTCCATACACAGAATTAAGAGCTTTCTCTCACCTCATGTTAAAATTTGTTTACATTTGCATCTACTCATCGCTCATTAATTGTGTCCTGTATAGTTTTCCCACTTGTTGGTGAGCCTTCTGAGGTCAAATACTCTGTTTTATTAATATTTTTAGCTCCAATATCTAGCACATAGACAGAACTTAATACATATTTGCTGAAAGAATGGGTGATTAGACGAATAAACAATAAAAGTAGAGGGTGCTACTGCTTGGTTACAGATGTGTAGCTGGTATTCAATAATCCTGGAATGGAGAAAAATAGGCTTCAGTTTGCTTGGTCACCAGTTGATATTTCTTACCTACAAGAAAAAACATTGAACAAATAAAAAGTATTGCCGAATAATATGATTTTAAAGACATAAGTGAAACTATTCATAGAAACATATTAGGGAGGCACCTAGTGTCTCCTCATAAAGGAATCTGTTTTTCCTCTATTTACCATCTTCTCTAGCACCCATTATTTCTCCCTGTTTGACTTCTTCCCATGTTTTTAAGCATGTCCAAACATTCCCCGTTACATAAGAAGAGCAAACAAACAATCTTCAATCATCCTTGATACACTATGGCTATGGTCTGTAATGGAATCACAGCTCTATCAGGGTCATGATATGCACATAGTGTATTTTGATTGCCTTGAAGTATTTGACAGTGTATTTCATGAAATTCTGGCAGACAGAGTGGAAAAGGAAGATTAAGAATTATGTGACAGTTGGCTGGGCATGGTGGCGCATGCCTGTAATCTCAGCAATTTTGGAGGCCAAGGCAGGCTATCACTTGAGATCAGGAGTTCAAGACTAGCCTGGCCAACGTGGTGAAACCCCACCTCTACTAAAAATACAAAAATTAGCCAGGCATGGTGGTGCACGCCTGTAATCCCAGCTACTCAGGAGGCTAAGATAGGCAAATTTATTGAACCCGGAAGGCGGAGGTTGCAGTGAGCTGAAATCATGCCACTGCACTCCAGCCTCAGTGACAGAGCAAGACTTTGTCTCAAAGAAAAAAAAAAAAAAAAGAATGATGTGACAGTCTTGCTCAAAAGGCATGGGTCATGGTCACAGTTAATCTGGAGGCAGGTCTTGGTGACAAGCCAAGCAGTTCTCTTCTGTAGCCTTATCTTCCTGTGAGCTTCCTCTCTGCACTCTGTTCTAGCCATGCTGGCCTCTTTTCAGCTTCTGGTACTTGCTGGGCTCCCTTATGTACCAGGTTTTTTTTGCAGAAGGCCATTTCCTCTACTTGGAAATTCCTTCACTTCAGTCCCATCCTTAACTAGCTGACTGTGTTCATTTCTCATCTCACACATCACTTTCTCCTCCCCAATAAGGTCAGAGCCCCTTGTCGTTGTGCTCAGGATCCTATGTGATTCTTTTGGCTACAGCTTCACTTATTTCTGGGTTACTTTCCTCTTTCACTAGATTATAATTCCCATGCCTGATTTATCTCTCTAGTGTATTCCCAGTGCCTATGCAGCCCTTGATTTGGATGACCAAGTGAATGAGTAATAAATCTGAAGTCCAAGTTAAGCAAATACAAAGCCTGGAAGTGTGTGGGAGGCTGCCTGGGGTCCAAAGCTGACAGGAGCAAGCAAACAAGGTAAGGAAGTTCATGTTCAGGCAATATGAGTTTGCAGTGACTTCCTTGGACCAAGGTCACACGCAATAGTATTTCATTTAGAAGCCCCAGGTTGGCCCAATCCTTCTTAAACTCACAATTATCTGATAGTTGAGAGGACCGATCAATATGTTGGAATACTGGATCTAAGATTCAGAAAGAATACAACATCAGTGATCATTTAAGTATTGAACATCTCTTATTAGTCCCATACTCTAACCTCTAGGGGGAGCTCAAGGATCCCCCCTCCTCTCACAGGATGCCCCAAATTGAAGTGGTAGAGTTCTTGGTGGGAAGGACAGGCAAACAGACATGGAGCTGGACTGAGCAAACACTCTTTTATTCACCCCTTGTTTTCGATTTGCTTTTTTCCTTTCCTCTTCCTTCCCTGTTGAGTTTGCCATCATATAGGCTGATTCAAGTAAGGGCATAAAAGTCCTACAAAGGTGCTCTACTCTGGGTTGCCAAGGTGGGAGATGTCATAGGGATTTGGGGTTAATGCTAGAATTAGGAGTAAAGATTGAGCTTCTGCCTGGTACATTCTTTGTGCCTTTATTCCTTAAGCTGTCATCAGGATGGGAGGCAAGAGGCAGAAGATACAGCTACCACATGGATAAGCCAGGCAATGTGCTAGACTCGGGAATGCCATGATGAGCTAGACATAGTTCCTGCCCACAAAGACCTTAACTCTCACCATTTAGTCAGTCAGACTTCTGTGTTTAACCTAAATAATTACTGGCAAAATGCAAGGTAGAAGAGTCCTGGTTAAATAATACAGTAGTAAAAAATAAACACAATGCAACAAAACAAAAAACCAAGGGGCTATAATTTACCATAAACTCAAAATGAAAATGTAGTGTGATGTGGCCACTGAAAACGTTTGTGTAATTTTAGGCTCCATTAATAGAAATATACTATGTGGATCAAAGGAGTTAATAGTCCCATTGTAATTAGTGTTTGGTCAGTCCACATCTAGAGTATTGTGTTTCCTTCTGGACACCACATTTTAAGAGGAACATGGAAAAATTAAAGTGTGTCCAGAGAAGGCTGGCTATGATGGGAAGGGACCTGGAAACTCCGTCATCCAGGGATAATCGAAGGTCTCGGGAATGCTTAGCCTGGGAAATAAAAGACTTAGGTGGGGACATAATAGCTATTTTCAAAGATTTGTCACACAGAAAAGGGCATGGGCCAACTCCATGTATTGTTCCAGAAACAGCACTTTGGGTGAAAGGTGGAAATGTTGAGGAAAGATGTCTAGTACAGCATGAGGAAAAACTCATTATAGCAACCAGGCTGTCCAACAGTGAGCCAGATGATCTCTTCTCTTAGCACTTTGCTTTCTGGTCTCCTTTTCTACCTCTCCTTCTCAGGGTTGGAACTGATGATGTGTAGGTTATCTTTCCTTTCTCTAGTCCTTCTTGGTTTCGCTAATGGAATGAAGCCATAGAGCTCATTCCTGTGTGAGAGAAAGGTAACGTTGTCAACTAACAATATTCTGGGCACTTTACAGAGATGATATTAAACCCTGAGGCAAAGGATCATCTCCATTTCACAGATAAAGAAGCACAGCTTAGGTAACTTGCTCTGGATCACATAGTTATTAAGCAAGGGAGCTAGGATTTGAACGGAGGAATTCTGCTCTTGTACTTTATTCTCCTAACCTCTCTGCCATACTTGCCTCTCCCTCACTAAGTATAAATTCATAAAAATCCAAAAAACAGCAAACAGGTGAATTTGTAGTTTGGGCCAATATGGGCTAATGGAGTGCATGGAGCAGGATTTTTTATTTTTATTTTTTTACCCCCAGCCAATAAGGGGCAGATATAAACGCATAGCTTGTATGGGTGTGTTGAGGGCAGCAGTGCTCACTGTGTTCTCCTCAGCCTGCCACTATTTGCCACCTGAACTCTGCAGTGTCTTTGTTAAAAGAAAATAGCACTGAGATTTACCTCATGCTCCAGATGGTCTGTACATGTCAATGGGTTGAGCCTGTCTTCCTCACCTTCTTTTTCTGACACTCTCCCCTCATTCCACTGGAATCTGGATATTCCATTTTAATTGTGTTTTTATTGCTTTACATAAGATAAAGCTTTTATAATGAAGAAAAATATTGAAAAGTCTCTTCCTCTTAAAAACATCTGTGACTCACCAAATACACACAAACCACAACTGAATAAAGCCATGATTAAAGTCTATGTAGAATAAATCTCTCAATGAATGGAGTTTTGCTTTTTGTTACCACGAGTCATCCAAGCCCCTTGATGTATGTTGGGCCCTCTTGTTCATAGACCTCAGTCCTATCATCACTTTCCCCAGCCGTGAATCTTATCCTGTGTGATTGCTCAATGGGAAGAAGTCTTGTCTGACAGGAGGCTGAGGGAAGGCTTCCTGGAACATGTGTAGAAAAATCAGGAAAATGACCCAAGTGAAAGGTAAGCACAGAAGAAGAAAATCAGCGGCAAACTGATAGCTTTCCCAGCTGGAATCCCTGCCTGTGCTGAATCCAGAGGCTGCTGGAAAAACTGAGCAAGACTGATTTAGGGGGAATTTTGCCCAGATTTTGGTCTTCTGGCTCTTGCTCTGTGTAGAATCATGTTGTAAAATAAAAGGAAAAAAACAACAACAACAACAACAACAAAAAAAACGAAAACTTCCAACAGTCTCCGAAACAACATATTTTCCAGAGATAAATTTATATTTACCACCAAAGGCTGCATATCTGTGGCACGAGATACCTAAATGTAAACCAAAGAACTTCACTAGGTGATCTGAATATGTGATTTCTGGTATACACAGGCAACATTTACTTTGATTTTATTGCTTAGAGCAACTATTAATTAAGAGAACTTGCTGGCCATCTGTTCTGATAAACTTCTGGTGGTTTGAATCCTTTGCAATATTTTTTTTCTAGCTAAACTTCCCTTATGACAATCATAAGCCTCATTTTTATTGTGTTCATGATCTTTTGCCCAAAATAGTGATATTTTTATTTAAAGGATAAAAGAGAGATTGTGATTACAGCAACAACTGTTATGGGCTGAGAAAGGAGCCAACTTAAGAAAGAAGGAATAGAACTGGTTGTTATTTTTAAAGGACATTCTTCAAATATGACAAACTGTAAATAAACTGTATATTGCCCTTTGAGGGTAAGAGCCTGAGGTGGAAACTCCACACATGGCCATCAGGAGGCCTGGTTTGGGGTTTTCAAATGCTTCAAATGACTCCTGACATGATTTGACTACGGAATTCATCTACTTAAAGATGAAGGAAGACAAACTCTGAAACTGATGGGAGCTACTTGTTTTACAGATTGAACTGTGACATTTTTCATTTTTACAATCATTGCTGATGTAAGTGTTATGTAAACTGTCCTGGGTGCAGTAAAAACAGCCCCTCTGGGAAGCCTTAGGACAGTCTAAGATGTCTGACACCAAGGAGGAGGACTCTATCTTTTGCTATCAAGAAGAAGAAGAAACTGAGGATAAGAGAAAAGAGGATGCTTGCTCAGATTTATTTCAAGAAGCAAAAACTCCGCCTCAGGTCTCCATTGTGGTGCTTTGCTTACCACCATGGCTTTTTTTCTATGAATGGGACCAAGGCTGGTGCTGTGTGGCAGATGCCTTGCTCTTTCTGCCTCTCTGTCAAATATACCTTCAAGGCCTGACACACACCCTCTCCTTCCTACCCATGTCTCCACCTCCAGCTTCCTTTTGGGGTAGGTTCCTACCTTCTTGGGACTTGGTTGTCATCCACACCACGTTTTCCCCAGTATGATGTTAGTCAGATGGTCCTCTTTCTGACTTCTTCTTACCAAAGGCAGAGGTTGGATTCCCACTGGTGGAGCTCAAGCCAGGACTGCTCTGTCCAAGGCCAGTTTGCCTGAGAACCAAAGAAATGAGCCTTGTCAGAGTTCCTAAGCAAGAACAAGTCGAGACCACTGGGGAGCCATGTGTGGTGTAGGACCTCGCTGTTCAAAGTGCGGTCCCCAGAGCAGCACTGTGTATGTCACCTGGGGGTCTGTTAGACATGCAGGATCTTAGTCCCCCATCCATCACCTACTGAATCAGACCTGATTCATGTGAACCTGAAAGTTTGAGAACCACTTCCATAGAGAACTCAAGGCAGGATTAGGGTTAGGGGTGCATGGCCAGCTGAGAGTTTGGAACTCAGTAGGTTTGAGACAGGAGTGGGAGCAAGTCATCAATAAGTAGGTGGAGGCCAAGGTGTGTGTGGGGGTGGGCCGGGTGATTGCTGCCTACACCAGAGGGAGTTGGGGGCTACCTCTATGTGCTGTGGATATGTGGTCTATGGTTATATCCAGACTGAAAGTTGAAAGTAACACCCAATCCTCTATTCAGTCTCCAACTGGGATGTAAGAGCCTGGACGACAGGGGCCCCACCTTACTCCTCTGTCTACTCTGGGCTTAGCATGGCACCTTGCACATCACAGATGTGCAGTCAGTGTCTGCTGAACTGAATAAGGTCCCTTTGGCCTCACCTGTCCATCACACAGCTTGGGGTGATTATAGTGGAGTCACCATTGATTCTATACTTCTTGCAGGAGTCTCCTGGTGACATAATGACATTTTGATATTTTCTTCAGGAAAAAAGCATACTGCTGGATTAGATAGGGTCCAGCATCACAACCCTTGAGAGTCCAAGCAATACTCTAAAAGACCCAGGCCTCTGCTTCGGTGACAACTCATCAATGTGCCATTTCTGCAAAAAGGAAAATGGACCTGCTGTTTCTTGCTGTTATTTTCTGAAAAGTCAGTGCCCAGATGCCAAGCCCAGAACCTTGCTGTGCACTCAGGAAACCGTTATTGCCAGCCTCTGCAGACCCTCAGGAATGAGCTCTGCTTGCAACAGCCTTCTCCTGGCAAGAGTTAATACTAAGGTGCAGCTGAAGGAATGTGAAGACTGGAAAGCCAGCTTGGGGGATTGCTATTGCAATCAGAAGACGGCCCAAGTCAGAGTTCCAAAGCCCTTTGAAGGTATGCCAGCTAAGACACATGTTTCCAATTATCATATGCAATCTCGAGACAGTGTGCAAGTTGCACTTTCATTATGTCAAAGTGAAAGGAACGGTGGGGGCGAGATAAAGGGGGAGAGGCTGCTAAGCTGGAGATTGCACTTAGCTGTGGCACCAAACGTTAGCCAAGGCTCCTGGCTGGCCTCTCCAACCCAAGTCTCCCACTGGAGCCAGGGGTGCACGGTACCTACTCTGAGAGCCTTTTTTTTTCTTCTTGCTTTGGGGATCGAGGAAACCCAGCTGATATGGCTGGAGAGGCCCCATCTTCAGGAAGATATTTGACCAGCTCTTTGGTGTTTGGTCTTAACAGAGACAAGATTTTGTGAAAACCATATGGGGACTTTAACTGCGTTTTCCTACAGGATTTCACAGGATTATTCTCTGTATTTTTCTAAGGTCTGGAATTGCAAGAGAAGCTAACTCCTCTGCCAGTTGTAGCTCAGAATGAAGTGAGAGAATAGACAGAGACTCTCACTTCTATTAGCGATCTCTGTCCCATTGAGGCTGGGCAGCCTCTTGGTTGGATTTTACCCTGTTCTTAATTCTGGAATAAGTCTCAGCATAGGACAATAATTTCACTCAACTTATTTTCCATGTGCAGTTTGAAGTTGTTTCCTCCAGGAAGTCTTTCCTGGCTTACTCTTTCCATTGGGCTACTTCTTATTACAGTAGTCATCATTTAGAATGCTTATTGGATGGATTTGTATGTTACACTGTGTTTTTAAGTCAGTGTGTGGGTGCATATGAGTGTAGAATGAGCACTTCCTGGCTGCTTCTTAGCTTCCAGGGATTATTCACACATACACACACACATATGCATATACACTATCTTTGTGTGTGTACATTTGTATATTGTGTCTATATCTGTGCATGTATGTGTATATAGCTGTGTGTACTATGTATTTACATATGTTTCATATACAGTGATTTATTATGTACCAAACATTGAATCAAATGCCTTACAATACAATGAAGTGGGTTCTCTTATTATCACCTACATTTTACATATAAGAAAACTGCAGTGCAGAGAGAGAAGTAATTTGTCCAGTGTCACTCAGCCAAGCCATGGGTGAGGCCAAGCTTTATCCCTGATGGTCTGATCTTGCTCTTGACACCAGCCACTGAAAACTACCCAGATGCCTCACATGCCTCAGGGAGGACCCTGTTTTCAACTGGGACCATTAACGCATGTATGGTTGACACAAGGTAGGTGCAGGGGATAGAAGGAGACAGGGTGGGGATGCTGGGGATAGAGAAAAAGATGGAAACTAAGTTCTGTCTTCCCTTCCTTAAGACATTGATTGCCTGCCACATGCAAGATTGGGTCCAGGTGCTGAAGAAACACAGATGTGCTGCATCCTTGACTTGAAGGAGCAGCCCTGGGTTGGAGGGATTCTCTGCAGGCTGCTGTGGTGGAGGGAAGATTTGCACAACTTACTCTTGGCCCTGGGCCCCCTGAGCCATCTTCACACACCCAGGTGAACTTTGGGAAGGTCAGAGCTTTTCAGTTGCAAACCCAAGTGAATTAGAGCAAAACAGATCCCACGTGCTTGACACGTGGAAACTTTCAAAGCCAATGGTTTATAAACTTGCCAAGGGCTGGGGGAGTAAACACATCCCAGAGAACAGTGGAGCACTTCTCTGGCATTGATACACATAAGCAGAAAGCACAGCCTTCCCCGCCGCTTGCCTTAAGATAGTCTTCAGTCTTAGAACCCAGAGGCTTGCTCAGAGCTAATCCACATAAAGTGCTTAGTGTGGTGCCTGGCACATACCAAGCTCTTAATAAATGCTAAGATCACCATTAGCATTGCTTGTCACAGAATAAACCTAGGATACATCTATAAAACGGTCCATAAGCTTCCTTGCCATGTGGAAAGTTGTTCCACTCTATTCTAACATCCTTTTAGGGGTTCTCAGCTAATCTACTTTTCGAAATGAAAATTTATTATACACTTCTTAAGTACTAGCTAGTTTTGTATATTTATATATATTATTTCATTAAATTATCTCTCAGCCCTCTGAGAAAAGTGCTATTATCATCCATATTTCAGAGGTGAAGAAATCATCAGAGTTTCCATATGTCAATTGTCAGAGATGTTAAGCAACTTGCTTAAGGTTACACAGCCTTAGCAGAAATACTTGTTTGATTCCAAAGCCCACCACTATGCTGGAATCACTAGAATCCAGGTGGCCTACCTGAACTCGGATTCAGGCATCTGAAGCTGAATAGCTGCTGTTCTTGCTTTTACCCTCCTGGTAAAAGCAGGCTATGCTTATCTATCTGTCTGTCTATCTATCTATCTATCTATCTATCTATCTATCTATCTATCTATCT